>NC_140593.1:820464798-820777666 GCF_964204655.1 Triturus cristatus | reverse complement strand
AGTAATCTCAGCCACTTCCTCAATACATTAGGAGCAAGAAAGTCAGGGGACAGGTCAAGATTCCTGTGTGGCCACGCCCACAACCGTTCCACTCCCAGCATGGAAGGAACTCAGACTGGTGTATACTCAAGTGTGGGGCGACCCTGCCATTCCTCCCCCTCCCCCCAAGCTAGGCTCTCAGTGCCTGCGACATCTCTTGATAAGAGGGAGTTCACCAATTATTGCAAAATGGAAAGACTAGTTTTGAATATCAAGAAGGCAAAATTATATTTTTTGGAGGCACTATCATAGGGGCATGGTTTCAAATACCTGAAGACACCATATGATTTTCTGGGGATCAGGTGTGTTCAGTTATTTATTGACATTAAAGACGAAAGCTAGAAAAAGATAACTGACTTTAGTCCAATTCTGCATTACTAAATTTCATAGTAAACGCGGCGACAATACGTTTGCACATTTCTACTGTAATAAATCCCCTTCCCTGCAGCAATGTATGATGCAAAACTAATGGGGGACATAGAATCACATTTAATCCTGTAAAAGCAGATGATGCATTTCTTCAGGGGCACAGCTTTTGTTAGTGCAGCCAGTGCAGGGGCACTAGGGCCCAAAGGCCACATTTATGGCTGACTTTTATCAACTAATAAATGGGTAGGAGACCTTTTTCCTTACTTGGCCAGCAGGGCCTCTGGTACACTCACTACACCACTTGATGTCTTTAGTCTCTTGTGAGAGATGGTAGTTAATGGCCTTATTTAGAACGTTTCAGGTGGCCCACCGTCCAATCCCAGTGATGGAGATCATAACTACCACCATCCTGGCGGATGCCATATTTAGAGAGTTCCTTCTGCCTGGCGGAGATCTCTGGGCCTTCAGAAGAGCCACCGTAGCATTATTGAGCAGCCATTTAATGCGACCATTCAGCAAAGGATTGTTTTTTCAAAAACAAACTCATAAAGAGGAAGTTTGTTTTTGAAAAACAAAAATGGCCCTGAAATCCTCAGAGTTTTCTCCTCATATGTGGGGTTCATTTTCTTTTCTATTCTAGACCACCAGGCTTTACCTGGCGGTCACAAACAGAGAAATATTCACCAGAACTTCTGTTCTAAATAGCGCAGATGGTCTCAGGTACTTACAGGGCTTTAAGTGGGTTGAAAAACTGGGGGGGTGGCTCTCTCAAAGAGGTGTGGCAGATGTAATTAAGGCAGCAACTTAAAATCACATAAGCTAAAAACCTGTCCTTAGAATAGTGTGCCACCCAACTGGTATTTCGCTGCTTCTGTCATTGCATCCATATATATAATACAACAAGTATCATTACACCTACAAAAAGTCAGGACTATTGACTTTGTCAATGGTTGTTAGTCGCATATGATAAATAAGCACCAGCTATGGCTTTGTTGAATATAATATTGAAAATGCTTCAGTTCTGACACAATGAGACTGTGAAAGAATATAACGAGTCTCTTTGAAGTCACATCAAAGGGAGTGAAGGGTGGTACTGCTGCAGATGTAAGATTTATTTTCACCCCTAGGGTGAGGACAAACATGGGTGGAGAGGCCGATGGAGACCCGTCTCAGCACCTGCTTTTTAGAACTGCCGTTGCTGAGCACCGGCAGGACCCGGCCCGTATAAAGCCATGGGCACTAAGACCAACAGCGAATGTTCCTCCAGTGGAACTAGGGATACTCCACCTGCGAACACATAATGGTTCAACCGACTCCAGAGAGGGAGAACAAGAGTTTGGCACACAGGGCACCTTATCATACTTATGGCAGAGCACCATGGCCGCAACTGTGTTCAGAGTCTCTTTTCCTTTCACTAAAGCTGAACAGGGATTTCTGCATTTATATCTGTATTTCTTTTGTCTCCCTTGTTATACTGGCTTGTCCTATGGTACAGAGAACAGATTATTAATTCTATAAGAGCAATTGATGTATGTTCTGTTAAGATCTATGGTTGATCCTTAGTTGAAAAATAGGTTGAGCATAGAAGACACGTAGAGGAGCCCGCATGTGATTAAAAGATCTTTGGCTGAGTATGTCGAAGAGATTTTCTGTTTTGTCTCTTGATTGGGGGAGCTTGGCCCAATGCTCGGCTTGAGTATGATATTTCTATACATGCAGCTGGTATTTCTTTATGTGCAACATAATCCAGTTTGGTGTATTATTATTAGGGCTCCCAGTTTTATACTATTCATTTCCTTAACATTTCCATCTGTATTTATCCATATTTATTTTTGGGCCATCTTATTGGTATTTATCCATATTTGTTTTGTGCTTTGGGAATAAATGGAGTTGTAAAATGGTATATTTCCCCATTTATTTAGCTCTTAGACGTGCACTCATACATAGATGCCTGTAGAGTTTTAGCAAATAAAGCAGCCACATATACCAAAACACTGCACCCATAAGTGCATATTATTGTTATACTACACATGCATGGTCACATAGCCCTGCATTTAAGGAAACCTGATCCTGTTTTGAAAGTCCCCGTTCTGACTGTCTGCATCAGTTTTGCCTGGAATTCATGAAAGGCAGCATGGTGAGTAACTCACAAGAAGCACAATTGTCAGGATTTTTTTGTTTTTAAAAATAAATACAGACAGGAAACACGCTGTTTTCTGTCTACATTTATCTGGAAAAATCAGTAGAAACGAAAAACTGCGAGCCTTACTTATAATGCAATGTTGTTTGCATAACTGTGTGTGGATCACATGACTGTGCATTACGTTTATGCTGCCTTTACCTGCACACTTCTTGAGTGTATATCGGCGTGGTGTACGGTTGATTTAGCCCCAGTTTGCCAGCTACATGGCTTTGGGGTCTTGCTGTGGGTGTGAGTGATGGTAAAAGGGTCTGTCTGGCGTGTTCTGTAAAGTGTGACATCTGTATGTGCCATGGGCTTAGACCAATGGGGTGAGGTGTGACTGAATACAATGTACTGCTTGATGTCCAACCAAGCCTTGGCACTGTACATCACAGGGCCGGCTTTAGCGAAGGTGGACACTTGTGCAACAGTCAGTGTTAGCACCCCACCCCATGACCTCCTCCTCAGATTACCTGACTACCACTGGGTGAAGGGCCTCTTATTTCTTCATAGCCCCTCTCTCGGTTACATTTCATGTGTTTTAAAGCACTAATAAAGGCTGGCTTTACTAATAAGAATGTATATCTACCCAAACGACCCTTTTTTAGCAATATTAGGAATAGATAATCAAAGACTGGGGAAAAAAACATAACGTCCTAACCATTTTAAGAAGTTTGCATGCAGCTCTATGATGACAGTTTGTAAAAGTCACTGTTCTATATTAGGGATATAGCATATGTACTGCAGTAACAAAAGGATCTCTGGGACAAAAGCAGTAATCCACTCAGTTATCCATACAAAGTACAAATCTGTGATCCGCATTGGTACATGTTCTTCGCAGCAGGCATTTTAACCCTCTGCAGTACTTTATGCCACTAGACAAAACTCCGATCTCTCCTCTCTCTATAACAGGAACATTAATCGCAACAACATTTATTGTAACCTGTGGGCGCAATATTCACACTCATGTCCGCGCGTAATCCCCAACATCCTAGGAATGGGCCAGTGAAATATAAATTACAAACCCTGACAGGCACATAGGCCTGAATTTGTATCTTGTGAAAGTAGAGTGGGCGGGTGGGCACATTCAACATGGAGTGGTAGCAAAAACTGTGCTGATTCTAGACATGTGCAGATATGTTATTCAAGAGCTTGAAGAGGAGGGTACAAATGTTATGTTTCGGGGTTTGTGAGGTCCTTGGATATGATAGATGTTCAACATATAAACAATTACTTCAGCTAACAACATACTGGCTCTATGCCAACAGAAATTAACTATAATGTGTACAACTGTATCTGCATGTGATGGAGCAGGTAGTGCAAAATGTTGTATGCCTCTATTTTGCATGTAAATACTAATTATATAATCTATTAACTATAATATTATTAAACGAGTTTTGCATGAATACTAATCAACATTATTAAAACTTGAACTACACGTGGGATTTGTATTTTGCATGGCTAAATAACCTTTATAACTAAAATCTGTACGCATATTAACAATAGTATATGTGGTAATAGAATACTGCATGATATATGTTGCTTTTGTGATGTTTGCTTTCCTGATTGGACCGAAAGGTGAATATAATGGCTTTAAATGTTGCTAAATGCTAGATGAATACAAGCACATAGAGGGATTAGTAAGGGGTTAACATTAGATTCACTAGTTCTATGTATTAATTACTCTTTTGTGTTTGTTTTTCTTAAGTTGGCATTTGGGCCTAAATCAAATATGGCCGCTGTCACCACACGTCGAAGTGGCCACTGTCTCATGACGCGCGGAGTGAGCTGCGCATGCGCGATAAATCTCCTAAACCTCGTTGCGGCCTTTGTTCACCATGTACCCGGACAAGGCTATGAAAACGGGATGTTTGCCAAGACAGAACAATCGACCTTATGATAAACCGGAACAAGCCGACTCTTCGCTGACCAATGACCTCACCCCTCGAACTGTACTGAAAATTGGAATTATAAGGACCATCTCAACCAGCCAATCACAACTGTTCTAAATTTTAAAATTGTATCTTCTTTGACTAGTTCTATTATAAAAAGGGTAGTAGAATAGGGAAGAGGCAGAGCTCTTTATTTTTTTTCTCATTCATCATTTTTCCACGTTCGTCGTGACGCCTTTTCTGAAGATCCAGATGCTGCCCGACCGCTTGATGACTGCGAACTTTTTCTAAATCCACAGGCCATGATAGATGCTTGTACGATTTCTGGTTCTATGAGAAATTGGGACTGTAACGTGCTGAGGAAAGAACTTTGAGCTTTGGCCTGCTTTCGGACGAATTACGTCAAAATTTGATTATGCAGAGCCAATGAATTAGAGGACTCCAAATAGCCAGATTAGGTAAATATGATGTTCCACGTTTACTCGAATTAATCTAGAAATTCTAAACTTTGATTAAATAAATGCAAATATAAGTCATCATGAAAATTTAGATAAAGAAATATTGATTAACAAGAAATACGAGTTTGTGTTTATTAAGAGAGATAAGGATTCTGAGTCTTAAAATGTGTTTTAGCTGGTGGTTCTAAATCACCATTAACCAAACCAACTAAATTGGTCCATCATCCAGGTGGGAGGAGTGCCTTGATGTTTGGGATTAATGATCTGTAGGCGAAGGAGGGTAATGTATATTTTTGTGAAATTACTTTTCTCTCCCTATAGGTGTTCCCCCACATGTCCAGCACTTGAATTGCTCATCCCTCCTGTGTGTGCAGACTCGTGAAAGAGACATGTGAGTGTTGGTGTTATCGGCCCCACCAATGACTGCATGTGTGAATGAACTAGTGTGACGTCGGGTCTGCGATGCAGGGAGGATATTAATACATGTTGTTCCCCATTTCCCAGACTTTTTGCGCTGGATCACATGCATTCTACAAAGTTGAAATGTAACTTGTATTGGATTACTGATGTTTCAGAAGTAATGCGTACTTTTGCAGTGTAATAATTGCCATGCACATAATACTAATGATAATAAATAAAAGAGTTATCTTGTCATTTTTAGTGCTGCTTGAAAGCTGGATGCACAAGGAACTCTGAAGAAGGTGTTTTTTGTTGTTGCTAAGCACAGCGGTCCCTCCCCACCTCCCTGAGGTCAGCGCCCCCTCCCCAGGTCAGCGCCCAGTGTGGTTGCACCAGTCGCACCACCCTAAAGTCAGCCCTCGTGCATCAGAAAGATGTTGAATGGAGGTGGTAAGGAATCTCTATGAAGTACTTAACAAGATGATGTGCGGTGAATCTTGGTTTGGGTCTATGTGCATCTAAAAATGGGTATCTATAAAACTAAAGCTGTTTTGTATGCCTGTATGAGCCGTTAATAACAACTTCCTGAAATTTATCCAATACAATAGCTTCATTAAAGCACTGGTTCTCTGACAATAAATGTCTTCAATTCACTGCTTAGTATACAATGCTCTTTGGGGATTATGGTCTAAATCACTCACTGCTTGCTACCATTGTCAAGCAAGTTCTCCAGAGTCTATGTGACTGAAAAGCAACTGTGCAATCTGATTAGAAGTGGAAAAAGGACGCAGTTGTAGGTTTCCAGTTGTAGTATTTATTGTAGGGGTACAGAGAGCCGTCCCAGCTGGCACAGCCAAGGCACAAGCAGTAACTGCCACTGAGAGAACACTCAGGGCAGGATGCTAGCCAACACTCCAGGTGACATCAAAGGGTTCTCTCTGAGCTCTGCCAGCATCACATCACCACATCTTCCCCCTTTTGTCAAAATGACTATAGATCAACAAGAAAAGGGGAAGGGGTACATAAAGGAAAAAGGGTGCGGAATCAAAAATCAGAATGAATAGCAAACATTGAAAACTAGACATAGTCTCGAAATCTGCAACATTAAAAACTAGACATAGTCTCGAAATCTGCCTGGTCTAGTATGGATTCTGGTGCTTTTCCTAACACCACCCCCGAAACATTTTTGTCAACCTTAACAATTTCGGAAAGAGTACATGGGTCTCTGGCAACACGAGAGGTGCTCCACCAGTTTCCATTAGACAACTTTACAGTATTCTTGCGAATCTCTACAATCTGCTGTGAATCTAAAACTTAGAGAGGCCTTTTCTTACTGCGATAGGGTTTTTAACTCTGACCCAGTCTCCCACATGGAGTCTGTGGGTTTCCTTCCCGATGGAAGGTTCATGATTTTTCAAACATGTCTCAGTAGATTTTTTGTTGGCAGACTCCCGCATACACCTCATGTCACTACATTGATGGAAGGATTTCACCATCCAGGGTAAACTTGTGAAGAAGCTTTTCTCCCCCTCATAAGTTGGAAGGGACTGAAATTGGTAGCGACATGAGGTGATGTGCGGTATGACCAAACCATATCTTTCACAGCCTGGAAAATATAAGACCTAGATCTGAAAGCTGCTTGAACACACTCTACCACAACTCTATTGAATCTCTCCCCCTTGCCATTACTTTGTGGGTGGTAAAGAGGGGTTCTGGTGTTCTTAATGCCACAGGAGCGCAAAAAGGAGTTCATCTCCTAGGAAACAAATTGCACACCGTTGTCTGTAAGAATTTCCTCAGGATAACTTTGCCTGAGAAAAATCATTTTAAGGCAGTTCATGACACTTTTAGAGGTCGGGATACTGGTAGGCTCCACCTCAACCCACCTGGACAGGTGATCAATGAGGACTAGAAAGTATTTTGAGTTAGCAGGAAGAACATGGAAAGGTCCAAGAAAATCCATCCCCAAACTTTGCCAGGCTCTGCCAGCAAGGGGCACGGGAGATTCAACAACACCTTCAAGGACCAGGACCTTGTCACTGGCATTGCAACGTGAACACTGTTTTACCCACTCATCAATTTGAGTGTCCATACTAGGCCACCAAAAATCGGTTCTGGCTTTTCTCTTGGTGAAAGTAGCACCAAGGTGACCTGAATGAGCAGCTAAAACAATGTTTTCTTGATAACACATGGGAGGCACAAATTTGTTGCCTCTGATTACTTTTCCGCCCTCCACCGAAAGCTCATTGTTGACCTTCCAGAACATCTGTAGTTTGGGGGAAAGACACTTCTCTTTTGGCCAGCCTTTCTTGATTAATAAAGCAACTTCTTTGAGTACAGTATCCTTATCAACTTCGATCACCCAATCTTCCTCTGAAAAGGACAAGCAGTCTTGACTGATACATGCAACAAAACATTCCTCTACTTCAGTCTCCCAGTCTTGCTCTTCTGTGTCAGAAATGGGGAGCCTAGATAAGCAGTCCACTCTGCTATTTCTTCCCCCAGGGATGTATTCTACACTGAATGTGTATTCCAGGAGTTTTGTAGACAACCTGGCCAAGCCAGCAGTGGTGCGTTTGACATTTTTTCCAGACAAGATGTCAACCAAGGGCCGATGGTCAGTCTTGAGGATAAAGGATCGGCCCCACAAGTATGACTTGAATTTCTCAGCACTCCAGACGCAAGCAAGGAGCTCTTTTACGATAATGGAGTATTTCCGTTCAACAGGATGAAGAGTCCTGGAGGCAAAACCCACTGTGTGCTCTCTTCCCTCAGTATACTGCGAAAGGACAGCTCCCAGACCATATTCGCAGGCATCAACTGTGACAACAGTTTGCCTTCCCTCCACAAAAGCTTGCAGAGCGGGAGCTTTCACAATGTGGTCCTTGATGGACTGGAAGCCTTTCTCACACTCCTCTGACCATGTGTAGGTTGCCCCTTTCTTTAGTAGAGCCCTGAAACACTCTGTAGTTTTGGCAAAGTCCTTCATGAATTTGGCATAAAATTCACAAAGGCCGAGGAAGTACATAAGCTGTTCCTTGTTTTGAGGAGCGAGAGTCTCTACGATACTTTTGATTAGGCCTGGTCTGGGTCTAATGCCATGTTCGGAAATGATGTGACCTAAATATTCAATCTCTTTTACTTTAAAGGTGCGCTTGCTTTTCTGTAAAGTAACTCATCTGCTCTCTAGAATGCTAAAAACTTGATCAACAACAGAATCATGTTCAGCTTCAGTATTAGTGAAGATGATAATGTGATCCTGAAAGACCACCACATGTGAGTTGTGATGAAACATCTCTGTTATGAGTCTCTGAAATACAGAGGCCGCCGAGGTCAGGCCAAAGGGAAGCCGCCAGAACTGGAAAACACCATATGGGGTGACAAAGGCAGTGAGGTGTCGGGACTGAGGATGTAGCTCGACTTGATGGTAGGCGGCCTTGAGGTCCAGTTTGGTATACCATGAAGAGGACCCTACTTTTGCGATGAGATCCTCAACACATGGGAGGGGAAAACCATCAACCCAGATGGCTTTGTTAAGGCTCCTTAAGACGACACACATCCTCAAGTCCCCAAACCTCTTCTTGGCCAAAACAATGGGTGAGAGCCAGAGAGTGGACTCAACCTTTTCAATTATACCTTGGTCACATAATGTTTGTAAGTGTTTGGAAATATCACCTCTAATGCTTAAGGAGACATTATGTAACCAGTGTTTGACAGGATTGGCATTCTCTTTAACTTTAATGAAGCGTTGGAAATTGGTGATCTTGCCAAGACGGTCCTCAAATGTTTTGCTATACTTGTGTTCCCAAGTATCGGCCATTTGAGTACTAGACAGAGAGTTGATGTCTTTCGTGGAAGTAATGGGACACTGACTGTTTGTCAATGGAAACGGGGTTAGCCAGACCAGGTTTGATGGTCAAGCCAAACTTGGCCTGATGGAGAAGACCTAGGACATTGATCCCTCTTTTTGCCACATACACGTTCCCTTTGATAGCTACTCCTAGGACAGTGATGATAGTCAAGAAATAGCCCAGCAATTCAATGCTGCTGCCCTCAAAGGCCACAGTGAGTACATCAGGTGGTAACAAGCTCTTTTCATCCCAAAACCTGAGATACTTATCTTGGGACACAATAGTAATGCGTGCTCCCGTATTGACATGAAGCGAATGTGATTGGTTTCGATAATGACATCAACTTCAGGATCAGGAATATTGGACGTGTTCTGCTTTTCAGGACAGAGCTTGACCACTACAACATATTCCTGACTCGTGACATCGTCATCATAAAGGTCGTCAGTTTCATTAAGGACACACCTCACACTTTTTCTTCTGCCACCCATGCAAACTTTGGGAAAATGGCTCATTTTGTCACATTGACCACACTTCTGGTTAATAGCTGGACAGTTTTAAAAAGATAAAACATGCAGAAATTAACCAAACCTATAACAACCTATTCTAGAACTGCACTGTCTACTTTGTGTGAAATTTCTCCCACCTCTAGATATGGTAGGTCTTCTAGCATTGTCCCGTGAGAAAGCAGGAGGTTTGGTGGAAACAGCACCTGAAATGGTGGTGTTGGACAGAGCAGTTTCAAGTTGCTTTGCGTCATCCATAGAGCTATCAATACTCCTGGCAATGTCAACTGCTTTGTCCAAGGTGGGATCCTTACAGATAAGTAGTTTCTCTTGTATTTGTTTACAATAGCAACGTGCGACAAGTTGATCTCTTATCAGTTAAGAGGTAGAGTTGTCGAACTCACATTTTGCGGCTAAAACTTTTAGAGCTGTGATGAAAGTATCTATGCTTTCATTAGGCTTCTGCATCCTTGTGAAGAATGTATATCTGTGCACCACAATGTTCTTGATTTTGGTAAAGTACTTGTCTAATTGCGCTACCGCAACTTCAATTTCGTCTGGGTACTCACCTTCGGGCGCTTCATAGGGAGGGAGGTGGTCAAATACATTTTGACCCTCGATCCCTAAATGATAGTACATGAGGTTCTTTTTCCTCTTAGGTCTGTACCTTTGACCATCAATTGCACCCAAGTACGCCCTGAAAGATCTGATCCATAGCTCCCATTCCAGTTGTGGTTCTCCAGGTTCTTGTAGGAAAAGTACTGGAGGAGTGACGCTCTGCATGACAAAAAGGTGCCTGTGGAAAGAAAATGGTTAAAAAATAGAAAAGAAAAAAGAAGAAGAAAGAGAGAAAAAAATGAGTGTGTGTATCACAGGTGTGACACACCGAAAAAAAAGAAATTCTGCCGTAAAAGTTCATCTAGATCACTGGATTTATACTTTATGCAAAATTGAAGAAACGTTTAATTTGACCACTGAATGTCAGCCTTGTGCAAGTTTTCCTGTGAATAAAGCCCTATGTTGGGAAGTTCAGTCCAGCCAATCAAAGAATAGCAGGAAGTGGGAGGCGGGACATCCGTGAAATCCGGTAAGATGTAAGACTCAGGGACTGCTGAAGGAGCGCTGGGTTGAGAGGCCAAAAGAAAACACTGGATGGCGCTGACACTCAATGATTAGTGCTGTGCGTGTCAAAAGGAGAACGTCGTAGATCACTGTGCGCATAAGCGCATGAGAATAAAGCCTTCACAACAACGAGCTTCATGAGTGGACTCCGTTGCTCAGCAACCGGATGATGTGATGCGGTGCGTGCAAGAAGCTCAAGGTAGCTCAGGTCAGAGCACGTGCTGTACTGAAGCGAAGTACAATGGTTGTCACGCGAGTGCATGGGTGACTCACAGCCAGTAGGCTCCAACGAGAGTTTTTTAAGCACTGTAAAAGCTCTGTAAAGATCCTGGCAATCCTCCCAAAGTGCCGCACACAGAATGATATACACAAGGTTCAAGCAGCGCAGGCAGAGGAGGCAAGAAGCTCTCGAAGTGCAGGATTAAAGAAAATGGCAGCAGGTTGAAGCACAGCGCAGGACAGGCACTGGAAAATGAACAAAACGGGCACGGCTCTCTGTACCTGTTCTCGCAGGTGTGCCTTGGGAAGTAATGATAAAAAAAAATGATTACTCACAGTTGACCTGCTTGGGTACAGGCAGAGAATACCTGCGAGACAGCACACGCAGAGCAGGAAATGAAGGTGGCTGTAGATAGGCAGAATGGCATCCCGTCTTCTGTCGCCACTGATAAGAAGTGGAAAAAGACCCAGTTATAGGTTTCCAGTTATAGTATTTATTATAGGGGTACAGAGAGCTGTCCCAGCTGGCACAGCCAAGGCACAAGCAGTAACTGCCACTCAGAGAACACTAACACTCCAGGTGACATCACAGGATTCTCGCTGAGCTCTGCCAGCATCACATCACCACACAATCCTTGTAAGTATAATGTCCGCTGTCCTTGGGGACACAGGAACCAAGTGGTAAAGCGAGCGCATTGGATTGCCAACTACCTTCTTTTCAGGCCTTGATTTGATCTTCAGGAGCTAGAAAACTTGAGGAGTCAAAACCTTACTCCTTGAGGGCAGAGCAGGGCATAAAATGTAAGAAAGGCCATGCATAATTTTCCACAACACTCGCAATAATTTGTGTTATTCTTGCATTTTCACACTACACAAATGGTGCGAAATTATGGAAGTGGATCCAGTTTAAAATGTTCTACATATTTATGCTACCTGGGATTATTTTGAGCAGATATGAGCTGTAGGAGACAGGTTCGAGCAGAAAATTTGTTGTAAGAGTGATTTTCTCCGAAATTCAGCCCCCTGCTGGTATTTCAAATGACCTTAGAACGCAAAGTTATTCCTTTAATTAAATTTTCACTCCAGATACCCGAAGTACTTTGCACAACGTAAGGTGTAGGAATAGAAATCAAACCAAGCAGCTCCAATTTCTTATGCTTTGCGCTCTGCCGCCCGGCCGCCCGGCCGCCCGGCCATCATACTTTAACATAAACCTTGCCATGAAACGCTGAAAAACATTAGCAAAAAAGAGTTCTCCGAAAGAAGGATTAACAAAGGGAAAAACGGAAGAAAACTAAACTCAGGCTGCGCTCTTCAGCGAAAACCGGAAGTGACATCTCGCTGGGGGAACCAGTTAGGGAGCTGCAATTAAGAGCAATACTGTGCTAAACCAAATAGGAGGGCAGCAGGCGGGAGCAAAGTCATTAATCGAATACTTCAGGTCTTCAGACAGCGCATGCGCGCTGCCTGTGCTCGATCTAAAAAGGGGGGAAACTAATTTAATTTGTTTATGTACGCTATCGTCTGGAGCATTCCATCTTCCCAACATCAAGCCATGAATCATTAAATAACTGCTAAATTGGCCTTCGGGACAGATCATACCTCTGAGTTGGTCGGCCCGTCCCACCAAAGCCAGGTGTGTGCTACACCTAGCAGCCTTAGCACAGCTTTACAAGCGAGGGTTTGGGGAGGAGCCAGGCCTCAAACTGGGTCATGAGTGGATAGAAGGCACGGAAGCGCTATAGGCCTCCCACCAGAATTCTTCCTCGAATTGATTAATGAGAGCATTTGAAAGACAATTAACAGGGGCAGATTTGGCTGCAAACTGTTTATCAATGAGGCGACGACTATTCAAAGCACCTCACCTTCTGCGCTGCCTTTTGTTTTTTCTCAGTAAAGCAGTGATTTCATTGGTATTCAAGCATCAAGGTGCCTTTATGACTCTTACGACAAGTGCTTATGTTCAGCGCTACAATACCTTCATGTCGCTTTCACGCTATATAGATCTACAAAAAATAAATAAAGTAGGGCGGCCTAACAACTGGGGAAATACTGATTCCTGCACTGAATTTAAATATTTCAAATCCTTTAGGTATCTATGACAGTTGACATCCAAGGCATATAGCTTCAAAGAAGATAACACACTCTGCACATGTTGCAGAGCAAGAGGTGGTAGAAAGTCCAAACTGACTGCTTGTATTACTGACTTCTCCAGCCATTGGTCCCCGGCATTCTGGGATTTACACAACCTCCCTGGGCTCTGACTGACAAGCTAATCGTTCAACCCAACACCTCCTCGTCAATGGAACGGTCATGAAATGCTCCAGGGATGAAGAAAAGTGGGCATGTGATTGTGTCAAGCTAACAACTGGAGGAAATCTGCTACTAGGCCACACAGCAAGAATCGGTTTACAGGAAATCTTGATAATGGGGATAAACATCTGAGCCAGTCATGACGTAACACTCATCCACGATGTTTGCACGCACACTAATTTCAAATGTCACCAGACGCCACTGCTTTCATGCTGCCTTCCACTTGCAATTTGGTGTGGGTCGCTTAGCCCATTTTATGGATTGGAAAAACGTAGTCATTTTCGCTTGCAAAGCCTGTGATTTTTCAAACCATAGCTTTGCAAGCGCAAAATTGTTTAGTATATCTGGCCCATGTTCTAAAAATTACATAAAATATCTGTGTACTGCAATGTTACTTTAAAAGTGTGGAAACAGAATATTCTTGTCAGAATTTCATCCGACATATATATTGTGTACTAAACATTGTTTAGAAAGTTATCATCCTATTGGGGTTGATAATAGTACACTAACTGGGGCAAAATGTTTCTGAACAATATTTAGGACATGACATGTCTATGATGTTATGTTTATTTGTAAAGCCTACTATTAACCACAAGAGTATCCTGTTACTGAGCAGGTGTGTGTGCCGAGCCCTGCCAAGGGCAGGTTGTTATTTGAAATTCCAGGTCTTCAGCTTCTTTTGGGATCCAAAAGGAGAGGAGGAGGCTCTGATGTGGAGTCAGAGGTCCTTCCATGACTTACGAGCGATGTAAGAGAAAGCCCATCCTCCTAATCTGGTTCTGTGTGTGTGGGATGTGTGTGATTAGGAGTTCGGCTGAGCAGAGTTCATATTTCTGTAGACCAAATTCTGGCATACAACCACTTTAAATCCCTCTTTCACTCCTGGTTGAGCTATGACTGTCAGTGATGGTCTACTGGGATTCATTTACCAGTTTGATTAAGAGAGGAGAAAGTTAAGCTAATTCTAGCTATTTACTTTCATTGTAAAAATACTGGTGTGTTTTTAATACCTTCGCTTACAAATGAAGTTTGTTGAGGGGTTTTAAGGTATGACTCCTAATTCAAAACACTACAATAAAAAAATGTTAACATTTTATGGGACCTCCTTTTCATGTCTTCTTAAGGCCCTACCCTACTGCACCAAGTAAATTGAGTGATCTTTCACACTTCCTTTGAAACTTTTCTAGCCTCAGCTTTATCCTTTCCTCCCACTACTGGCA
Source organism: Triturus cristatus (assembly GCF_964204655.1). NCBI lineage: Eukaryota > Metazoa > Chordata > Amphibia > Caudata > Salamandridae > Triturus > Triturus cristatus. The sequence continues at coordinate 820,763,099 of NC_140593.1, read as the reverse complement.
CCTGCTTTGTTCCTCATGACAGATTCTCTTTCCCTCTCTTGCCCTATCTGAACATGCATCCCACTTGGTTCCGGCTCACAAAGCCCTCTAGCTTGATGGCAGCGCTGAATTCTGGTGCTCCTGCTACATGCATACGCTGCAGCTTCTTCATTGGTCTGCGCATCATCACTAGAGACAGTAGAAATACTTTATTCAACAGCCTACTGCTGCACAGAGACAGAAATTATGTTCACCACCTCAAATGAAAGTTTTTTTAATATGTTGCAGACAATTAAAAACATATTTTTACTGAACAGAGGATGAAAAGCACACAAAAGAAAAACATTTATCATTAGTATCAAATTGGGCGATGAAAGCACTGTATTTGAGGGACAATGGGCTCTTGAGGTTGGGGTTGAGTGGGTGCTATAAAGTGTATCTTGCAGTGTTTTAAAAAAATATATATATTTCAATTTTGTCCATCCTTCATTTGTGTATCACTAACAGTTGATTATTCTGATCTTGGGTAGTTGCTGTCTCATTCCATCCAGACTGTACTGGCCTCCCACTTCCCGGAAGAATTCACCCCTCAGACCCACGCCACCTGGGAAAAGTATCTAGCTGCTGTGTCTGCTGTCCTTGTTTCCAAGAACAGATGAAGATATTTAACAGAAGAATTAAAGTTGAATTTTGCAGAAGTTATCTTCAGCTTCCTAGTGGAGTGTATGTGGATAAAGAAGAAGCACCCTTTTTATTTTTATATATTCACTGAAGAAACACAGTTTTGAAATGACTTACTAAAGCTGTAACAATATTTGGATATTTTTAAAGTTTTGCTGTATGTAATTTTTAGGTTGAGCCTAGGGGCAGCGCGCATGCGCTGCTCGCTCTGCGAGGCATGCAGTACTCAAGTATGCTGTGGAAGCCTAGCCTTCTCTTCACCTAGAATTTTGATTGGCTGGTGTCTTTGTCCTTGGTAAATGCTGGTTTCTGATTGATAATGAGACTTGTTAGTCCCTCCCTGTTACAGCCCTGTCGCCATTTTTTACCTCCCATGAGGACTGGATCTATTACTTGTGGCGTAACACGGTCTCCTTCATCAGTCAGTAAGCACTATTTTTTTTTGTATTTGCAGTGGAGTCTGCTTTTTTATTTAATTAATTTGCAGCACGGTCGAAAGGGAGCGTTTCTACTCACTAATCTAACACGCATTTGCAATGCAATAGGTCTCGCATTTATGCGAGTTTGAGCTATTAACATTGCAAATAACAATGCCTTTTATTTTTATTTTCGTTTTTAATACATAAATAAAAGGCATTGTCATTTACAATGCCAATAGCTTAAACTCCTGTAAATGTGAGACCTATTGCATTGCAAATGCTTGTGTTTTTTTTAAGCAGCACGGCCGCCCCGTAACACCGGTGCCTGCTTTCAATTACTTTAACACTGCATTATCTAGTGTCTTTTCCAACCTCCCCCCCAAATAAAATGAAATTAGATAGGATTTAGCGAATTAAGTCATGTGAATTCCAGGTAGCACATAATGGGGTGCTAATGGGCTGAAGCTGACAAAAGCACATCTGTGGTACATGTCATCTGTACTAAAGCCACCTGATGGGTTGTTTTCAAAAGCCTGTTTTGTTAACTACAAAAACACCACCACCAATACCTTCACCACTACCACCAGTACCACCAGTACCACCACCACCGCCAGTACCACCACTACTACCAGTACCACCACTACCAGTACCACCACCACCACCCTACCAGGACCACCACCACCACTACCAGTGCCACCAGTACCACCACCACCACTACCAGTACCACCACCACTACCACCACTACCAGTACCACCACCACCACCACCAGTACCACCATCACCACCAGTACCACCTCCAACAGTACCACCTGTACCATGTCCACCAGTACCACCACCACCAGTACAACCACCACCAGTACCACCACCACCAGTACAACCCCACCAGTACCACCACCACCAGTACCACCAGTAACACCATCACAAAGCACCTGTACCACCCATACCACCAATAACACCACCAGTACCACCACCACTAGTACCACCACCAACAGTACCACCGCCACCAGTACCACCGCCACCAGTACCACCAGTACCACCACCACCACCAGTACCACCACCACCAGTACCACCAGCACCACCACCAGTACCAACATCACCAGTACCACCGCCACCACCACTAGTACCACCACCACCAGTACCAGAACCACCACCAGTACCACAACCAGTAGCACCACCACTAGTACCACCACCACCAGTACCACCACCACAAGTACCATCACCACCAGTACCACCAGTACCGCCAGTACCACCACCACCACCAGTATTACCACCACCACCAGTACCACCACCACCAGTCCCATCTCCAGTTCCACCACCAGTCCTACCACCAGTACCACAGTACCAACAGCAGCACCACTACCATCAACAGTACCACCACCACTGCCACCAGTACCACCACCTCCACCACCAGTACCACAACCACCACCAGTACCACCACCACCAGTACCACAACCAGTAACACCATCACTAGTACCACCACCACCAGTACCACCACCACAAGTACCACCACCACCAGTACCACCAGTACCGCCAGTACCACCACCACCACCACCAGTATTACCACCACCACCAGTACCACCACCACCAGTCCCACCTCCAGTCCCACCACCAGTCCCACAACCAGTACCACAACCACCACCAGTACCACCACCAGTACCACAACCAGTACCACCACCACTAGTACCACCACCACCACCAGTACCACCACCACAAGTACCATCACCACCAGTACCACCAGAACTGCCAGTACCACCACCAGTATTACCACCACCACCAGTACCACCACCACCAGTCCCACCTCCAGTCCCACCACCAGTACCACCACCAGTACCACAGTACCAACACCAGCACCACTACCATCAACAGTACCACCACCACTGCCACCAGTACCACCACCACCATTACCACAACCACCACCAGTACCTCCACCACCAGTATCACAACCAGTAACACCACCACTAGTACCACCACCACCAGTACCACCACCACAAGTACCACCACCACCAGTACCACCAGTACCGCCAGTACCACCACCACCACCAGTATTAACACCACCACCAGTACCACCACCACCAGCCCCACCTCCAGTCCCACCACCAGTCCCACCACCAGTACCACAGTACCTACACCACCACCACCTCCAGTAGCAGTACCACCACCACCAGTACCACCACCAGTACAACCAGTACCACCACCAGTACCACTACCACCAGTATCAACACCTGTACCACCACCACCAGAACCAACACCACCAGTACCACCACCACCAGTACTGTGACCAGTACCACCAGTACCACCACCACCACTACCACCACAAGTACCACCTCCAGTACCTCCACCAGTACCAGTACCACAACCACCAGTACATCTTCAGTGCCACCAGTATCACCACCAGTACCACCACCACCAGTAACACCACCACCACCAGTACCACCACCAGTATCACCACCAGTAAAACCACTACCAGTACCACCAGTACCACCAACAGTACCAGTCCCAGTAGTACCAGTACCACCAGTACCCCTACCACCACTATCAGTGCCACCACTACCACCAGTACAACCAGCAACACCACCACTACCAGTACCACCACCACTGCCACTACCAGTACCACCACCACCACCATCAGTACCAATACCATCACCACCACCAGTACCACCAACAGTACCATCATCAACACCAGTACCACCACCACCAGTACCACCAGTACCACCACCAGTACCACTACCACCAGTACCACCACCACCAATACCACCAGGACCTCTACCACCAGTACCACCAGTTCCAACAGTATCACCAGCACCACCACCACCACCAGTACCACCACCACCAGTACTACCAGTACCACCAATAGCAGTACCACCAGTACCACCTCCACCAGCACCACCCCCACCACCAGTACCACCATTATCACCACCACCAGCAGTACCACCACCACCAGTACCAACACCACTAGTACCACCGGTATCAGTACCACCAGTACCACCACCAGTACCACCACCGCCAGTACCACCAACAGCAGTACCACCACTACCACCACCACCACCAGTACCACCACCACCACAAGTACCACCACACCAGTACAACCACCACCAGTACCACCACCACCATTACCACCACCATCAGTACCACCACCACCATTACCACCACCACCACTACCACTGCTACCACCACTACTAATACCACCACCAGTACCACCACCACAACCAATACCACCACTACCAGTACCACCACTACAAGTATCACCAACACCACCTCCACCACTACCAGTATCACTACCACCAGCACCACCACCACTACCCATACCACTACCACCAGTACCACCACCACCAATACAAGTACCACCAGTACCACCACCAGTACCACCACCACCAGTACCACCACCACCATCACCATTACCACCACCACCAGTACAACCACAACCAGTACAACCACCACCAGTACCACCACCACCACAAGTACCACCAGTACCACCACCACCAGTACCACTACTAGTACCACCACCACCAGTACCATCACCACCAGTACCAGTAGCACCACCAGCAGTACCTCCACCACCAGTACTAGTACCACCATCACCAGTACCACCAGTACCCGAACCACCAGTCACACAACCACCAGTACCACTACCACCAGGACCACCTGTACCACCACCAGTGCCACCAGTATCACCACCACAGTACCACCACTACAACCAGTACTAGCACTACTAGTACCACCACCACCACCAGTACCACCAGTGCCTGTACCACCAGTACAACCACCACCAGTACAGTTCCACCAGTACCACCAGCAGTACCATCAGAACCCCCACCAGTACCACCACAACCAGTACCACCACCAGTACTACCACCAAAACCACCAGTACCACCACCACCATTACCACCACCATCAGTACCACCACCACCATTACCACCACCACCACTACCACTGCTACCACCACTACTAATACCACCACCAGTGCCACCACCACAACCACCACCACCACTACCAGTATCACTACCACCACCACCACTACCCATACCACTACCACCAGTACCACTACCACCAGTACCACCACCAATACCAGTACCACCAGTACCACCACCAGTACCACCACCACCAGTACCACCACCACCATCACCAGTACCACCACCACCAGTACAACCACAACCAGTACAACCACCACCAGTACCACCACCACTAGTACCACCACCACCACCACCACCACCACCACCACCACAAGTACCACCAGTACCACCACCACCAGTGCCACTACTAGTACCACCACCACCAGTACCACCACCACCAGTTCTACAACCAGTCTCACCACCAGTACCATCACCACCAGTACCAGCAGCACCACCAGCAGTACCTCCACCACCAGTACTAGTACCACCATCACCAGTACCACCAGTACCCGAACCACCAGTACCACTACCACCAGGACCACCTGTACCACCACCAGTGCCACCAGTATCACCACCACAGTACCATCACTACCACCAGTACTAGCACTACTAGTACCACCACCCCCACCAGTACCACCAGTGCCTGTACCACCAGTACAACCACCACCAGTACAGTTCCACCAGTACCACCAGTACCACCAGCAGTACCATCAGAACCACCACCAGTACCACCACAACCCGTACCACCACCAGTACTACCACCAATACCACCAGTACCACCACCAGTACAACCACCACCAGTACAACCACCGCCACCACCAGTACCACCACCACCAGTACCAGTACTACCAGTACCACCACCAGTACCACAACCACCAGTACCACCACCACCAGTACCACCACCGCCACCACCACATGTACCAACACAAGGACCTCCAGTACAACCACCAGTACCACCAGTACCACCAACAATGCTACCACCACCAGTATCACCAGCAGTACCACCAGCAGTACCACCAGTACCACCACCACCACCACTACCACCAACTGTACCACCTCTAGTAGTACCACCACCAGTACCACCACCAGAACCACCACCACCAGTACCACCAGTAACAATACCACCAGTACCACCACCACTACCAGTACCACCACCACCACTACCAGTACCACCATAACCACTACCAGTACTACCATCACCAGTACCTTTACCACTACCAGTACCACCACCATCCCCACTACCACCACCAGTGCTGCCATCAGCAGTACCACAAGAACCACCAGTACCACCACCACCAGTACCATCAGCAGTACCACCATCAGTACCACCAGCACCACCAGCACCAGTACCACCAGTACCACCACTACCACCAACAGTACCACCTCCAGGAGTTCCACCATCAATACCATCACCACCACCACCACCACAATCAGTACAAGTAACAGCAGTACCACCACCACCAGTAGCACCACCACCAGTATCACTACCACCACCACAAGTACCACCACCACCAATACCACCACCACCAGTACAACTGCCACCAGTACCACCACCACCAGTACCACCACCACCAGTACCACAACCACCACCAGTCCAAGTAGCAGCAGTACCACCACCAGTGCAACCAACACCACCAGTACTATCAACACCACTACCAACACCACCAGTACCACCAGTACAACCACCACCAGTACCACCACCACCAGTACCTCAACCACCACCACCAGTACCACCAGAACCCCCACCACCAGTACCACCCCACCACTACCACCATCAGTACCACCACCAACAGTACCAACACCACCAGTACCATTACCACCAGTACCACCAACACAACCAGTACCACCACCACCAGTACAACCAGTTCCACCACCACCACCAGTACCACCTCCAACAGTACCACCACCACCAGTACCAGTACCACCACCAGTACCACAACCTCCACCAGCACCACGACCACCACCAGTACCACTATCACCAGTACCACTACAACCAGTACCACCAGCACCACCACCAGTACCACCAGCAGAACCACTGCCAGTACCACCAGTACCAGTACCACCAGTATCACCAGTACCACCACCACAATCCCACCACCACGATTAGTACCACCACCACAAGTACCACCACCATCACCAAAAGTGCAACCACTACCACCAGTACCATCACCACCACCAGTACCAGTACCACCAGTACCACCAACACCACCAGTACCACCACCACCAGTACCCTCACAACCAGTACCACCACCAACAGTACCACCACCAACAGTACCACCAGTACCAGTACCACCAGTACCACCAACACCACCAGTACAACTAGTACCACCAGTTGCACCACCACCAGTACCACCACCACCAGTACCACCACTACCAGTACCACCACCACCATCACCAGTACCACCAGTACCACCACCACCAGTACCACCACCACCATTACCATCACCACCACTACCACTGATACCACCACTACTAGTACCAACACCAGTACCACCACCACGACCAGTACCACCACCACCAGTACCACCTCCATCACCAGTTTCATCACCACCAGTACAACCACTACAAGTACCACCACCACCACCACTACCAGTACCACCACCACCAGCACCACCACCAGCACCACCACTACTACCAGTACCACTACCACCAGTACCACTACCACCAGTACCGCCAACACCAATGCCAGTACCACCACCATTACCATCACTACCAGTACCATCACCGCCAGTACCATCACCACCATCACCAGTACCACCACCACAGTACAACCACAACAAGTACAACCACCACCAGTACCACCACCACCAGTACCACTGCCAGCACCACCAGTACCACCAGTACCACCACCATCTGTACTACAACCAGTCTCACCACCAGTACCACCACCACCAGTACCAGCAGCACCACCAGCAGTACCTCCACCACCAGTACCACCATCACCAATACCACCGGTACCCGAACCACCAGTGACACAACCACCAGTACCACTACCACCAGGACCACCAGTACCACCAGTACCACCACCACAGTAACACCACCACCACCACCAGTACTAGCATTAGTATTACCACCACCACCACCACCAGTACCACCAGTACAACCACCACCAGTACAGTTCCACCAGTACCACAACCAGTACCATCAGTACCACCACCAGTACCACCACCACCAGTACCACCACCAGTACTACCACCAATACCACCAGTACCACCACCAGTACAACCACCACCAGTACAACCACCGCCACCACCAGTACCACCTCCACCACCACCAGTACCAGTACTACCAGTACCACCACCACCACCAGTAACACCACCAGTACCTCCAGTACAACCACCAGTACCACCACCAATGCTACCACCACCAGTACCACCACCAGTACCGCCAGCACCAGTACCACCAGTACCACCACCACCACTCCCACCAACAGTACCACCTCCAGCAGTACCACCATCAGTACCACTACCACCACCACGATCAGTAGAAGTAACACCAGTACCACCACCACCAGTACCACCATCACCAAAACCACCACCACCAGTACCACCACCAGTACCAGTATCACCAGTAACAATACCACCAGTACAACCACCACCACTACCAGTACCACCACCACCAGTACCTTCACCACAACCATACCTCCACCATCACCACTACCAGTACCACCCCCATCACCACTACCACCACCAGTACTACCATCAACAGTACCACAAGTACCACCAGTACCACCACCAGTACCACCACCACCACTACCACCACCACAGGTACCACAACCACCAGTACAACCACCACCAGTACCACCAACACCAATACCATCACCACCAGAACCACAACCACCACCAGTCCAAGTAGCAGCAGTACCACCAGCAGTGCAACCAACACCACCACCAGTACCATCTACACCACTACCAACACCACCAGTACCACCAGTGCAACCACCACCAGTACCATCACCACCAGTACCACCACCACCAGTACCACCAAAAACCCCACCATCAGTACCACCCCCACCACCACCAGTATCACCACCAACAGTACCAATTCACCAGTACCATTACCACCAGTACCACCAACACAACCAGTACCACCACGACCAGTACAACCAGTTCCACCACCGCCACCAGTACCACCTCCACCAGTACCAGTACCACCACCAGTACCATGACCTCCACAAGCACCACGACCACCACCAGTACCACTATCAAAAGTACCACTACTACCAGTACCACAAGCACCACCAGTACCACCAGTACCAGTACCACCACCACAATCCCACCACCATCAGTGCAACCACCACCACCATTAGTACCACCACCACAAGTACCACCACCACCATCAGTACAAATACGTCTACCACCACCAGCACAAGCACAACCACCCCTACCAGTACCACCACCACCAGTACCACCAGTTCCACCACCACCAGTTCCACCAGTACCACCACCATCAGTACCACCATCACCACAATCAATACTGCCACCACTGCAACCTCCAGTACCACCACCACCAGTACCACCACCACCAGAAGCACCAGTACTACCAGTACCACAACCAGTACCACCACCACCACCAGTACCACCAGTACCACCAACACCACCAGTACCACCACCACCAGTACCACCACCAGTACCACCACCACCAGTACCACCACCAACAGTACCACCAGTACCAGTACCACTAGTACCACCAACACCACCAGTACCACCACCACCAGTACCACCAGTTCCACCACCACCAGTACCTCCACCAGTATCACTACCACCACCACCACCAGTACCAACATCACCAGTACCACCAGTCCAACCACCACCAGTACCACCACCACAGTACCACCACTACCAGTAACACCAGAAACCCCACCACCAGTACCATCCCACCACCACCAGTACCACCACCAACAGTACCAACACACCAGTACCATTACCACCAGTACCACCAACACAACCAGTTCCACCACCGCCACCAGTACCACCTCCACCAGTACCAGTACCACCACCAGTACCATGACCTCCACCAGCACCACGACCACCACCAGTACCACTATCAAAAGTACCACTACCACCAGTACCACCAGCACCACCAGCACCACCAGTACCACCAGTACCACCAGCAGAACCACTGCCAGTACCACCAGTACCAGTTCCACCAGTACCACCAGTACCACCACCACAATCCCGCCACCACCAGTGCAACCACCTCCACCATACCACCATTAGTACCACCACCATAAGTGCAACCACCACCACCAGTACCACCACCACCACCATCAGTACCAGTATGACTACTACCACTGCACAAGCACCACCACCACCACCAGTACCACCAGTTCCACCACCACCAGTTCCAACAGTACCACCACCACCAGTACCACCACCACCACAACCAATACTGCCACCACTACAACCTCCAGTACCACCACCACAAGTACCACCACCACCCATACCACCACCACCAGCACCAGAAGCACCAGTACTACCAGTACCACAACCAGTACCACCACCATCACCACCACCAGTACCACCACCACCAGTACAACCAGTACCAGTACCACCAGTACCACCAGTACCACCAGCACCACCACCACCAGTACCCCCACCACCACCAGTACCACCACCACCAATACCACCACCACCAGTACCACCACCAACAGTACCACCAGTACCAGTACCACCAGTACCACCAACACCACCAGTACCACCACCACCACCAGTACCACCAGTTCCACCACCACCACTACCTCCACCAGTATCACTACCACCACCACCACCAGTATCACCACAAGTACCACCACTAGTACCACCACCACCACTACTTCCACCAGTTTTACCACCACCAGTACCACCACCACCAGTACCACCACTACCAGTACTACCAGTACCACCACCACCAGTACCACCAGTACCATTACCACCAGTACCACCACCACCAGAACCACCACCACCAGTATCACCAGTACCAGTACCACCAGTGCCAGTACCACCATCACCTGTATCACCACCACTACCAGTACCACAACCACCAGTGCCACAACCACCACCACCATTATCACCACCAGAACCACAACCAATACCACCAGTACCACCACCACCAGTACCACCACCAGAACCACCACCAGTACCACCGCTAGAACCACCACCAGTACCACCAGTACAAGTACCACCAGTACCACGACCACCACCAGTACTATCACCACCACCATTACCAGCACCACTACCACCACCAGTACCAGTACCACCACCATCAGCACCACCACCAGTACTACCACCAGAACCACCACCAGTACCAGTACCACCATTACCAGTACACCAGTACCACCACAACCAACACCAGTACTGACACCACCACCACCAGTGCCACCACCAGTACCACCACCACCACCAGTACCACCACCACCAGTACCACCAGTACAACCACCACTAGAACCAGTACCACCACCACCAGTACCAGTAGCACCAGTGCCACCAGTACCATCGCCAGTATCACCACCACCAGTACCACCAGTACAACCACCATCAGTACCACAGGTACCACCAACACCAGTACCACCAGTACCAACACCAACAGTACCACCACCACCAGTACCACCACCACCACAACCAATACTGCCACCACTACAACCTCCAGTACCACCACCACAAGTACCACCACCACCCATACCACCACCACCAGTACCAGAAGCACCAGTACTACCAGTACCACAACCAGTACCACCACCATCACCACCACCAGTACCACCACCACCAGTACAATCAGTACCAGTACCACCAGTACCACCAGCACCACCACCACCTGTACCCCCACCACCACCAGTACCACCACCACCAATACCACCACCACCAGTACCACCACCAACAGTACCACCAGTACCAGTACCACCAACACCACCAGTACCACCACCACCACCAGTACCACCAGTTCCACCACCACCACTACCTCCACCAGTATCACTACCACCACCACCACCAGTATCACCACAAGTACCACCACTAGTACCACCACCACCACTACTTCCACCAGTTTTACCACCACCAGTACCACCATCACCAGTACCACCACTACCAGTACTACCAGTACCACCAGTGCCAGTACCACCATCACCTGTATCACCACCACTACCAGTACCACAACCACCAGTGCCACAACCACAACCACCATTATCACCACCAGAACCACAACCAATACCACCAGTACCACCACCACCAGTACCACCACCAGAACCACCACCAGTACCACCACTAGAACCACCACCAGTACCACCAGTACAAGTACCACCAGTACCACGACCACCACCAGTACTATCACCACCACCATTACCAGCACCACTACCACCACCAGTACCAGTACCACCACCATCAGCACCACCACCAGTACTACCACCAGAACCACCACCAGTACCAGTACCACCATTACCAGTACACCAGTACCACCACAACCAACACCAGTACTGACACCACCACCACCAGTGCCACCACCAGTACCACCACCACCACCACCAGTACCACCACCACCAGTACCACCAGTACAACCACCACTAGAACCAGTACCACCACCACCAGTACCAGTAGCACCAGTGCCACCAGTACCATCGCCAGTATCACCACTACCAGTACCACCAGTACAACCACCACGAGTACCACAAGTACCACCAACACCAGTACCACCAGTACCAACACCACCAGTACCACCACCACCATTACCAGCACCACTACCACCACCAGTACCGCCACCAACAGTACAACCACCAGTACCACTACCACCACCAGTACTACCACCAGTACCACCACCACCTCCAGTACCACCACTGCCAGTACCACTACCACCAGTACCACCACCAGCAGTACCACCAATACCAGTACCACCAGTACCAACATACCACTAGTACCAGTACCACCAGTACCACCACCAATACCACCACCACCAATACCACCAATACCACCAATACCTCCACCAATACCACCAGTACCACCACCAATACCACCAGTACCACTACCAATACCACCACTACCATCACCAATACCACCCCTACCACCACCAATACCACCACCACCAGTACCACCAATACCAGTACTGACACCACCACTACCAGTACCACTACTACTACCAGTACCACCACCACCAATACCACCACCATCACCTCAGCGTCTCTCGTTCACTAGTAATAGCAGGGGACCTGTACGACGCCGGAGCTGAAGTCAAGATCATCCCTCCCTCCCTCCATGCCTGCCATTAAGCACAGTCCACCCTGCACCAGGAGGTGATGCCAGGGCCCTGCTACAGCTGGAGTGTTTTTTATTAACCTAAAGATAACAATGACATTATGAAATGCCACACTGCACACTCAAATCATGGAGAGGGCAGGAAATAGCCCCCCGGCTCTTCTTCCTGATCTGCGACTGTGTAATCACAGTGCAAAAGGTGTTGGAGCACTTTGTTAGTGTTTATAGCTCGGATCATATGTAACTCTCACTTCACACTTTGTGTCTGTGTGATTTACAATACTTACACATCTTCACTGCACTATTTATCACTACTTTGAAGACGTTGCAGGCCGGTCTCTTCCTCTGATATTTACAATCTAACAAGCGGTCGAGGAGGCCATTTATTGCAATGCAATAGGTCCCGCATTTGTGAGAGTTTAAGCTATTAGTAATGTAAATGACAATGCCTTTTACTCATGTTTTAAAACCCAAAACATAAAGAAGGCATTGTCATTTACAATGGCAATGGCTCAAACTCGAATGAATGCGAGACCTATTTCAATGGAAATGCTTGCTTAAGCTTCGTATCAAATAACTCCATAGTGTATTTTTACCCAATATAAACATAAACAGGTGCCCAAATGTTTGACAACTTGTTCTGCCTTGACACTTTGAACTTCCAACTTCATCCTTCCAATCCAATGGAATAGCCTAATTATTAATTGAGCAATTCATTTTGACATTTTGATGCCTGAGTTCACAAGTAGGATAAAACGGACAGAATTCTTAGCTGAAAGGCCATTGAACCTCTACCTTTGAGGCCTGCTAGGACAAGACTCAAATAGAAAACGTTGTGGTCTCGAAAGAGTCTCCCTCAAGCCCCCAGAAATGTTGGGGTTGCTTGTGCTTTTTCACAACTAATCAGCTTTCTTATCCCAGCTGTTTTGACATAACAACCAGGTTGCTATATGATTTGAGAATATCACTGGCAGAGCATACGGCTGTGGGGAAAATAAAACATTGGAGGGGTTTGCTACCTTCTCAATGACCATCTCAAAGTTTCTTCCCTGGGAAAAAACACATTCTAACCCTTCACCTTAAACTTACAGCTGTGGGCATTATATACTAATTCGGCTAATCAGATTCCACCTTTACATTTCACTGAAAGCACCTTTAGAGAACCCCAGATTCATGTTAGTGTTCAAACATTTTGTAAATTGGAGTTCTTCTGACAGTAGTTTATGCACACCTCTGCTAAGAAATTGTTCACCGTCTTTGTTTATCTAAACACCCTTTAGAGCTAATCCTCTCGACCCAACCCCATTTTAAACCTGTTCATATCTAGTTTGGAAATCCCAAATCAGCTGTAGTCCCATCAATCATTCGCGGGCTGCGTCTTTTAAAGAAAAATATTGATTATAACAAATACAGACCCACCTTTGCATTACAATTTTGTTGAGCCAATTTCTTGAAGCACAGTTTGCTACTTATTTCTCCAAATTGATACCGCGTTCCATTCTAACGGCAACAAGAAGAATTGTTTCTCACAGTTCAGTGACTCATCTGCAGCTTCTGATCTATCATGATCCTTTTTTGACTCATGAGTTCTGAAAGCACTACTGCCAGAAGGACGTTGGCCATATATGTTTTTATTGAGCGAACCAGTATTGGACCATTATTGTAGGTGTTCAGTTGATTATAGGTATTTATTCATTCAGTAGGTTCCTTCATCGAATATTGGAATGCACCGTAATCTGAGGGCCATGACTAGTGCCAGAAATAGTTACAAACTACCTGCAAGTGCATAGTATCCCAGATGATATCACCTTCTAAAGAGGCCAAAGATCATTAGTTTTGATTCACCGAAGTACATCTAAAGCTTCCATGAAATCAGTAAGACGCTAGCTACATTAAAGCTCCCGCACATTGTTAATCAGGAGCAGTGGGTCATCAGCAAAGAACATAGCAAGGATGAACTATTCTGTAAAGTTAGGTTGAATCACCCCAATCTTAATAGTGTATCCAACCTTGAGGTTGGGCAAAGTAATTTGTACTTGTGTGATATAATAATAATTCAATGAGGATAAGAGGAAACAGGCACACACCAACCATTGGTTTGGTCCACAGGTAAGTTCTAACTGGCCTATGAAAGGGCGTGGAAATATATAATATAGCAGCCATCCCTCAGCACACAGTTATCGTTGTCAATATAGCCAAAGCCTCCACATTGTGCATTGTGGTTCCAATTATTAAAGCATAATTCCCTTCTGAGGAAATATTTGGTGCTATTCGCTTGCTCCAAAACATGAGTTTTTACCCTATTAGGGAAATCCTCCCCAAAAATGTTCAACATGGGTATCAGGTGACCATTTGCAGAATAACGTTTTGGATTTTTTGTGATAAAGTATTAAAATTCGCTTCTCGCAGTGAATAGGAATAGGGTCTCTCCCTGATATTGGAACAGGCATTGCAACCGACCATCTAGGCCTGGCTAAGAATTTTAGCTAAACTGGACACTCCAAATGCCCCAATAGCTTCAGATGCCTGTAAAATATTTATCACTCTGATTAACATGACTTTTTCTTGTTCCTAGGCTCATGTTAAACTACCATCTGCCTGGGAGAATTCCCTATGTATCTTGGAAAATTAGGGGCATCTATTGTATTACAAATTCCATCCTACACCTATGGCAGGAAAGGAGTCCACTGATGCACATTTTTATTGTAAACTTCTTTTATTCTTAAAGAAAGTTGAGCCGCTGGATTCATACACAAACATCCGAAATAGCTGCCAAACATTCTGGGTTCCCACTGACAAGGCTCAAACGGAGTGAGAGCAAAAAGCCACAGATAAGCCATTTTCCTCGAGGCCAGGGCTTCTGGGATTCTGTGTCTTGCAGGTTAGTGTCTTGTGGCAGGTTTTGTTGAATTGAATACACCATGGTCCAATTAAGAGAAGCAACTGATAAGATATTGACTAATCAGCTCCTAACCTATTAATTGTGGTGGGATCTATTTATCTGTGAATATAAAGCTTGCATTGCCCATACGCTCTTCCCACAAATTATATCCTTTGTCTGACAGATCCAAGTATCAGATCATCCATACACCCCAAAATACTCAGACACTAAACCTTTCAAGCATGTAACATTATGAGGTCATATTACATGCATGACTGCAATAGTGCATACAGGGTAAATCCATGTAATAATGTGGGATAAGCACAGTCTCCTTAAACATACCTATATCAGTCTACACTAATACCTAATGCTACACCAATTTATGCCCATTGCACTTAGCTACCATGCCTCCACACTTGCCCTCCATAGTTCCTGATGGTCAAGGATCACATGGTTTTAGCCTGCGGAAGGAGGCCAGGGCCGGAGAGTGGCAGGTACAGTGCCAGGAGCTGGTCCCTTCAAGCAGAAATGAAAGAGACAGACAGATGGACATTTAAGGTCTCTCCCTTCTTGTTGTTCCTAGGTCGACCTTTTGGTCCTGTTTATCCTAATTCAAAAGGCGGATAGACCTGCTTTCTCCTGCATATATGTCACCCTGTATGTAGAAGGATGGCCAAAGCTCAACATTTTATGAAGCGAGGTGCTTTGGAGATCAAAACAGCCAAATTGATGACCTGCGCTCAAATCCTCAGCTTAGTTCAGTTATTGTGGTAGCTAAGATAAGAAATGAGGCTACATCCACCAAGATCTAATGTTCCAGCAACTGTTGGACCTCAAGCTCCTTCACAGATCTGGTTCTTTTCTAGGAGGATAGGCAACTTCAGACAGGAGCGCAGTATATTAAGTGGCACATGATTAGATTTAGTTCCTCATATTCCTCTGGTCTCTCTCCTCCGTTAGCTCTGACAAATTTTGCATGTTCCCGGCTCTATTGCCATTTACTGTTTCTTTTTCTTTGGACATCATTGGTTTGTCTGTTTTCTTCCTCTTATCTTTTTATTTTCTATTTTGCTTGAATCTACCTGCTGCCACCACATTTCATATTTAATGCACATTACCTTTGCTGGATTTCTAGGCTGCTTAGAACACTTTTGCTCTCTCCCATTATCAGTCCCTTTGATGGCAATTAACTTATTGTGCTGGGCACAGTTGGACAAAAGGATGAAACAGCAAAACTTATGAACATGAGGCATTCCATGTTGGACTCGGGGACAACTTAGTGAAATCCCCACCTCCTCCCAGCCCTCAGCCATTCTGTGCTGTATTTGGTAGATGACTGTTGTCCTATGAGAACTCACAGCAATGCAAATACTCTCTCTGGCTTACAAATGCAGAATGAGAATAGAGGGGGGCTGTTCTTCTACAAATATTTTCTATTTTCCATTGCATGATTTCTCTAATTCAGTGGTGGGTACCTTCACTCAACTTACTTACTTGGAGTTCAGAATGTAACAACCAGTCTCACATTTTAAGAGAGTAACCATCATGTTGAAGATATCTAGAATCCACATCTGATATTCCTACTCACCAAAGGAAAGTTACCATTTTTGGATTGCGCTTCTGAAATACTCCAGGATTGGTATAATGACATATATTTAAAAGTCACCCAGTCAGCTCTTTGTAAAAACACTTTCAGTTTTTATGAGCCGTTGGAATTTGGAGAAAATATCTGGGAAGCAAAAATACCCACAAACAAAATTAAATCTTTGGAAAGGGCCAGCTGGATATTGCAAAACAATGGGGGATA
The DNA here is from genome assembly GCF_964204655.1 of Triturus cristatus. Lineage (NCBI taxonomy): Eukaryota > Metazoa > Chordata > Amphibia > Caudata > Salamandridae > Triturus > Triturus cristatus. The sequence goes on along the minus strand of NC_140593.1, from coordinate 820,745,224 downwards.
TGTACAAGGAAGCGGAGCGGAGAGACTTTTTCCTTCCTGGCTTACCGCCTCTCTCCGCCACTTCTGAAACACAAGGCTGCACCATATTTTCAAGAATGTGGTGTAACCTTGTGTTTCCCCCTGCGATGGCGCTAAGTTTAGCAACTTAGCACCAACGCAGGCATCCTTGCACCAGAGTGCAAGGGTATCTGCGTGCAGGGCAGGATTATTTATGTGTAGGAAGGTGTCCCTTCCTGCACATAAAAAATCCTAGAAATGCTATTCTGTCACTCTCATGTGTGCTGCTTCATGCAGTACACATGAAAGTGAAAAAAATGCATGTTTTCTAAACGTTTGTTAATGTACAGGACGGGACACCTTCCTGTACATAAACAGACAATGGCAATTTGCTTTTTCCATATGTGCTGCACAAGGCAGCACACATGGAAAAAGCAAAAACGAGGAGAAATAGTGCATTTCTCCTCGTTTCGCCATCTTATGACCAGGTTTTGCCTGGTCTTAATTTTGGCGCTGCCTCCTATGTACACCACCCTTGTACATAGGGGACAATGCCAAAATAAATGAGTGTTGCGGTGAAACGCCCACTGCAACACCCACTGCCCACGCCTTTCAGGCTAACCATAGCATGAAAGGGGGCCTTATGTACAAGGCAGCATTAAGCCAGCTCAGCCCCTATCGCCACCACAACATCACTATAGGTGAATTTGTGGTGGCGATAGGGGCTTGCACATATGCCCCAATGTGTTTCCTGTGGATAAAGGGGTAACCCTACACCATTCATACAAAAAAAGAGACCACAGCCGCAAGTAAGGAGCCAACACGTTTGTAAAGTTTATTTTTGTGAGTTTTTTTTTGCAGTGTTTTCTTTAGGGTATATCAGCAGTTTACAACGTAACATTTTACTAGAATCTGTTTAACATTTATAACTTGTGATAACTTACAATAAAAACCTATAATTGTTACAATATCCTATGGTTTTCGTGAGGGAGTAGAAATACAATGTCATAAAACAGAGAGTTGAGAAAAAAATTTGTTCACAAGGGACTATATTTTGGATTTTCGTAGAGTTGGTTAACACAAGAGGAAACCCCATTCAATAGGAAAATGAAAATACACCTTTGTCTTACAGTGCTCTTCATGGTTCAGATATGGGACATAATACCCAATGTTGTAAAATATGGATCAGAACAAAAAATTGACTTGACAGTAATTTATACTCATGTTGTTGTTTTTAGATACATTCTATGTAAGAAGATATTTTGGGAAGGTTCTCGACCTTTTTAAACACTTTCATAAAACATCAACATGTGTGAGGATAAGCAGTACATGCCCATATACCGCTTGGGTCTTTGGTGAAAGGTGTCGAAGCATTGGCTGTTAATGAAGAGGAAGTACCTGACAATACTCACTGAGCATATGTCTATTGGAAGGAGATGAGTTGGAAGCTTGGCCAGAGGACTCCTATGTGGCAGAGGACTCCTATGTGGTAGTGAGTTGGCAACACACTGCAGATAAGTGCGGATGCAAGTGGTTGCGGTAGAGCAGTGAGTGGGCCCTACTCCATTGTCCAGGTATTGTCCCCTACCCCAGACACCAACCTCAGCAAAGTGCTGGATAGAGGCTTCCTGGCCTGGGACTCTAGGCATGCTAATCATTAGTGGACCCATCAGGGATGCAGGTGAGGTGGACCATTTTACTGGCTCAAATGTCCCTGCTGCTGCTTCACTGCTTCACTGCTTGTTACATGTGTACCCTCATGGTAGTTGAGAGAAAATCCTTGGCCTAAATTGTTGCTAGGAGGGTTGAAGTGCCATATTTCCCAAACAAAGAGCAGACACATCATGAATTATAACTAATTGTCTAGAAGTGTCAGACAGCCACAAGCGCCAAAGTGAAGTCCGATATATTTTCCTTATAGAGTGTGATGTATTTTATGCATGACTTTTCTAGCTAGATGGCTGCAATGGGATGAATACATTTGATCCGTTTTCCTGGTAGTCATCAAGTTAGCTTATGATTGTCCACTGTATCTGTATCAGACATGCTTCCCTTTTTGGGAATGAAGACTTAAGTGTGGAATTGAGAATGTGATGGTATACATGAGCTGTGATGCTGGAATTGAATAAGGTGAGATGCCGTTTATTGAATGATTCGAGTTGAATGAGTTGAGACATTTACAGAGAAGTCGCCGAGTGATAAGTGGCACTTCTGCATACAGTTAACCCTCTCTGTAGTTATAACAGGGAAAGATTGAGGACCCAAATGCATACACAACCAAAACCAGACAATTACACAACCTGTTTCTCGGAACAACCCAGGCAGCTCACTAAGACCACCCTGACACAGGATCATGTAAATCTAAAGAGGTGGCGAAAATTCTCCAGGCAATTCAAAGTTCTTACAAAGCAGCATTGCTTAGAGAAATTCAAATCCTTTGGGTCGTGGATGAACTCGCTGGGTGTATGTGACATCTCGAGAGCCTGGCATCCTGGGACTAACATATATGCACATACCTCAGTATCTGTCAAAACCCTCTCACTGATAGACCTCCTGCTTCTTGGAACCACCCACATGATATGTGCCATGGCAGAGGACATCCTCCCCAGAGGGACATCTGACTACTCACTTGTTACTCTCAGCATGAGGACCCTGCACACCACAGGAGGCAAACATGGCATTTCAATGCCTGATACCTGATGGAGAAAAGTTAATGGAGTACCTAGCTACAAACCTTAATTCCTGCTTTGAGATAAACTAAGCACTCTATGGTCAGCTAACAAAGCCGTAATTAAAGGCTTGGCCAAAGCATACCTTAGACAGGTAGAAAGAGACAAACATAGCCAACTTAATGACCACAATGTCTGCATCACAGAGCTACAGAAATAAAGTCAACTACTATGAAACTCTCCGTCGACAACTCGAACTTGATAGAATCTCGCTGCTGCAGCGCATGCTGGACGAGACTCAACAATGCTGGAGGGGATCTATCTGGCTGGCATATGAACATGGGGAGAAGAGTGGGAAACTTCATTACTGGTTGGCCACAAGAGATATGGGCTCCAAATTATTCCCTCCATATCACTGATTGGAAGAGGAGCCAGCTGCATACATCAATTGAAATAGTAGAGATGGTTGCAGACTACTATCGAGCACTATATTTATACTACCTTAGGACGGTCCGGCTAGACTCCTGATCAATGAGATACTCCTTTTAGAACTAACAAGCGCTCAAAGGGATGACCTTAATGCCCCCCTCACGGTGGAGGAAATTGAGACAGCTATAGAGGACATGCAAACAGGCAAGACTCCTGGCCCTATTGAGTACTATAGTACGTTTCAGGATACCATTATCCCGCATCCACTTAAACTCTATACAGAAGTGGTGCAGAAAGGTCACTTCCCACCTGAGTCAGATTGCCTCTATAGTAGTGCTCCCCAAGTCCGGACGTCCTGGAGATGACGGTGCTTCTTAATGTCCCATTTCCTTAACTAATTTGGATATAAAAATATTTGCTGAGATACTAGCAACCAGGCTGCACTGGGTTCTGACCACTCTGATCAGTCCAGCTTTATGTCAAACCGTAGTACACATCACTAAATTTGCCATGTCAATGCAGCTCTAGCTAGACTATATGACATCTCAGGGCCATTGGCACTCCTACTTGTGGACTTTGAGAAAGCTTTTGATACGGTCGACTGGCACCATTTATATCAAGTCCTAATGGGTATGTGCTTCAGTCCCAAATATTGAATGTATGTGACTCTCTTCTATCAGCACGTCCTCATAAATGGGGTACAGTCGTAAACGTTCCAAATTAGATAGGGCACCAGGTAGGGGCTTCCGCTGTCCCCTCTCCTGTTTGTTCTCGACATCAAACCTCTTTCTCAAATAATCTGCTGTGGCGCTTGAGTACAGGGCTGGCACTCGGGAAGATCAATGGAAGATAAAAACGCACTATATGCAACTGATACACTCCTCTTCCTCTCAAATCCCCAGGTGTCAGGACCACAAGAATTTGAAATCCTGAGAATCTATGAGGAGCTGTCCGGTCTCTATTCAAATTAGGGCAAATCCCTTTTGGTCTCTCTGAAGGGGGAAAGCGCTGCTTTTGGTTGGCAAACAAGCATTCCAACCTGCTGCTTAAGTTTTAAATACTTGAGTGTACATATATCTGTGGTGTCGAATTGACCCACAATCTTAACCTCACACCTCTGCTGAAAAAGACTTAAAAGGACCTTAACAAGTGGACTAAGCTCCCACTTAATGTGATGGGCAAGGTGGCCTTATTTAAAATGATGGTCCTTCCATGTTTCTTATATGTGTTGCAGAATTTCCCATTCCCGATCCCCAATACTTGGTTTAGAGAAGTCACAGCCCTGATTTGTTCCTTTCTATGGAAGGACCAGCCACCACGTATTGTGGTGGTTGGGTAGGATGTTTTTCTTTGTTACCTAAGTTTTTTTCCAATTCATGTGTCTCAAGTGTAGACATGGCTCTCATGCTGGGGTTCATTATATTGTGAGGGTACTGGGGTGTTTGCCAACATAAGAGCAGTGAGTGTTTAGAAATTATAAACAACGGAGAAGTAGTACGGGTACTACAAAAGGATGGGGGGGTGTGGGAAGATCGGCAGTGCAAAGTGGTCGCAGTGAGGTCAGTAGGCCAAAGCCTGTGGCCGTTGAGGTGTGAGTGAAAGTGGTGAGATTAGAATAATCTGTGTATGCGTCCGTTGGTTAGTCTAATTTGGTATGTGACATGTTCAGGTGCAGCAACTACTATAAGTGCAGACATGCCACATTAAACAGCATTTCAAATTTGTTATGTGACATTTGCCCAAGTTTAGTTTTTTGTAATCAGTTGAAATACTGCTTACTACCACCCTGTGTGTCTATGCAGATTAATAATTCCTCATTTATGCAGTTGCAAAAAACTGCAGTTTTCTATGAGGAAGTTCATCTGTGTGGGGCAGGTAGTGTTATTTGTGTAGTAGACAGTTGTGCCAGTTTTATAGCAGGAGTTAGGGCCTATTTTATGGTAGGGAGCAATGCCAGGAAATAATGCTAGTATGCAAAGTCCGGTTCCTCTTCCTTACTCATTCAAGCCCGTTTTATATATCTTGGTGTTGAGTAACACCTGGAAGTTGGGGCACTTTGAGATACAGAGACTAGGATCCGGAAACAGGAAGTCCTCAGAAAATAAGCAACTAAGGTAAACTTAGAAAGGAACTGTAAAGGAAAATGAGAGGTGAAAATGAAAGTAGGAAGTTGTTTCAAATTACCAAATGTACCCCGGGGTAAAAACAGCAGCTCTCTGGGGAGTCCTTTAATGTAAACCTGTCTGCCACAAATGATATATATCTTTAGGCATATCATATTCAACCTATTTAGCCCTCAATTTTTAGACAGTAGAAGTGAGTGTTTTAGGTAAAAATGATGCTGTTCTGTAGCACTCTGGAAAGATGTGTGAGGGCACTCTACCTGCAATGACTTCACTGCTAAATAAAGGCCATCTCTGTGACATCTGACACTTTGAGGCAAGCTTAATTGCTCTTTAGCGTGTCTATGACCCTGAACTCTGTTGGACCACTAGATACATTTCTCTGTAGAAGTGAAGTATGGCTTTACAAAGGTAGCAGCACTCTGATTGTTCTATGGCCTCCATAATTCCTAGAACAGGATAAAGGGAGCTCAGTGTGAAGGAGTTACAGTTTTTTCAGACAGTCTTTCCATGGGGCTCAGATAAAGCATCTCTGTGAACTGTGCATATACTTTTAGCAGACAAGGGAGGGGAGCTCTGTTTAACAAGGGGAATTAGCTGCATAAGTAATGGGCCTCATACCTATCAATATAGTCCTATTGGCAATGGGTCAGTAATGTGCTAAACCTAAATGTGTATAAACATTTCTTAAATAATTCTAAAGTGTTGGCTAAAAGTATGTGCTTATGAGCTGATCAATTGCCTCTTGTGGTCTGCTCTAGCGGCCTTCTAGCATGACTTTCTACTAGAGCGTCGCCTTTTTGGGGGTGGGCATTGACAAACACAATCTCGCTGCTTCCTCTTCCGGCTGCCACTGCAGCAGCTGCTGGTGTTGCTTTCGCTGCTGGTGCTGTTCACGTACCCCTGGACGCTCCTCCCACAGCAAGAACATACTGTACGTGGGAGAGAAATGAGACCTTCTCGCTTTCTCTTGAGACGGTCGCGCCTCTCTGTGGCAGCATCAAGTCTGTTGCTCACCATGCGCAGCCTTCTTCTCATCAGTTTCCACCTCTGGAAGAACACAAGGCAGCTGAAGTCCCCCCTGACTCTGTGGATCACGTGAGAGAACAGCATGTCAGCTGACGCAAAGGCCTGCCAGCAAGCAGCACACCTATATGGGAAAAGCATATTACGTTGCACCTGCACAAGAAAACATTGCACAAATTCCTTGGTAATGGGGATACCAGGAGGAAAATCCGAGATCGGTGGATGAAGAGGAACAACTTCCACATCATCACTTGACTCACACTGAATGTCTGAGCTATATGTCATCCTGCGGCTGTTGTTCTCTTCTCTTTGGCAGGTACACATGGGTGGCTTGACTAGCGGGAGAGGTTCAGTAGTAACCTCATTTTGCTCCTCTGCTGTTTCTGTAGTGTCAGACCCTATTACAATAACGTGATCTTCAGTTTCATGCCAAACACAGTCACTGGCATCAGCAATGGTTTCAGGCTCAGCAACAACCGCTTCATTTCTTACATCCTTCTCAGATTCAGTGTTCTCTGGGGATGTTTCTTCTGCATAGATTACGTTTTCACAGCCATCTGATGAGCTAAGTTGCAGAGCTGGCATCTCCTCAAGTGTAGTGACTAGGGGAAGAAGCGGGCATGTTATGCATGGTATTGAAATAGAGGCAAAGCACTTACTAAGTTTACTAAAACGTACATTGAGTTATCAAATACATTCTGGCGAGTTGAAAAACAATTCAAATCGAACAAATAGCTGCAAACAAAAGGTCCCCCTTCACTGCATTAACCTTGCTTGAATATTCTCCTTAATCTGTTGGGTCATGGTAGGAAAACATTTAGCGTGAGTGATATCAAGGTGCATGCCTACTGCGTTCATAAGGGCCAGAATCCATAACCTCAGAGCGTCTCAAAAATGAAGGAATCAGAAATCACATAACATAACATTCACATTGCGTTCACCGCAAAGGGTATTTTGGCGCTTGATAACAGATGTTTATTGTTACCCAACTTATTGGTACTCCTTTTATCGATGTCAGAAGGACAAAAGGCTAAGTAGACCCACCGGGATTGAACCTGTGACCATAAGGTCAAACACAGCCCTACTGTGGATGCATAAGTCTATTAAGCACCAGACCCAGCAAAAAAAGCAAAAAATGACAAGTAGAAACAACACGAAGGGGGGGCGTGGCTTGGAGGCCGAGGGAAATGGCCGCCGCCCGTTGGTGCTCCATGACGGGGTAGCGCGCCGGAATCCCTCCAGGACGCTATTTCTCTCCTTCGGATCCTTCGGCGGCATGATTACGTTTCGGAATCCCTCCTGCATCGCCCGCAGTGTTCGTGAAGTCCGGGGGTGAGCGTCCCAGCTGGTTATTAAGCATTTCCTTTTACTCGCGGCTTCAGGAAAGTCGCGGCCACCATTTTGTGCATTCCAGCCTTCCCGCTTTTTACCGCTGAAGCCTCTCCTCACATTCTGACGCTCATATGACTAAAGGTGAGCGTATATGACCTCATATGTCCCCGTTTCTTGAAAGCTGCTTACTGGCAGTGATGTCTTATGTGGAATTCACTCATACTGTATTTTGAAGAATCTCTCCTCATGGATTAAGGCTCCAATGTTTTGAAAATGAGCTTTTTTTCACCGGATTTTGCATATTTTTGAGCAGTAATTTACTTCAGAGCTCGCACCATTGAACTTCTTGCTGTTTTTTACCTTTTCTATTCCTGCGGTCTGCGCATATTACATTTCTCTGTGACTGTTGGCTTTATTTTGGTATCTTTCTAGTGCATTTCTTCTTTATTTTGGATGGCAATGCCTCGTACCAATCGTGGTAACGTCCAACATACTAAAAATATGTCACTAGAAGACTCTAACCCTTTCAGCATACTACAAGATACTATGGAGGAGACTTGTACTGACTCCGCCAGTTCTAAACTCTTGTCCTCTACTACGCCATGTTCCAGTTCTAAAACAGTTTCTAAAATTCCTTCCGCTTCTCTTTCTTCTTCTGGTAAACGAACAAAGGTTAATCCTCCGTCTCCTCCTACTACTTCATCCACAATCTCAATGGAACTATTACTAGAGGAAATACGCTCTCTCAAGCCGTACATGACAGAAACTAACTCTCGCCTTCAGAGTCTTGAGGATAATTGGTCACACACAGAGAAAAAAGTTGATGCTCTTGAAATTCAAGTGGAGTCTATTCAAGCTATCACGGATCAAGTTCCTGGTATGCGAAGGGAGATTCTACATCTTACACAACAAGTTGAGAATTTGGAAAACGAAAATAGGTGTAATAATCTACGCATTTATGGTCTTCCAGAAGGCCTTGAAGGTTCTGATCCTTTGTCCTTTTTTCAAACCTTCCTGCCAAAGCTTCTCAGTTTTCCTGAATTGCCTCCTCTAAACATCCAATAAGCTCATAGCCTAGGGCAAAGTCGGTGTTTTTATTCTGCTGCGTCTTCATCCTTGAAACCTAGGGGAGTTATTTTATACTTTTTGGAATACACTGATTTGCTCAAAGTTCTTCATGCTGCCAAACAAAAAGGAAACATTTCTTGGAATGGTTCTAATTTATTCTTTGCTCAAGACTATTCTAAAGCCACAGCAGATCGTCGGAAGAAATTCCTGGATATGAGACCTGCACTCCGTAATTTGAATGCTCGCTATGGTTTACTTTATCCTTGTTTGTTCAAAGTGACTTATAATAACAATACAACTAATTATGAAGATCCTGCACTTCTCCAACACTTTTTGAATACTTGCAGAGATGAGTTCATGGACATGTCTCGATCATAGCTTTCTAGATTGAGTTGTCATTTGTTTGTTGCCATTTGTTTTAGTCTCCCCTCTGATATATTTGGTCCAGTATGTGATATTTCTTGTTAACATTTTTTCCTTTCCTTTTTCTTTAATAGACGCGCTTTTGTGATCCTTTACCTCATGTTTCTTCGTTATTCCTGGAGGTCGTTGTTCCTCGTGCCTTCATCCATCCTGGGGTTTTCCTTCTGGTGTGCTGCCTTTCTTCATGTGGCTTCACCCCCCCACCTTCATTGTCAACCTGTGGTATGTCTTTATGGTATTTTCTATTGCCTTTTTGTAGTATGTCTTTTTGACTTCTGTTTTTCTTATCAATTGTTGGAGTTGTATTATATTTTTACTTAATATTTGGCTCTTTTTCATCTTTCTCCTTTTCTGTCCCTATTCTTCATCCTTTTTTCCTCTCACACAGATATAACGTATAAATTGTTTCTGTTGTTCTGTTTCTTGGCTTCTTGTTATGTTTGGACCTCTTCTATCTTTTCGCTTTATCATTTTTTCCCCACTCTCCATTTTCTGGTCTATTTTCTATTTCTTGTCTCTCTCTTCCTTTTTTATCTCTAATTTTCTCTTTTACTTTTTCAGGCTTTTCTATTTTCAATTTCCTTATGTTACTACTCTTTTTTTTCATATTTTTCTGCTTTATTCTGACAATATTCCTCTATTTCTGTCTTCATTCTCTCAAATTATCTTATGATGTTTTACTTTTTGCTCATGTACATAATTGATGTCCTCTTAGTTTTTTGATATATTTTATATTTTTAGATGTCGTTAAACATATTATCTTGGAATGTTAAAGGTTTGGGCTCTACGATTAAGCGACAACGGGTCTTGTCTCATCTAGCAAATTTAAAGGGAGGCATTGTGTTATTACAAGAAATTCATGTAAAAGAGGTTGAAATTGCTACGTCGTAATTGGGTGGGCCATGTTTTTGCGTCTCCTGGTTCAGGGAAACATAGTGGTGTTGCTATTCTCTGCCATAAATGATTAAATATCAAACTCATAAACCAAGATAATGATTCTGATGGCAGATGGGTTGCAATATCTTTGTTGATTGATAAAATCCCTTTAACTATTTTTAATTTATATGCACCCACTTTACAAAACAAATTGTTTTGGCCACGGGTCCTCACTTTATTGATGCAATATATTGATTTTTTTTTTGTAACTTGTTTTTATTGGTATTTGTTAGTACAGTCGTTACATATCAGTATTGAATCGCAGTGTCATAAAGTACATATTTCCAGGCAGGTGATATCTATCTTGACATTTATAATTACCTTTACTTCAGTTATATGCAATGCAACAGGTGTTTGCCATATTAAGGAACAAACCAGGGAGGGGGAGAGCAAACTAGGGGGTTGTCATGGACTATCAAAGAGGGGCCAGCCGGACCATATCACATGTGGTTCGTTAGGGAAGTGGTGAAGCAACACAGTGGGAACCCCTGGCCGAGGGTATTACCATGCAGGCGGACATACGGCATAGGTGTAGGCACCGGAGCAGCGGGGATAGTCAGTCAGTCAGAATATCTTTATTCGACTCAATTAAAGTCATACAAAGAGATTAAAAATATTTCATACAAAAAGTTAGGAGCATTTCATGCGTGTTAAAATATGACAGTAAAATAATTTACATTAAAACAAATCTAGGCATACAAAAGTTAAAAAGGAATAACAATGGATCTAATGGGTATGTTTTTTCATCCTAACTGCAGCTACCAAGAAATTGGCTATACAAAAGGTGATATGTATGTTAGGCAATGATTGCAAGAAGAGCAGAGCCGGTCTCACTTGTGTGAAGCCCGCCTCCTTCAAAGCTGATACCAGATATTTTTTCCTTGGCTCTAAATAAAACCCACAAAACATAACAAAATGCATGGTGTCTTGTGGTGAGAAATGATCGCAACTGCAGGGTGAGGCTATTTCCGGTTTTCCCCATGTTTTAAAAGTGCCTAAATAAAAATGTAACAAATTAAACCTGAACTTGGTTAAAAGAAACCTATGGAATGGAATTGTAACGAAACCAAGATACGGTGCTAAAGAAAATGAATTAACAAGTAAGTAATGACCCCTTACTGATGGTTTCACTAATTCCCTTTCTTCGCGAAGTGCTCTTGCCCTCCCCATAAAATGCTTTTTAACAAGATCGATGTCTTGGACCTTGATATCTTGGGGGGAAGTAAAGAGCTCTGGTCGTCCCAAATCTGAGAATACCTTCAACAGATAGGCCAGCCAGGGGATCTTTTTACAATGGTCTAGGGACAAGACGTCGGACATGATCTTATGGTTCAGTGGGAGGTCTTTATTAAGCCACGTCTTTAACCAAAAGATCAGGGGGGCCATATTCAACCCATCAGTAAGGAAATCTAGGCCCACCTCTAAGTGTATTGAGTAAGTCGGTGTTGACTGCGGCACAGAGAGGAGTGTCCGTATGAATCTGTTCTCCGCTCTCTGGATTGGTTCCACGTTTACATAGCCCCAAATTGGTGAACCATATAACGCAATGGCGACAGGTTTACTCTTGTAAATTTTTAACAACGCTTCCATGGGCCTGGCACCTAACCTGCCCGCAAAGCCCATGAGGGCAGACGATGATCTAATAACCGCCAACCTCTTCGCCCTCACTTGAGGACCCCAAGTTCCTCTCTGGTCAAAAAGTACCCCCAAGTAGGGAAAAGTGTAAACTCTGGTAACCATATCCCCTCTACATGTAAAGGTTATTGTTTTCCTCTTGCTACTTTCTCGGCCCACCACCATGGTATGTGATTTACTAGCATTTATCTTTAAATCAAGCTGTTCCATGAATGTGCCAAAGGCATTTAAGAGGCGTTGAAGGCCGACACCCGTGCGCGCAATTAGCACGGCGTCGTCCGCGTACAGGAGCGCTGGGATCTTAACTGCTCCCGCACGCGGAACGTCGACTTCCTTCTCCTCCAAATGTGCACCCAGACCGTTAATATAAATTGTGAAGAGCAAAGGGGCCAATATGCAGCCCTGCCTTACCCCCCTCAGGGATTTAAAAAGGGACGTGCACCTACCCTCATTTGTGACTCGTACGGCCGGAAAAAAGCTCCTGGTGTAGGGAAGCCATAAATCTTACCAATGCCTCATCGATCCCCAATTTCAGCAAGGTCCTCCATAGCTTAGCCCTATTCACCAAATCGAAGGCCGAGGAGAGGTCCATGAATGCTAAAAACAAGGACCCCTCCTTGGCCACCGTATACTTTGATATGAGCAGGTGTAGGTTGGAGCATTGTTCGATTGTACCTTTCCTCTCTCTAAACCCATACTGGATCTCTGACAACCCTCCACAACTCTCGACATTATCCCTCAGCCTGGACAAAAGGACTCTGCCTAAGATCTTCACCGACGAGTCCAGGAGGGATATGGGCCTATAACGTCCGGGGTCGTCCCGCTGGCCCTTTTTAAAGATGGGGACAATGGTGGAAATGTCCCAGGAAGATGGTGTAGGGTTGCTATTAACGGCAGTAAAGACATTGGCCAATACCTCTGCCCACAACTTTGGGGCATGTATGAAAAAATCGGCTGGCACCCCGTCGGGGCCCGAGGCCTTATGCTTGGTTGTGGCCAAGATAGCTTTTTCCACTTCTGTACTATGGAAATGAATAGGAGTGGCGTCTAAAGTGGCCAACGACATATCCTGGGTTGCCTGATCATTATCCCCATACACATTTTTGAAATGATTCAACCACTTGTCATCTGGGATGACACAGTCCATGGCCTCATTATTTTGGTCGGAAAAGAATGGTTGTTTAATTGTTTCCCAGAATTTCCGACTGTCCATCAGGACAGCCACGGATAGGAGATTTTCCCAGGCTTCCCGTTTGATGCTTTCTTGTCTGATTTTTATAGCTGACTTATAGGTTTTCCTCAATCTGACAATCTCGCCCCTTACCCTAGGTATTTTTTTCAAAGCTACCATCAAAGACCTGTGTGCTTTTGAACATGCGGTGTCGAACCAGCGCTTCTTATTCGGTTCTCCTTTCTTTGGTCTAGCCAGGAGATCATGCGACACCTGCCCACAGATCGACTCAAAGGCCCCTATAGTTTCACAGCCCGGGGCACGAGGGTTCTGGCAAATCTCAACCTGTTCTTTAATTTTCGGGAAAACCTCAGCATAGAAGTTTTCTGGGACCACCTTAGCCCACTTAACTCTCCTACCCTGATCAGAGGTACGCAAAGTATGGTCCGACCTCACTTTCCCCGGATTTGGCCCCATGTAATCTCCCCAAGCCACTTCAAGTAAGACAGGGTTATGATCACTGTGGTGAGATAACACAGTGCAGTAGGAAAGCACCTGATTTAGAATACCTTGTGTGGTGAAAATATAATCAATTATGGTTCCGGGATTGGTGCCAGTGAAGGTAGCTATTCTTGGGCCCCCCTCTGGTTCGTACAAGTTGAAATTTGCCAGGAGGTCCTCTAGCTCCTCTCCCTCTGTGGTATGTTCAAAGTGAGGTCCCTCGGGACCATCACCCCATTCCTTGTTACTTAAACTGCATGCTAACGTGCAGGGATGAATGTTAAAATCGCCTAGTAGGATATACTCTGTGTCAAGCTGAGTAATCTGACTGTCTGACCTTAATATAACATCTAAAGTGGCGATATTGCTACCGCTGTTGTCCCTATTCCCTGAGTTATAAAAATTGATATACAAGGACCTCCTAGTGGGGTTGATCTCTCTCTCTACAATAAGTATGTTATACGAGTCAGTACTAATCTGTTTTAGGGAACCCTTCAATTCTAGAGAGAATAACAATAACAGGCCTCCCTTAGCTCTGCCGCTGTGGCTAGGAATAGCTGCCTTAGCGAAACTAGTGAACCCATCCAACCAAAAGTAAGCAGTTGTATCCCAGGTTTCCTGGAGGGCAATAATATTATGTCTTACGACAAAGCTTGACCACTCCTTATCATTACGCTTGGAATTAAGTCCCGCTACATTCCAACATAGTATCTTGCATGTTTCTATGGTTCTCTTCGCCACAAAATCGGTCAAGGGGACCCCATCTTCTGCTCGTAGGTGGGGGCTTCCATTAGCCGATAAGTTGCCCACTCTCTCTGCTGCATTTGTCTGAACATGCGAAATGTCATTATCATTAACAATAACATTCTCGTACTCCTTAAGGGAGCTACCAACGCTCACACCCACAATTTGGTCAGGAGCAGTTTCTCTTTCTGGAGCAACTTGCGCTTTGCGGCCTTCCTGATTAATTATCTCAAACATGTTTATACCATCTATAAGACCTCTGCCCCTATCTTTGGTGTGGCTTATTATGCATGGGACCCTTGATCCATTTTTTAGCGTATTTGGGCCCCCCGTGCGTCAATCGCAATCATTTAAGTTTGCCAAGACCCCATACCTATTCACTGTACCAAACCCCCGATCATAGGGTGGGGCCTCCACACCCCATCCATTTGTTGCTACATTCCACCTTGTTAATGGGGTATTGGGACGCATCCAAAACTGCTCATCAACCGGCCAAGCTCCAAACCCATTTCCACAGAACCCGGGGTCATTTCGGTCATTTACCGGGACACCTGCCCCCTACCTATTCGTTATATTCCAGTTTGATCTAGGGGTCTTAGAAAATAACACATTCTGATGATCACCTGGCCCTGCAGCAAATCTGTTTGCTGGGCCAATACCGTGGTCATTATGTATGGGTCCAAAACCCCCACCCCATCTGTTACTTCTTGTGACCCACCCTGGTCTTGGAATATTTGGATGGATCGCATTTTGCTGCTCACTATAGAAAAATTTTAGGGTGAGAGGGATTATGTTTCCACTCCTTCGTTGGGGGGGAAATATATTTGACAGGACATTTGGGAGCACGGGGATAGGAAACCTAGCTGCTCCCGGGTAGGTGTGAAGCGTTAGTGGGGAGCGTCATCCGAGTGGGCTTGTGTCGCGCGTGACTGCGTAGCGGTAGGGGTGGTCGCGGTCGCGCCCTGATCAGCTAGGGACTGGGACTGTTTAAACTGATGTATCAAAAGCGCCCACTCCAGGGAAATCGGGGTTTTACGTATGCCCTTCGCTTCCTCCTCTCGCAGGGTATCCTCCTCAGCCGCGGCCCACTTGAGCACCGCCCCCTTCCATGATGCTAGCGGGGGGCCCGTAGGGGAACGCCAATGCATAGCTATGCAACGTTTAGCCAGGAGGTGTGCTAAGGAGACAAATCGTATGGGCACTTTGTGCCGTTTCTTTCGGCCCATTATTCCCAGCGCGCAGTACTCCCATGTATCTAGATGAGGCAGTCCCGTAAGATCTCGGAGGGTCCCGTGGATAGTTGACCAGTAGGTCTGGATATCCGGGAACGTCCAAAACATATGGAGGAAATCTGCATCTTGCACCTGACAGCGGGGACAGAGGAAAATTGTATTGGGATAAAGACGCTGCAGGCGTGCTGGGGTCAAGTAGGCCCTGTGTAGAATGTAAAATTGCATGTTTTTGAAACGGGCATTCCTAGACACTTTTTTGGGGAATTCGAGTGCCCTTTCCCACTCATTGTCGTGAAACGCCCGTCCCACCTCCTCCTCCCAAAGGGTCCGTAGGGGTGCCAGGGATGGAGGTGTCAACTCCCGGATGGACCTGTACAGCCAGGTGGTGAGGTGACGGCCCCGTCCCATTCGCAGGATCATGTGAAGGACTGGATGCGTGGGGGGCTCTCCTAGTGTGAGATCATAGTATGGTCGAAAATGGCTGAGGAGCTGACGATGCCGCAAGAACTGCCCTGGGGGGAGATCATAGTCATCAATGAGTTGCTGGAATGGCCGAAGATGTCCCTCTTCGAATAGTATTTCTGCTTCGGTGATATCTCTAGATGTCCACTCCGGAAGCATGGCAGGGGCAAAGAAGTGGGTGTTTTTGGGCCAGCCCGCCAGGGGAAGCAACGGTGAAATTGATGCAATATATTGATGATTATCTTATTTTAGGGGGTGACTGTAACATGATTATGGATCCTATTTTAGATAGAAGGTCCTATTCTCATTTCTCACCCTCTCCCATGCATACTCAATTTACTTCTACTATATCTCAAAGATCTCTTGTTGATTCCTGGAGACTTTGCCACCCTAAGCTACAAGAATATACGTACTACTCACCTGTTCACTCCTCCCAATCTCGGATTAACTATCTCTTTATTTCCAAAGCTCTGACTCAACACATTATCCACTCTGATATAGGCTCTATTATAATCTCTGACCATGCTCCAGTTTCCTTATGCCTAGACTTACTTCCCCCCATAAAAGGTACTAGGAGATGGAGGTTTAATAACTCTCTCCTATTGGATCCCAAATTTACACCAGCTTTCCTTGATTTTGCATCCCTGTTTTTTACGGAAAATGAATCTTCTCAGACAATTGCTATGGGACACCTTTAAAGCTGCCTCTAGAGATTTCATTATTTCATTTGTTGCTCAAAAAAGACGTACAGCCTCTCATTTCTTGCAATCACTTAATACGCAAATTGAACAATGGGAACATTCTTATTATTTAACTAAATCTCAATCTGACTTGGATAAACTTCTTAAGGCAAAATTTTCTTTCAATAAACTTTCCACGGAATCTGCAAATTTATATCTACTTAAATCTAGTGCTAAATATTATAGCGCGCAAAATAAAGCTGGCAACCTCCTTACTAATTATCTAAAAGTTAAAAAGGAGCGCACAAAAATTGAATCTATTGTCACCTAACATAATATCACACTTCAGATGAAGATATTCTGACGGAGTTCACTAATTTTATCAAAATCTTTACACTCCGGAATCCCCTCCCTTATTATCTGACATTGATCAATATTTGTCCTCCATTCCCTCTCCTTCCTTTCCAGAAATAGATTTCTCCTCCTTAGAATCTGAAATATGCCCTAAAGATATTCTGGAATCCATCCAGGTCCTTAAAAAAGGGAAAGCTCCTGGGCCAGACGGTTTCACAATATAATTTTATTTACATTTCTCCAATTTACTTGTTCCCAAACTTCATCAATTATTTTCCTTTTTTATATCTTCCAAAAAATCTGAAGGCTCTTTCCAGGAGCCTTTGATTTTTCTTCTTCCCAAAGATAATAAAGATCACACTTTATGTAAAAATTATAGACCTATTTCTTTAATTAACCTAGATTACAAGATCTTTGCCAAAATTCTCGCGCTCCGTCTAGACAAAATGTTACCTAAATTAATTGGGAAAGAACAATGCGGTTTCATCAAAGGTCATCATCTTTCTGATAATACAGTCTCTTTTTTAATGTGCTTAGTAAATCCTTCTCTTATAAACCCTCATTAGCTGCTGTTGCATTAGATGCTGAAAAAGCATTTGACAGGGTCAATTGGCGGTTTATCTTCTCAACTCTTGTTTGGTTTGGTTTTGGTCCAAAATTTCTTTCTTATATTTCACTATTATATTCCTTTCCTAGATCCTTTATATTAGCCAATGGCCTTATTTCTTCTTCGTTTCCTCTTTTCAGAGGTGTCAGACAAGGATGTCCTCTTTCTCCTCTGCTTTTTATTTTAGCTTTAGAACCCTTTCTAACAAAAATTCGAATGAATGACCGTATTACTGGCTTTCCTTATGGCGATAAACATTTGAAAATCTCTGCTTATGCAGACGATATTCTTTTATTCATTTCTCATCCCCAAACTTCTATTCCAGCTTTTCTATCTGAAGTCTCCGACTTTGCGAAGGTTTCTGCTTACAAACTTAATGTTGATAAATGTGAGATTCTCGCTCTAAATAAGTTCTGTTTCCATGCAGATTTCTTGGCGTCCTCCTTTCATTGGAGCCCAACTAAGATCAAATACTTGGGTTTATGGTTTAAACCCTCTATTAACCCCTTCGATGCTCATGACGGAGTGGTTCCATCAGGAGCATCGGTTGGGCTATGCTCATGACGGAACCGCTCCGTCAT
This sequence comes from Triturus cristatus, assembly GCF_964204655.1. NCBI lineage: Eukaryota > Metazoa > Chordata > Amphibia > Caudata > Salamandridae > Triturus > Triturus cristatus. Next base: position 820,727,254 of record NC_140593.1, on the reverse strand, counting down.
GAGCACAGCCCCTGGGGGAAGCGCTGGCGCTCCCCCCCGGGGGCTCGATTTTCACACCAATTGGGGGGTTGGCAGCGGAAGAGTTTCTGCGGCCACCCCCAAGCCCCCCACGCTTCCTGATGACGCCAGCGCGCACAGCGCGCGCCGACGTCATCAGGTAGCGTTGGACGCGCTGGAATTCATTTCTTCCAGCGCGTCCAACGGAGCAGGTAGGTGTTTGGCTCCGGTGTGGCGGGGGGTGGAATTGGGAGGCCTTGAGGCATCAGGGGGGAGGAAAGAGTATTTCCTCTCCCCTGATGTCTCAATGCTGGGCATTCCTGTCCCATGATCGCGCACAGCGTCGCGATCGTGGAGCAGGGATGCCCCACTAGACACCAGGGATGTGTTTTTCTTCATTTAGAAAGCGCCCTCTTGGGCAAGGGTCGCTTCCTTGGGGGCATAATTTACTGGAAGACTTTTCTGCCCGCCATGGGGGCAGATCGGTTGACTTTCGGTCCGTTTCTGCCCCCAAGGGGGGCAGAAAAGCCCACTAGACATCAGGGATGTCTTTATCTTCATTTAGGAAGCGACCCCTTGGGCAAGGGTCACTTTCTTGGCGGCATCATTTACTGGAAGACTTTTCTGCCCCCCCTGGGGGCAGATCGGTCGCCTTTCGGTCCGTTTTCTGCCCCAGAAAAGCCCACTAGACACCAGGGATGCATTTTTTGGCATGAGGAAGCGACCCCTTGGGCAAGGGTCGCTTCCCTTGGGGCATAAATTATGGGAAGACTTTCCTGCCCCCCCTGATCGGTTGTTTGTGTAGCCGTTTCTGGCCCCAGGGGGGGGCAGAAAAGCCCACTAGACACCAGGGAATTAGTGTAAATAAAAATGGAAGTGACCCCTTTGGCAAGTGTCGCTTCCAGGGTGCAATTTTTATAATATGTATTTGGCCCACCCGCCCCGGGACAGAGTAGCCTTTTTTTTTCCTGCTGTTTTCTGCCCCACCTGGCACACAACCCGATTGACCATTTGGGTAGTAACATAGCATGTTATAATGTTTATTGTTATATTTTTTGTGAATTGCAATAGTAATGTTTTTTTTTTTACTTTTTTGTTCTAGGTGAAGGCTTTTGCTCTTTTCAGTTTGCCGTGTTGTTACTGGTGGTTCTGCTGTTTGTGTAGTTTGGTAAGAGACTTTTTTTTGTACAATGTAAATGTGTTTGATTTCTCTGCATTAATTTTTTTTGCAAATGGTGTAATAATAGCAGTATGTTTGTTTTTTGAGTGTCAAAAACTTTTTACATTGGTGCTAGATGTGTATTTTGTTGTCTTGTGAGTAATTTTTTTTTTTTTCTTCTTTCTAGTTGGATATCGTTGGTTTTTGCTGTGTCACTGCAGAGTTGGTTTATGGTGAGTGAAGCTGTCTCTTGTAATTGAATTGTATAGTTTTTGAGTACATTGATCTTTGTGATAAAGGTACACATTTCTTTACTTACTTGGTTTGCACATTGTTGGTTGTTGTTGACTTGTTTGTGCAGTCTTCTATCTTAGTAAGTATAATGGCTAGCCGCAGGATTACTGCTCAGCAGGTTGTTGGTTTGCTGTTTGAGACTTCCTCTGACCATGGTTCAGAGACTGACTCTGCATCTGAGGGAGAGGAGGCAGGGGACGATTCTGGCAGTGAGTTTTCTCTCCGTATGGAGTCATCAGATGATGAAGATACTCTTAGTGCGGATGAAGTGCCTGTGTTAGAGGAGGAGACTGATGTGCCGATAGTGCGGCAAGAGGCATCTGGGCTGCAGCCTGGGGCTGCAAGGCTTCCCGTTGGTGTAGTGCGACAAGAGGCTTCTGGGCTGCAGCCTATGGCTGCACGGCTTCCCGTTGGTGTAGTGCGGCAAGAGGCATCTGGGCTGCAGGCTGGGGCTGCAAGGCTTCCCTTTGAAAGTGATGACCTCTGGGTTGCCCCTGGCATGGTGCAGCCGGCATTGCCAGAATTTACTGGTGTTCCAGGGTCTAGAGTGAATACTGAAAACTTTTTGCCGGTACATTTCTTTCAGTTGTTTATGGACGATGTGTTTTTGGCAGAGATTGTTGAGCAGACTAATTTGTATGCCGAACAGTTTTTGAGGGACAACAGTGCCAGTCTTAAGCCACACTCTAGAGCTACCCGGTGGACTCCCACAAATGTTGAAGAGATGAAGAAGTTCTTGGGTTTAACTTTTTTGATGGGCTTGCTAAGGAAGCCATCAATGTCTTCATATTGGTCTAGCAGTCCCTTGATGGCAACGTCTATTTTTCCGGCAGTCATGAGTCGTGACAGGTATTTGCTTCTGCTTCGGATGATGCATTTTGTTGATAATGGTTTAGCGTTGCCACGAGATCACCCTGAGTGTGACCGTCTTTTTAAGATTAGTCCTGTCCTTGATCACTTTGTTGATCGATTTTCTGAGAGTTATGCCCCAGGGAAAGAAATTGCAGTGGATGAGTCTTTGGTGTTGTTCAAGGGCCGCTTGGTTTTTAGGCAATACATTCCTAGTAAAAGGGCACGCTATGGAATAAAGCTGTATATGTGGTGTGACAGTAGGACTGGATATGTCTCTAATTTCAGGGTGTACACCGGAAGGAATCTAGGATTAACCTCCCTGGTTGTCCGTCCACTTTTGGAGTGACTGAGAAAATCGTTTGGGAACTTGGTAGAGGATTTTTTAACAAAGGCCACCATTTATATGTAGATAACTTCTACACTGGTGTGCGGTTGTTCAGGGAATTGGCCAAAGTGGACACTGTTGCTTGTGGCACAATCCGCTCTAACCGTAAAGGTTTCCCGAAAGAACTTGTTAGTCAAAAGCTTGTGCGGGGACAGTGCAGTGCGTTGCGTTGCCAGGAGCTTCTTGCTGTGAAGTTTTCAGACAGGAGAGATGTCTACATGCTGACTACCATCCATGATAAAAGCACTGCACCTGTGACTGTTTGGGGTCAGGTCGCTGAAGCGCGCAAACCTGTGTGCATTTTAGTCTACAATAGGCACATGGGTGGTGTTGACAGAGTAGATCAGAGGTTGGAACCTTACACAGATTCCAGAACTTTCCATCACAGAAATATGGGGAAAATGTGGTTTTTTTGTCAATTTTTTATGTTTGCAAGGGATTCTGGGTAACAGACCATGGTGGGAGGCAGTCAAGTCACCCCATCCTGGATTCCTCTGGGTGTCTAGTTTTCAAAAAGGTATAGGTTTTCTAGGTTTCCCTAGGTGCCGGCAGGGCTAGGGTTCAAAAACTACAGCTAGTCACTTTGCCAAAAAAGGGTCATTTTTCACTGCAAAATTGAGGTGTGACCATGTTGCGTTTTGCGCCGTTTCCTGTCGCGGGCACTAGGCCGACCCACACAAGTGAGGTACCATTTTTCTCGTAGGACTTTGGGGAACGCGGGGTGGGTGGAAATTTGTGGATCCACGCAGATTCCAGAACTTTCCATCACAGAAATGTGGGGAAAATGTGTTTTTTTTGTCAATTGTTTACGTTTGCAAGGGATTCTGGGTAACAGACCATGATGGGAGGCAGTCAAATCATCCCATCCTGGATTCCCCTGGGTGTCTAGTTTTCAAAAATATATAGGTTTGCTAGGTTTCCCTAGGGGCCGGCAGGGCTAGGGTTCAAAAACTACAGCTCGTCACGTTGCCAAAAAAGGGTCATTTTTCACTGCAAAATTGAGGTGTGACCACGTTGCGTTTTGCGCCGTTTCCTGTCGCGGGCACTAGGCCGACCCGCACAAGTGAGGTACCATTTTTCTCGTACGACTTTGGGGAATGTGGGGTGGGTGGAAATTTGTGGATCCACGCAGATTCCAGAACTTTCCATCACAGAAATATGGGGGAAATGTGGTTTTTTGTCAATTTGTTATGTTTGCAAGGGATTCTGGGTAACAGACCGTGGTGGGAGGCAGTCAAGTCACCCCATCCTGGATTCCTCTGGGTGTCTAGTTTTCAAAAATGTATAGGTTTGCTAGGTTTCCCTAGGTGCCGGCAGGGCTAGGGTTCAAAAACTACAGCTAGTCACTTTGCCAAAAAAGGGTCATTTTTCACTGCAAAATTGAGGTGTGACCACGTTGCGTTTTGCGCCGTTTCCTGTCGCGGGCACTAGGCCGACCCGCACAAGTGAGGTACTATTTTTCTCGTAGAACTTTGGGGAATGCGGGGTGGGTGGAAATTTGTGGATCCACGCAGATTCTAGAACTTTCCATCACAGAAATGTGGGGAAAATGTGTTTTTTTTGTCAATTTTTTATGTTTGCAAGGGATTCTGGGTAACAGACCATGGTGGGAGGCAGTCAAGTCACCCCCTCCTGGATTCCCCTGGGTGTCTAGTTTTCAAAAATGTATAGGTTTGCTAGGTTTCCCTAGGTGCCGGCAGGGCTAGGGTTAAAAAACAACAGCTAGACTCTTCGCAAAAAAAGTGTAAATGTGGTGTGTTCACCTTAGGTTTTGAGCCACTTCCTGTCGTGGGCACTATGCCTACCCACACAAGTGAGGTACCATTTTTATCGGGAGACTTAGGGTAGTTCAGATTTGTAAAGCAACTGTTATTACCTATTGATTTTTGATGCATTTCTCCCTTCCAAATGAAAGACATTGTGTAAAAAAAAAGTCATTTTGAAAAATGACCAATAATTGTCATGCAAGTATGAGTATTCCCAATTTCGAAAATGTGCAAATATGCACTGTTTCTAAACTCTGTAATTTGTTCCCATTTCAGAAATACATAGGTGTCTTTCATACCGATTTTTCCATGTATACATTTTCCCACAATAATTGCTATATACCCGGAACAAAAAAAAAAAACATTACAAAATGCTGCTCAGTTTTTTACTCTGGGTTCGTTGGGCTCTTGGTGAACCTACAAGTCCTATATATCCTCACAACCAGGAGGGTCCACCGGATGTAACGGTACATTGCTTTCAAAGAGATGTCATAATTAGAAGAAGTTACAGGTGAAAACGTTGACTCAAAAGGCTGCTTTTTTCAACAAAACTTTTATTTTTCCTATATTTAACTGTTAGTTTCTATAAAGAAACCTTGATGGATCTACACAAATGACCCCTTGCTGAATTTAGAATTGAGTCTACTTTTCAAAAATGTATAGCTTTCCAGGATCCATTATTGCTTTTCTACCCATTTCTACCATTATCTGGAAGGAGGTTGAAAGCACAAAAAATAGCAAAAATAGGGTATGTCCCAGAAAAATGTCAAAACTGTGTAAAAAATGTTGGATTTCTGACAAAAATCTGTCATTCCCTAAAAGCTGGAGAAATGGTGATTTCAGCCCCACAAACCCTTTTTTGATATCATTTGCAGAGAAAAACCCAGACGCTTTCATTTGCAGCCACTTTTCCCCATTTTTCACAAAAAAAACAAAATTTTGCTGTATTTTGACTAATTTCTGGGAACCCTCTAGGAGAATCCACAAACCCTGGGTACCTTTAGAATCCCCATGATGTTGGAAGAAAAGGACGCAAATTTGGCGTGGATACCTACTGTGGTCAAAAAGTTACAGGGGCCTAAGCGCGCACTACCCCAAATAGCCCAAAAAAGGCTTAGCACAGGAGGGGATAAGGCCTAGCAGCGAAGGGGTTAAAGATACTGTGAAATTAAATATAAAAAACCTACAAACAACTTTAACCAACTCTACAACTTGTTGGCATCCTTTGTTCTTATCCTGGTGGGGTAGACTAGATTCTCTTAAAATGATGTTAGTTCCAATAATTCTATTCTACCTTTCTAATCTCCCAGTTATTATTCCTAAATCCTTATTTATTCTATTTTATCAAAATATTTGTGGCAAAACAAGAAAGCTCGGATGTGTTTCGCTAAACTTAAGTGTCCTAAATATTTGGGTGGAGTTCATTTTCCAGATTTTTCCTCATATCACACTTCATTTTTTCTTAATCATTCTGTTTCTTTGTTATCCGAACATATGTCTGATCTCACCTCTCAACCATTGTGGGTAGAGATTGAATCCTCCTTTTTTCACCCTTTCACTTTTGAAGAATTTGCATTACTACCCCATATTCCGAAGAAGTTTTCTCTCCCTATTCTTAAAAATTCCCGTAAAATATTTTCTCCTCTTTTTTTGGATGGTCTTGATGATAGCTCACACTTTCTACATTCCCCAATTTGGTACAATCCTCTTATTAAAATTAACAATAAGACTATTTTTTGGAAAGAATGGAAAGATCTCGGTCTCAATTGGACTCACCAACTTTTTCAGGATGGTACATGTCTTCCCTTCTCTGTACTTAAATCTCGCTTTTCTCTACCATTATCTTTTGAATCCAAATTTCGATCATTGTGTATAGCTGCTCAAAACAGCTATGATGCCCTTACTTCTTCCGTCACTCATTCCAATTCTTCTCCTCTCAGTCTCCCCTTCTTACTTTCTTCATCCTCTGCTTCCTAAATTTATAAAAAATTACGAGATCCTTCTATTACCCGAGATAAATCTAAAGTAGAAAGTGATCGGGAGTCAGACTTAGGAGAGTCGTTTTCTATTTTAACCTATTTTATCCTCTAGAGCAGCGAATACAATTCAAACTTTATCTTTGATATGCAATAGACTTTTGATCACTCCTGCCAAATTACATATAATTGATCCCTCTATCCCCTCCACCTGCTGGTCTTGTGCTTTCTGGTCTAGAGTGTGGAACCAAATCAATATTATTTTTTCTACTCATTTCCCCTTTACTTTTTCACATATTTTCTTAGGAAGTCTTTCTAAGATATGGTCCTCCTCCGCCATTAACAACTCCATTGTTGACTTACTCATAGCTGTAGCTTTCCAAAAGATCACTAAGTCTTGGAAGAATGCTTCGAATGTCTCTTGCCAAGCTTGGTGGTATGGAGTTTGTTATAACCACAGATTAGACAGGGCCGACGTTTATCCCATTACACTTGCTATTAAACAAGATTTATTATGGTTGCCCATCACTGACTTTTTGAACATGTCTGCTCAATCCTTACCTTTACATGTCCCTTGCACTGAAGAAGTTCCCAAACCTCCCTGAAGTTAATAAGGATAATTTATTGTTTATTGTGTTTTTTCTCTTGGTTATTTTATAAAGCTTTATTAGAGGATTTATTGTGTGCCAACTGTTACATTTTATTCGTTAAGCTTTGTTATACCATTTGATATTTTCTTCCCTTCCTCTCTCTCTCTCTTTTCTCCCTCTTTCTCTCCTTCTTTCCCCTATTTATGATAGTTGCTGCACTTTGTTCTATTTCACTAAGTATGCTGTATTGTGGTTCTGTTGTGTTTGATATTCAATAAAATGTATCTTTTAAACTTGAAAAAAAAGAAACAACACGAAGGCTCGCTCAATAGAAAGCAAGTGAAATATACATTATTATTGGGGTGAGGCACTTCTTTCAGCCTCTTTAATAATTATCTACAAAATGCAAAGCTCTGCCGTCTGATTCTCTTAGCTCAGCACCTGAATGAGATAATGAGCGCTGAGCAGAACTGAATAAAAGATGGCACCACTGCATGTATGTAGTGCCCATTGCCATTCTGTTCTGCCTTCAGAAGTGTCACTTTTGCACTTTTAGATTCAAACTACTCTAATGTCTTGAGACTACAAACCCAACCCAACAGACCCATATATTTGTACTAGTGAAATTATATAATACTTGGTCTCAAATGAAAGGCTACCATAATCAAAGACCAGCATTTGCTTTTAAGCTGTAATTGGATTTTGAACGTAGCATATACCTTAGTACTAATGGACTGCTGCACCCTTTAGAGTCTCATCAGAATGTGTAGTAATAAATGAATTCCACAACAGAATGGAGAATCTGTGCAAATGTTTATTCAATCAATAGAAAATGTGTATCATTTGCACAAGGAGTATCTCTTGAAGGCGAGGAGGTGGAATCTCAGAGCCTAATTGGTTGGGGTGTAAATTTCAAGCAGTAAAGCTTCAAAAAGATACCTGTCAAATAAGTATCTCCCACACCACTAGTTGTGCTGTTTTTCACTCACAATTGGAAATCTGAAACCTCTTATTAAAAACAACTGTTTTTAAATCCCCTGTGGCCAGCAGTTCAAACTGACATAGCATCTTACAGACATACATGACTTAAGGGGGTTCTGTGATTTCGAGCTTACTTTATTGCTATGTGCAGCTCAGCAGATGTGTCATGTTGACACATGCAAAGCTATCATATGTTATCACCTGTAATGTGGTGTTGTGCTTTGAAATGTAGTACTATGGCATGGAAAGGTAGCTCCGGAAGTTCAGCTATGACTGCTGGTGTCTGTGTGTGACTAACTGGTCTTAATTTTGAAACTCAGAAAATCCCAGATCAGCCTTTTTCTTTCACAGTTGATAAAGAAATAGGGGGCATATTATCAAGGACTTAATTGCCGTATTAGCGGCACATTGTGCCTCTGAAGCGGAGAAAATCCTATCACCCTATTAACAATGTGGCGCTAATATGCATTAGCGCATGTTAGCAGCCGTTTCAACGACGCTACGTATCTTAGCGAAATACATCACTAATGAGATGCAGAGTAGGCGTTCCATCTGGAAACATCACGGAAAAGTTCGCTAACTGAACATCGCGATATTAACAATGCGGCCCAGCAACCTCTAAACAATGTAAATAGTCACACTAAGGGCACTTTTCGCCGGATTCTGACACCTTCTAAAATCCTGACTTCCTCTTAATGGGAGGGGGATCGTCAGGCTAAGTCCACCATGGCGTATCTACAAGGATTTCCCTATCACTGTAGTTATATCGCTGGATTTCCAGCGATTTCTCCCAAAATGCCGCTATTCCTGGATTTTTTATCGCCCTGGTGATAAGAGCTGTTAATAACGCGCTAACCGGGCGATAATTTCCAGCGATAGCCAGCGATAAATGAAATCGCGCTAAACGCGTTTAGCGATATTTTACAATTTCCAAAACTGCGGCTGACCCTTGATCCAGCACCTCAATACCTGTCAGATAGATATCAGTCCCTTGCAAAAACACTTCCGGAGTCCCCCACAGTAGGGCTCCACTGAAATCCAAACAAGAAATTTTGAAATAATGGAAGGTGCACCACGAAAGGAGTCCAAAAGTTAAACAAGAAGTCCTTAAAGTTTCTTTTATTCCTTATAGTAAGAAAAACAGTTCAGACATCAGCCAACGTGTTTCGTTCTTTACAAAAGAACTTCTTCAGGGCTTATTAAGTAGTATGAACAATTCATTTTCAGGGTGTAGTTCAAAGCAAATGAGCATAAAGTCACAAGGAATCCCATCTAGAGGCTCCACAATAGAAGCTACAATTCATCACTTCCAGCCCTAAATATCTAAGGGGTCCTGAAAGTACGAGTGGCAAATGTGCCATCCAAGGAGTCTAGTTAGCGATATTTATCGGCATCTGTATATAATATGCCCCTAGGTTACTTACCTGTAACTCCAGTTCTCCAGCATTGGTACATTTTATAGATTCACACGCTTCAATTATTCCCCTTTCGCCACAGAGAATTATATTCTAGAATCATTTCCCATGGCAGTAAGAAAAGACTCAGGCATAAGAATCTATTGAATGGGGTTTTGTAACTTCTATGTGTGCTTCTTACAGCACACATAGAGGTAGCAAAACGTAATTTAAAAATAATTATTGTTTATGTGCAGGAAGGTGTTCCTTCCTGCACATATACAATCATTGGCGTTTTGCTGTTTTTATGTGTGCTGCACAACACAGCACACATGGAAACAGCAAAAACTAGGAGAAATTAAAATGTCTCCTAGTTTCACCAGGGTAAGACCAGGTTTTCCCAGGTCTTAATTTTGGTGCTGCCCCGTATTTACACCACACTTGTAAATATGGAGCAGAGTCAAAATCAATGGGTGTTGCCGTGAAATGGCCACCACAACACCCATTGCCCACCCCTTTCACGCTATAAGGTAGTGTTAAGTTAGCGTTAACTGGCTTAACGCTGCCTTGTAAATAAGGGGAAGCCGCTATCTCCACCACAAGTCCTGAAAAGTGACGTTGTGGTGGCAATAGGGGCTTGTAAATATTCCCCTCAGTACCTTTAACTTGATCAGTAGTAACACCTGTATTTACAGTGCTTAGAAATAGCAAGAATTTTGTCATTAAGGGCCCCATGCATAAGACTAAAAACCGGTAGCAAACGGGCAGATTCTCAGAATCTGCCCCTTTGCGGCCTGTATTTTTGCATTTGGGATGCATCATCCCAAATGCAAAACTCGCAAATTGTGATTGCATTTAAGGAATCTCAAATTGCGATTCCTTAAATGCTATGCTAGAAGCAATTTAAAATAGCAATTTCGCTATTATGGGTTGCAAATTACCAGGGAAAAAAAGACTGGTTAGTAATTTGCAAAAACTTTGAAAAATGCACATGTTACAAACACACATGCCCTTGGGGCATGAGTGTGAGCAACATGGGTGCACATTACAATTTCAGGGGTGCAACAGGGTGTGCTTTTGGCACCCTTGAAATTGCATGCACAATTTGCAAGTACCTATTTGGTACTCGCAAATTGCGCATGCAATTCCCATTCATTCCTATGGGCCTGTAGACCCATAGAAATGAATGGGAAGCCATTCCTTAATTGCGACTCGCAATTTGCGGGTCGCAATTGAGAAGTGTTTAGGCATCGCAAATTTTTTTAGCAATTCCTACATGCGTAGGCTTTTGCGATTCCTTAATTGCGATTCCTTTATAATCGCAATTAAGGAATCGCAAAAGCCATCCTTGATGCATATGCCAGCTTGTGCTTTCGAGTAATATGTTATTGTTGTTTGAATTGAAAAGACACATAGCATGCCGACCCCCAAGGTGGCTCAGAATTTTATGGCAATATTATTACTGGTTTCAAATGCATTAAAGACAGTATATGAGAAACACGTCTGCTTTGTCAAAGCACATGATGCTGTGGGGTGTGGCACGTTCCATATCATCTTGTTTATGTAGATGTATTCTAATACGAATAAAGATAAAGAGGAAAGCATGAGCATGGTATATTGATTAGCCCACCTTCAAATCATAAGAAGTGAAGAAGGGCTCAGGGAGGGCATTCGAACCATTAACTTTTGTTTTGGAGTCTTCATTCATTTTTAACCTTCTGGATACTGAAGAACACATCCAGTGAGGGCTAGTGGGACAATAGGGCCCTCTCAGTGGAAAAAGACTAGGGTCAATTATGAAAAATAAAAATAAAATGCTTTTTTTCCTTGCTCCTTTCTGAAGTTAATGTATAAAATGCACATTACATCTGGAACGAGCAGTGGCAAAGACGCCCCACCATGGAGACATGGAAAGCAGGTATCATTTTCGGACTCTGGCACTCACAACTAATCAAGAATAAAAGAAAATGTGTGCGGATACCGGATACATTATAACAAACCCTTCTGTGGTGCTTCAGGTTCACTGATTGCTTAGTGAGCCTGTTACCCTCTTAGTCAGGAACACTGCTTCTTGAGCAGGGTCACTAACCATGAAGTTCACAAGAGTCTATCTTATGTTAAGAGTGTATTCACAGGAGGCTGCCGAAGCAGGGGCTGCCAACCATTTCGGAAGCTGGGAGAGCATACAGTGATGTTGAACATTTCATATTTGCTCTACAACTTGAAAAAGAAGATCTCTCACCTTCTTCAGCATCAGTCACATTCGCTGGGGAGAAAGCCTGGCATTCAGAAACATCAGGAGATGTAGGCCATTCTGTAAAACAAATTGTATCAGCAGAAGGTCATATGAAAGGCAATGTGTGGAGACTCAGACTGCATTGATCATCAAACAACTCCATAATCATAGGCTGAAGCACCCAGAGAAGTCCTTTCTCTCAGAGGAGTGCAACAAGACACACTTCATAAGAGAGCTATTGAAAGGGAAATGATTGAGAGACTCATCTCTGTTGCTTCAGAGTTGCTGAGAGTAGGTAGGACAGGAATGCTTGGTTAGTAAATAGCTTTTCTTCGGTTTCCTTTTGTCTACTCTGATCTGGTGGATTTATAATGATCACAACCTACAAACCCCTTCTACCAGGAGATTGAAAGAATGACAGAGATGTCTGGGCTGTCTACGTGTGCGTCCTCCTAAAATAGAATCCACATCACAAAAAGTGAACAAAACATAAAGGATAAGGTCAATGCCTGGGAATAGCCAAATTCTGTAAGGCCCTTGAGACCTCTGTGACTACAAGGCTACCCTAGTCATACTCCTCCATGAGGTTTTCCCAATTTAAGATTAGGGACCATATAATATGTGCTGAAGAAGCATTCTAGAATCCATCATTAACAGAATATTTGGTATTGTGTGTATGCCAGCTTGTGTTGATTGTGTATGTGCTAACAACATGGGATGATAAGGATCCCCAATCCTCACAAGAGCTGCTGACTTTGGATAGGGACACTCGTTGAAACATGTTAAGATGCTGAATGCGAGAATAATAATTATTCCGTTGCATCCCCTCAGTTTTTAACCATCTCGTTGCCTTCTCAAAAACTAAAGGAAGTCATTATGAGGCGGCAATCAAAATAAGGAGAAACAAGGGAATAAGCCTGCTCTAACTCCCCCTCCAAAGCTTTATACTCACTATAAAGAAAAGGACAAAAAACTAAAAAGAGCTCATGGACTTCAATGTAAGTTTTTGCCAAACGAATACTGATGCATATTCCCACTACAGACTGCTCTGATTCTCCAGTTTGAATCAGGAAACAGAAGGAGGGCGGGGGGAAGAAATCTGATTTCTTAATACTGCCCTCACACACTTTGCAGTGTCATGCTTCATCATTGGGCCACATCTGTCGCCCAGGTTCAGACCAACACACTGGGCGGAGCACAATATATATTTTTTTTAATATACAGTGGTGAGGAAAGAAAGTATATAGACAAACAAAAGAATAGGGAAAGAGGTATTCCCTCAAGAAGGGATCTTAAAATGCAAAACACAAACAATGGTGTTAATACTTTGGGGAACTGGAGGTTACCTTTATTCTTGGTCACCCCGGATAAGGTTAAAAATCAATAGGATACACCGGGGAGATCAGTACCCCTATATCCTGTTTGCAGGCGTTTTTAAAAAGTTTACAATCAGTTGTTAACAACAAAACTAAATGACTGCACCACTGAAATCACAGAAGTGGATATCAACCATATCCATTGCCATTTTAAAAGGTAATCTTCCATCTGTTAAGCCAACTTCGAAATGTACTTTCGGTGTACAAAATTTAATTTATATCCATTTTATTGAAAATTAAAAGATAATCTTTAGTCTTGGGGATACATAAACAGTGCCCCATTTTTCGAATGTTATGCTTCTTCGTGCACTTAAGCAAGCAAAGAAGCCAAACACCCTCTGGTAAAGTAAATTACCTAGAGAACTGCCTCATCACTGAATTTTATATCCATCAGTACTGGGTCAGTGAGTGAGGGTATCTGCATAGCGTAATATTCTCCGGAAGGCATCCAGGAGATAAAACTGGTGGTCAAAGGGGACTACACGAAATCCAAGACTAACAGGCCAAGACCTTATCTATCAAAATAGATGGTAATTCAGGGCCTTGTGGAAAGGTCCATAATAGAAAATGTGCTAAAGCGCTGGAGATAGGTTGTTCCAAAACAATTACAGTAATATCCCTACCACCAAGGCAGGCTCACTAGGCAAAAAATAATCACGTGTATTGTGTTTGACTAATTCTTAATTAAATATTGAAAATATTTTTCATGATTATGATCAGCCAGGAAGGCAGTAAAGATTTAAACACTACTCATGTCCCCATTTCTTTTTTTTTAAATTCTTTTTATTAAACATATTTAATATCTTCAGCACAGGTACAGTTCCATCAGATCAATGACAGGGCATACAGCGGCATCAATGTAAACAGAATTAGGTACATGAGAGCTGGGAGTCAAGATGTGGGGGAACTCTAACATTCGGGGTCGTCTGGGGGGCACATATAGAACCTCGATATGCATTCCAGGGAGACCAGATCTTGGACCACTTTTGGGGACAGCCCCGAGCTGCATAGACCGTCTTTTCCCTCAACATACATACACCAGTCGAGGTCCGTTTTCCAATCTATGACTCTAGGGGCCATATCCTCATTTCTGATAAGTTTTGATGTAGCTACTTTGAAAATGTTGGATGCTGAGTATGTTAAATATAGTCTGCCACACCAAAGCGAGAAAATGATGAATGACACCAATTTTATGTCAGATCTTGTCCATCCACAGAGTTTACAGCAGTGGCATAGCAAGGGGGGAGGATTCTGCCCTAGGCGGAATGAGCTTTGGGGTGGCGGAGGCCCACCCCGCTGTTACCTGCGGCCTCCGCTGGTGACAAATGCAGGCGCCGTCATGTGCGGCCTAAGGCCTAGCGACACCACTTGTTTACAGTAGCAATGGGTAATTCATTTTGAGCAAGTAGAAAGAAAAGATTTTTGTTTGCCTTTTTACCACCCACTACACTTACGCATATGCTTAAGTCTTACCTTTTTCGTGATCCTCTGCATACTCACTGCAGTAGATCTTCTCACGTTCACAGAAGCCGACACATTTCCAAACTTCTGTAAAGGAAACATTATCGGAAAATGATAAAATATTGACTAAAATATGAGGTTTAAAGCATGCTGCAATCATACAGATGACCACTCCCCCTTCCGCTCAAACTTCCTACACAGAGATGGGCAAACATTCAAGCACTTCTCGATGACTAGCAAATACAGGAGACCATCTATGGAGCTTAATTGGTGGGGAAGAGTTTTAGGACATTAAATCTTTTATATTTCTTTTCTGTCAACTGTTTGCAAAAGTGAAACAATTAATAAGCCTATTGTTTTTGAAAAATGTACAATAAAAAGAAATACATTTAGACTCAAAAAAGGAAGAACTGAATATTTATGGAGATCCAGCTTCATCAAGAAACCATTGCTATGTTTTTATGATTTTGGGCCACATGTACGACTGCTACATTTTGCGAGTTCCTAATAGCGACTTTTGCCACTAGCAATTAGGAAGTCACAAAATGCGATGTACAACAGTGTTTGACACTGTTTGCGGTTCTGAGTGGGTCAGAAATGGACCTGCCTCATCAATATGCATGAGGCCGGTCGCAATTTGCGACCCATTGCGAATCGCTAAAAACACAGAGATGGTGGCCTGCTGGGGACAGCAAACCAACTTGTCTGTGTTTGCTTTTAAATAAACCTTTTTTGAGGTATTACAGTCCCTTTTCCTTAAAGGAAATTGGGATATGTTTCAAAAAGAAAAATGAAAGGTTTCAGCTTCATTTTATAAGAGCAGGCAGTAGCCCGTTTTCACAACCATTCACAAAAGGGTCCCCGGGGACCCTTTTCCGTTTTTGATGGCTTACCACCTGCTTGAAGTAGGTGGCAAAAAGTGAATGTTTTGTGTGGGCTGCCTGTTGTTTAATTGATGACACTGTCAGTTAACCACCCCGGGTAGGCTGCACCAGGGCACTGCCATCCATAAGACTGACACGAGCTAGACACATGAACACTAAATCTAGGGACCTAATACCCAGAACCACATATCCACTCTATAAGCGGCGACATTACATTTATATTATAGTGTCACAGCCTTTAAACTTATAAATTGTATTATCATATTAATTAAAGCATTTTGAGAAATATCTGAGTGCCACGCTGGATCAATGGGGATAGTTCCTTTGCTCTCACATCTCGTTTTTAACCATGTAATTCAGACAATAACAGTTAGAGGTGTACAGTGTAGGCATAATGGCATCTCTGTCTTTATTCACTTATGAAAGGAGAGCAAATCAATCATTCCCAAAAATGAAAGGATTGCCGGGTTTCCAAGTGTTACTTTGCAGCCGATCAACTAATTCATTGTACTTTTGTGTAGTATTTATGTGCTTTGTAGATGATGGCAAATTGCTTGACTCATCCCCAAAATTCCAAACCATGCACACAAGTTGGCAACAAGCTATTGAACATTTTCATAGAAATGTTTGACAGTCACACACACTACTTGAGTATCTCTATGTTCTGTTGCACATGACTGTGGTAAGACTGCAGTGTACATTTTTCTTAGTCGAAGAGCAGGTACGAAATAGACACCATCAGTGCAAATGCCCTTTGGAAATAACCATTTACAGCATGGATATAACCATTACAAGCTTTTCTCGCTCACAGAATATATGTAGCTTGGGCATCAGTAATGCGTGTTGCCCTGGCACAACTCCACATCAAGCATCAAACAAAGAACATGTCCATCACAACAGAATCAGAGCAAGCTTCCTTCCCTAATAGAACATGACTGAGCAGTCCCTCTTATGGGTATCAACAGAGCCAGCCTTCCTCACACAAAGAAGGGATCAGTGGGACAAGCATCTATGGATGACAGAACTGGTAGCACAAGGAAAACAATACTGCAAGCTTCCCTCATTATCATATAAGTCGCAGTGTGGATACCTACAGTGTAGTCCTCACTGCATCAAGGAGCAAGCCCAGCATGGCCATCATCAGTGCAAACATCTCCCTTTCAAAAAATAAGCACAGCATGGGCATAATACCTTCAAGCTTCCTTTGGCGAGGGAACATGCACCGCATTGACATCACCAATGCAAGCTTCATTTACTCACAGAATATGCATAGAATTAGCACCAGGAGAGCAAGTTGCCCTCCCTCACAGGAGGGTGGAGCACAGGCGTCAGCAGTGCAAGCTTTGCTTGCCACAACCACAGAGAACACCATGGAATAAGCGTTGCACACGTTCCTCCCTCTCTGACCATGTTTCTCACCCTAAGCACCTCATGGGCATCAACTGAGCAAGACTCCCTTACTATAACAAAAGGTACACTTTGGGCATCAACATTGCAGTGTTTACCTCATGATACTATATGCCCAGCATGTCAATCAGAAATGTGTGTTTCTCTCTGTTGAAGAACAGGTGTGACATTAGCGTCACCAGTGCAAACTTCTTGTAATAACAGAACATATGCTGCCTGGACATCACCAGTGCAAGCTTCCCTTGAAAATAGAACATATTCTGCCTGGACATCACCAGTGCAAGCTTCCCTTGATAATTCAACATATGCTTCCTGGACATCACCAGTGCACGCTTCCCTTGATATTTGAACATATGCTGCCTGCACATCACCAGTGCAGGCTTCCCTTGATAATTGAACATATGGTACATGGACATCACCAGTGCAAGCTTCCCTTGATAATAGAACATATGCTTCCTGGACATCACCAGTGCAAGCTTCCCTTGATAATTGAACATATGCTGCCTGGACATCACCAGTGCAAGCTTCCCTTGATAGTTGAACATATGCTGCCTGGACATCATCGGTGCAAGCTTCCCTTGATAGTTGAACATATGCAGCATAGGCATCACCAATGCAAGCTTCTGTCCCTCACAGACTATGTATAGCATGGTCTTCAAAAGTGCGAGTTTTCCTCCCACAGAGAAGAGACATAACAAATAAGTAAAAGTGCAAGCTTTACACCCCACAGCGCAAAAGTAATATGGGCATCAGTAATGCAAGCTTCCCTAACACAAAGAACAGGCTCGTCTCGGACATCAGCAGTGCAAGCTTTACTCCCTGACATAACAGGTAATCCATGGACACCAATAGTGCAAGCTTCCCACAACAACGCAAAAGGTATGTCACAAACATTAACAGGGTACGCTTCCCTCCCTCAGAGAACTAGAACGGACATCTGCGTTGCAAGCTTCCTTTGCTCACAGAACAGGGTTCTTATGGACATCAGAAGTGCACATTTTCTCTTGCTCAGAGAGGAACAGCATGGCAGCAGGAGTGGCAGCGACATTCCCTCACAACACTGGTGCAGCATTAACATTAGAAATGTAAGGTTCCTCCATTACCAAAGCAGGTACACCATGGACATTAGGAGTTAGCACTTCCCTGTCTCGGCCACTTGAGCAACAGCAGTTTTGGCTTTTATCTTTCTTAGAAAAGGTACAGAAGAAAACCCAGCAGTGCAAGCTTCCCTCTAGCACAAGAGACTCCGAATTGAAATCTGTAGTACAATCATCCCTCCATCCAACAGACACAGCATAGGCACAGCACAGAAAGCTTCATTCACCCCCAGAACTCATACCTTATGTGTATCAGCAGTAGAAGCTTTCTTGGTTAACCAAAGATTCCCTCACTCTCTGAACATGCAAAGTATCTGAACTGTTTGAGGGTCGATGTGTGATGCCCGTGGCACCACAAAGTATGCTTCAATCACACCCAAAACTGATACCTCACGTTTATCAGCAGTAGAAGCTTTTTTGGTTAACAGAAAGTTTACAGAATGAACGTCAGCAGTGCAAGCTTCCCCCACTCTCAGAACATACACAGAATCTGCACTGTTCCAGGGTCCATGTGTGATGTCAGGGGCACCAGCAAAGAACACTTCACTAACTTGCAAAACTGATACCTCGTGGATCAGCAGTAAAGACTTTCTTGGTTAATAAAAAAGGTACAGCAGAAACTTCAGCAATGCAAGCTTCCCTCACTCAGTATGTGCACTGGGTCCATGTGTGATGTCAGGGGTGATAAAAGTATTACTTCCGGTCAAAGCCAACCATGTTTTTATGGCCTTCTGATGGTTCAACTACCTTTCCCAGAAGGTTAACGGAGCAGTTTCCATATGGTGGTACTACAAATAATGGAAGATTTACCATCCAGGCAATGAAATGAAAGCAATGTTCTGCAGTGTACTAATATGTGCCGGACTGTTATGAATTTGTAAAGAATCCAGAGTCTATTTTCCACCATTTCTCAACAAATATGTTCCAATAGATTCCATCTAGCACCACTAGGCCGAAACCTAAATATGTTTGCTGCCATTTCAAAGCTTTTTTAAATGCTAATTTCTAACTATAACGTCTCTGAAACCCAAGGGTTTTTTCAGTGAATTTCAAAGGTATTTTAAATGCTAATTTTTAAGTGTAATAGTAGTTATACCTATTTTTTTGTACTGCTTTTCTACAGTTTTTTAACTGTTTATTGATAGATATTTTATTCATTAAATAACATTATATATTTTTCTGAAAATTGCACAAAAAATTTTTTTTAAATTAAAACTGAAATATTGAGTCGCGCACCCAAAGCGTACACATCACGGTTGGTGCGCGGATTCTAGCCGCCATTTTAGAAATGTCATGAAGGATCCGCGTACGGTGTGCGACGGCTGCGTGGTTTTCAGTTAAATCATATACATTTAATATTACGTGATGTCCGTGATTGGTATGCGACCAGTCCGCGACTACTGCTCCCACGCATTTGCGACACATGCGCATTATGGTATGTGACACTTGCACGGTGGTGGGTCCCGCGTGATGTGATATACGTACTGGGGCGCGCTGGGTGAGCGACTCCCACAAATTTGTATTATGTCCTAAAATGATATGTATGTGTGTTTAATATACATATTAGGGCAAGAGACTAGCTAACATATTTATAAAAATAATATATTTGTACTTATAATAAACTTATATTATTTTTAAATATATTTTCGCGAAGTCACGTTGGGTGCGTGCTTCGTGAGCGCAGAGTGCGCGGATCCCATGTGACCTAAAAAAAAAAGATTTCATTGGTTCATAACATTTCCCACTGTAACTATTGAAGGACCCCACCCATTTTAATCATTCTTGTTGGAGCATCTTTAGAGAATCATCTCTTTTCCTACAAGAACCCTTTTTGCTTGTTTTTTTTGGTGTTTTTCAAAAAATAAGAAACAAAATGGCATCTGGACAGCAGCAGCAGCAGGAGGAAGTTTCTTCTGAAGAAGAATTCTTGCAGGAGGCACCACATCCACAGAGGCCAGAATCTGTCGTGTGGAAATTCTTCACTTTTCCACCTGGAGAGAAGAGAGTAAATGCGAGAAAGGTGACCGAGTCCTGTTAAGAGGCAGTGAAAAAAAATACTCTTGTGGCACTGCTTCTATGTACAAGCATCTCCCGACCACACATCCTCTCAATCTCAGTGGGCTTAGCATCAACATTCGGAGGAAACAAACGCATAAGTGGGGATTCAGCATTTAGAAAAGGACGGTTATTCAAAATCAATAGCGCTTGAGGCAAAAAATCTCGCCAATTCTTATACTTGACATCTGTTAATTTGCGCAGTTGGTCTTTCAGCAGGCCATTCAACCTCTCCACAAGACCCGAGGCCTGTGGATAATATGGTATATGAAACACCCATTCAATATTGTTTTCCACACAGAATTCCTGTACCAATCTTCCACGAAAATGGGATGCATTATCAGATTGAATTTGGAATGGCACACCATAATACATCATAATCAATTCCAATGTTTTAATAGTATTCAATTGGGTAGCTTGCTTACAGGGAAGGGCCACCAACAGGCCACTGTATGTATCAACAATGGTGCAAACATATTGACAATTCCTACTCATAGGAAGTGGACCAATGTAATCAATCTGCCAAATTTGAGCGGGCAATTTCCCGCGATGTAAATGACCTTTAACAATTTGGGGCACTTTGCGCTGCCTGATATGCTGACAAATGGGACAATGTAGAATAACATTTTTAATTAAATCTAGGGGAATATAAATTCCTCGATCAGCAGCCCACCTGCTAGTGGCTTTCTCTCCAAAGTGTCCTGCTTTCTGGTGGGCCCATTTCGCCAATCCCGCAATATCAGAATCTTGCGTGTCCACCACTGCCTCAGCAATTTTAGATTTCTCATCTGCAATGTTATGAAAGAATTTGTCAAGAGAGTCTATCGGGGTATGAGCATCCACATGGAAGATTGTAACAGTACTCTGTGGGAGCATTTCCCAAATCTCCTGCCATAATTCTTTTCCCCACAGTTCTTTCGAATGGATTTTCCAACTATGGGAATGCCAAGTCGGTAACCAAACTGCCAGTCCATTGGCAGTAGACCAAGAATCGGTAAAAATATGACATGTGCCAGGTAACTCTTGTTTCAGAACTTGATAAACAGCATAGAGTTCAGCAAATTGACTGCTCTTACCCTCACCAGTTGTACTCAGCAATTTTTGTGTGATCGGATTATAGGACACTGCCTTCCAATGCCGTTTCGTCCCTATGAACCTTGCTGAACCATCCGTAAACCAGACATGGTTTCTGTCCTCTACGGACAAATCATCAAAAGGTTTACCCCACTTAACAGGAGACTCCTGTACTAAAGGTACGGAACATTCACTCTCAGTTTCAGTTGATGGCGCCCGTGCCACCTGCTCATGCAAAGATGCAACTCCTTTTTGTCCCACACGTGCCCTGTCTTGTATATACCATTTCCATTTAATCACACTCGCCTCTTGAGCGTGTCCAATTCGGTGAGTTTTCGGCGAACTCATAACCCACTGCATGATAGGAATTTCAGGTCGCAAAACTATATCATGTCCCAAAGTCAATTGCTCGGTATCCACCAGAGCCCAATAACATGCAAGTAACTGTTTCTCAAAAGGTGTATAACGCTCACCAGCATCAGGTAACTTTTTAGTCCAGAAACCTAACGGTACTCTACTCTTGCCTTGTTTCTGCCACAAACTCCAATTCGCATAAAGGCCTTGTACAGACACATTCAAATCCACATCACCATCACATACAGGCCATAAATCCAGAGCATGCTGAATTGCTTCTTTTGCCAGACTGAATGCATCTTGCTGTGGTTTACCCCATTCAAATGCATTCTTTTTACGAGTGACCTGGTACAAAGGGGCCAATATTTGACTCAAATGAGGAATATGCTGGCGCCAAAATCCAAACAAACCAATGAAGCTTTGGGCTTCTTTCCTATTTCTCGGAACTGCAAAATCAAGAATTTTCTGTTTAACCTGAGGGATCACTTCTCGGTGCCCTTCATGCCAATTAATACCCAAAAATTTCACAGCCTGGGACGGACCTTGTAATTTATCCGGGTTGATTTCCCAACCTTTCTCACGCAAGCACTCAATGACTCTATCCAATTGGGTCTGAACTTCCTCTTGTGATTCGCCTTGGATCAAAATATCATCAATATAGTGACATATCTGAATTTGTGGATGAACCGGTACCTCAGCCAGATGCTCTGCCACCAGCCGGTGACATATCGTAGGACTATGTACATAGCCCTGAGGAAGACTTCTAAACGTCATCTGACGCCCGTTCCACGTAAAACTGAATTGTTCCTGACACTCAGGGGCAATCGGAATCGAAAAGAAAGCATTAGCAATATCAATGGACGCATACCATGTACCTGGATGTTTCTGGATTCTTTCAATTAGGGTAATAAAATCCGGTACTGCAACAGTCAAAGAGGGTGTGTGTCTATTCAATTCTCGATAATCAACAGTCATGCGCCAAGAATTATCACTCTTACGTACAGGCCAAACAGGATTATTCCAAGCAGAAGTAACTGGGGTTATAACTCCTGCATCCACCAACTCCTGAATAGTGGTACTAATCTCTTCATGACCACCTGGAATACGATACTGCTTCTGACGAACCACTTTTGTCGCCTGGGGAACTTTTATGGGGGGCATTCTTAAACGACCAACCCGTACAGGCCTGGACGATATATAATGTTTAGTTCCAAATTGGTAACATCCATCATCTAAGTGCAAAGTCATTCCTTTCAAAATATCAATTCCAATTATGAATTCTAAGAGTGGCACCACTAATACAGAGTATTCTTTTCTAGGAATTCTACCTATTCTCATTTCAAGTAAGGTTTGAACTGCGGGAGTTTCCTTTCCACCTAATCCGGTAATTGTAAAAGGCTGACCTTTAAGCTTCTTTGATTTTCCATGAATAAGAGTGGCCTCCGCTCCTGTATCTACCAATGCTCGGGCCCTTTGGATATTACGATGTCTCCAATAAATATCAATATCTACATAGGGTCTATTATCTCTGTGAGCCCATCTGTGTACTGGAGCTTGACCTATTTCCTAGTCCTTTTTATTGTGTTCTGTGTACCAGGATAAATCAGGATAAAGACTCTCACGGTTCCTAGGTATCGATACCTCCTGTTCATATCCATCTCCATTACAAAATGGATTACTGTTCCCTGCATTGTACTGCGGGTTTCGATCGGCCAATATGTGTCGATCCTCTCTCCTTCTCAACTCAGGGGATTGATCCCTATCATCTCTACGTCTGCTGTTAACATAATCATCTCTCCCCCTCTCTCTTTCCCCCTCTCTCTCCCTGTCTCTCTCACGACGGGGGGACAAATCACGCGCATAACGTCGATCATCACGACGATCAGAGCGCCCACGGCGGTCGTCATCATCGCTACCATCAGAAAAACCACGATCACACTCAGTTGTCCGAACACGCCGGGCACCCTCCTTTCGATCCAAGCCACGTTTGCGAAACATTTCCCACAAACGAGAAGTAGTCTCACCATCAATGTCCTCCTTCCGCACACCATCAGCCATAAGAGCAAAAAACATATCACGTCTAGTAAATTTATTGTCACCAGGAGTACGAGTGTCAGGCCGGGACTGCCGTTCAGGTTTAAACCACTCACCCAACTCACCGAGTTGGCGTACCGATTCCAGCACCACAGATAACATGTTACCAGTCTGATTAATCAATAAAGTCATCATGACCTGCTTATAAGCAACAGGGGAAGAACGAATAATACGATTCCGCACAGAAGATGTCAAGAAACCATCAAGCAACCTGTCAGCAGTATTTAGAAAAATTGCCGTTTTCATCACCTCCTCTTTGAGACGTTGCGCAGCATCGCGCAAAGTATACCACGGCTTGTCATTCAGAGGCCAGTCAGACTCAGTAGGATACTTTTGATTACAACCCTCAGTCGCCAATTGAAGCAAAGAAATTTGACCACCACCATTAAAGTTACGAAAATGATCCTGTACAGTAGAATCCGAACTCAAGGAACAAAACTTCAAACAATCGCCAGCATCCAACATAATGCCAGCAGCGCCCAGTTCATAAAGGCGCACAATCCATGTGAGCAAGGGCTCACCAACTCGCTGCCGAAATCGCTGCAAAATATCACTAATTTCTTGTTGAGTAAAATCCTCCAAAGAGTCTAAAGCAATACCATTCGGAGCACCGGGAGCCTGCTGCACCTTCCGTCGAAAAACAGGATGCGCCGAGACCGCGGGATGAGCATCACAAGGAGCTCGACCAGTACACGTAGAGGAACAATCAGTGGAAGAAGCATCGACCCCGCTCGAAGGACGAGCGCAATCACGGGGTGCACCATCAGAGGCGCAAGAAGCAGATTTACAAGCACGGCCGGAGCGAGAGGACTCGCGCTTGGCAGACTCCTCACCCGAGGAAGGAGAATCACTCGAGTTCCAGATATTACCATCCCATTCATCAGGATTCCAATCCAGTCCGGCTTTCGCCACGACCAGACGCACCTTTCGCGTCGAGACCCGACCACGCCGATTCTTGTATTTATAACGAGCAATTCGCACAGCCGCCCTCTCGGCAATAGTTTGGTACGTCTCAAGTTTATCAGCAAGCAACTTATTTTGACACCGCAACAAAGTATGAGCATTCTGAATCTCAACAAAGTTCGCTTCCAAATCCTTATGCAAGTTCTGCAACTTCAACAACCTCTCATGCAGAATCCTGTACGCAGACAGAACAATCCAACCTCTGCGCCCCAAAACGGGAAGCTCGTCACCCTTAGATACCGGCGCCTTCTGTAAACAAGTAATCACATTAGCCGGCTCCGCCAGCTCCAAAAAAGAATTCCAATTCTCACTCAAACCAGTAGAATCAGCCCACTCACGGGCTAAGGCTTCATAAGGCGTTGAATCCCAGCCGGGAATATCAACGGGCAACTTAAAAGTAGATTTCGACTTTCTAGAAAACATCTTTGAAAAGAAAGAAAAAGAGAAAAAGAAAAAGAAGAAAGAGGAGAAAAAGAAAAAGAAAAAAAAAAAAAGAAACATTTATATAGAAATAATATACAAACGAAACCACGCACGCACCGAAAGCAAACACGATACAACCACAACGCACACAGGTTTCGTAAACGGTTCGTGACGCCAAATGTTCTGCTTGGGTTTTCGGATCAGATAGAACCCGCTCATCAGAGCCTCACTAACCCAGCCAGAACGTTACCCCCTCCCTAGAACCTATTTACAATCCTGCAACCACATATATCTATCACCTAAGGACAGGGGATTCCTACTATGCATACCAAGACCTCACAATCGGCGGCCTCGCGATCCCATACGGATCCAGACCTCTCTGCCCATACGACAGTATCACAAGTGGCGGCCTCACGGTCCCATACGAACCCAGACCTCTCTGCCCATACGACAGTATCACAAGTGGCGGCCTCGCGGTCCCATACGAACCCAGACCTCTCTACCCAGACGGCAGTCTCAGCACAATCGGCGGCCTCGCGATCCCATACGGATCCAGACCTCTCTGCCCATACGACAGTATCACAAGTGGCGGCCTCGCGGTCCCATACGAACCCAGACCTCTCTACCCAGACGGCAGTCTCAGCACAATCGGCGGCCTCGCGATCCCCTACGAATCCAGACCTCTCTGCCCGTACGACAGTATCACAAGTGGCGGCCTCGCGGTCCCATACGAACCCAGACCTCTCTGCCCATACGGCAGTCTCAGCACAATCGGCGGCCTCGCGATCCCCTACGAATCCAGACCTCTCTGCCCGTACGACAGCATCACAAATGGCGGCCTCACGGTCCCATACGAACCCAGACCTCTCTACCCAGACGGCAGTCTCAGCACAATCGGCGGCCTCGCGATCCCCTACGAATCCAGACCTCTCTGCCCATACGACAGTATCACAAGTGGCGGCCTCGCGGTCCCATACGAACCCAGACCTCTCTGCCCATACGACAGTATCAGCACAATCGGCGGCCTCGCGATCCCCTACGAATCCAGACCTCTCTACCTAGACGGCAGTCTCATACGACAGTTCATCCTATGATCACCATAACATACAAAAAGGGAATCAGTCTCACTATTCATCAGATCACACAAGGATTGCCAGTTCGGGCATAGCCTGTTCTCAGGTTCGAGGGGCTCCTCTTTCCTTTATTCAGTTACCACTTACCTGATCAGGGTTAACATCTGTTCATGTAGCCGCAGCTGACTAGAAGAATAGGCTACCCTCTTATACAAGAACACGCATCACATGTTGGTTCACTACAAACTGGATACTTTATTACTCATTACATACACAATCACATAACATTACGATATAACACATAACCTGCAAAGAAAAGTGAAAGATTAAGTTGTACACTCTAATAAGAAAGGGTCGATATCACCTTAGTAGTATGTAGCCTGCACTCAGTGGTCATCTAGGCTCCCCTCTCGTCTGTGGCTCGGCTCGCCTGGAATCACCCTTCTCCGAGTCACTGGGACCTCTTCCTTATCGGCTACTCTCTCCTCTCTGGCTATTCTGTTAGGAAAGCATCTGTCTCTCGGTTCTTCTCCGCCTTCAAGATGGCGTCTGTCTTCCCTGGAATAAGTAGTAGCTTTACTGCTAACGGCTAGATGCCGCCTACAGACTGAACATGTAACTGCCTCAGACTTTCACTAATATAGAGGTGCATTTCCTCATGGAAAATTCCAGCCCGTAACCTGCCGCCCACCAAATTCTTGTACCTCCCCGTACCAAGGACACGTTCCCAGCCGGCCGGCCTGATGTAGTGTCTTCGGCATGAAGAAAAATACAATCCTTCGATAAGGGCCGGCCTGAACCGGTTCTCTCCAAGCGAATAACACCTCATAACTAAAACATTACTCTTGACCTAGAAGCATCCCAAGCTGCCGGAGCAGAAAGAAAGATGGAGTCTCTCCCGTTTGAGGCCTACCAGGCCTGAATTCAGCACAGCTCCATGAAATACCCTCACTACAGGACAGGTTATCCCTAATACTAACGAATCTATCCCCTAGGCTATGTGTGCAAGCCCTGATCTATGGGGAAGAGCACAGAATCATGTCGAAGTGCCTAGTAAATAGGCTCCATTCACTACTCTAACCCTTAGGCTTGAATGGTAAGAGACTGAAGTCACATTCAATCACTTGTTAACACAAGAAGGCCGGGAAAATCGAGCAGAACACTGCTCTAAAAAACGAAAATGAGGAAATATTTTCTGAGTTTTCAAATAGCGACAAAGCACTTTTAAATTATTTGTTATCTTTATGTTTTTTTATCCAGTTGACCACTTGATTAAATGTTGCACTTAGGGGAGAGGATGTGGTGTTACTTCCAGAGCTGCAGACTTTGCAACTGTGGAACCAGGTTGGAGTTTCTGCTTCAGCTTGTCATTCTGTGATTCTGGTCAAATCACTTAATCTCCCCATGTCTACAACAAAAATGAATTTGTTCTTGTGTGATGTAACCAATGTCATGTAAAGCACTCCAATACCTGACAAGTCTGCACTATATAAAACTGCAAAAACACAAAAAACAAAAAGTGTTTTGCACACTTCTGTCATTAGGCTACATGTAGTCTACATCTGGGTGATATTTGTGCTGCATTTGGGCTCTTTTGTCTCTGGTGGCCATCTTGGGAGATTTATTTGTTATGAAGTTTCCTAATTTCCTCATTTACTGCAGTCTCCTCAGTAGGAAATACTTTCCGTTCTTTACTTTGATTCCATCAAGAAGGTATTCAGATGTGTCACACATTTGCCATAATTTCTGAATGTTAGCACTCTAGTTTCTCATTAGATCACTGTAGTAAAGCTACTGCTCACCAGGGAAGTATGCTGCTGGTATTCAAAGTGCAAGTTTCAGTCTGCATGTCAGACTTTTTTAATGAAATAGAAGAGGATTTGAGAAGTCAAAATGTGCCCTAATTTTTCTTTCTGCAGCACTAATCATACTTTTTATGGCAAAATGAACCCCCTCATGTTGTTCCTTTTTAAATTAAATGTTTTAAGAGTTACCACTTTATTCCAATCAAGATGGCTTCACGTGTGCAATACGTTTGTCATAAGTAGGACTGCTAGCGCTCTAGTTGTTCTTTAGAACACTCTGGGAAGCTGCAGTAGAACACAAAGGAATCAACTGACAGTCTCTGCCCTTGTTGGATGTACATGTTTTACTGAGAATGTCAGACTTCATTCTCACATGACTGAAAAAGATAATGTGAATTTACTGAAAAAATGCTCTCAGTTTAGCTTATAGATCACCTTCCAAACCTCTGTGGGAAAAGCATGAGAAAATACTTTTCTCTCAAACATGATTCATGATATCCCAGCAGAAGGCTTTTTTTTTTACGTGGAGAAAATCCCTTTAGAACACACCAAGATTCCTAAAACCTTCTATTAACTGCAATGCTTTTTAATGAGGTGCTATCATGTATATTGGTCCCAAGATGGCTGCCAACACTTCTTGGATGAAGTGCTGAGGCCATTCAGATCTCACGATGAGATGTGTGATTAGGCTCCGTCCAGATACATGTGATTTTACTTTTGATTTTCTAAGGAGCTACCGAACGGATTTACACCATTTAACCAAAACGCACGCCTCTGAACCAAGGGCTACCTTTTTGCCAAATGTGGTGTAATTCCATTCAGCAGTTCGGGCTGTAGCTGCGACTAAAGGTTGCTATGGAAAATTGCTTGGGGAAAACACGTTTTGGGGCTCCCCTTTTTTCTCGGCCCCCGCATGAGGAATCACCCCGAGACTTTCAGGATAGGAGCGGACCGGAGCTGGCCAAACATTTTTAAAATTTTGTGTGATTCGTCAACCGGCGCAAATTTATTGGGAATAGAATGTTTCGAATTTCCTATGGAAAATAGGTCCTAACTATAACTACCTACTGGTGACTGCCAGTAGGTAATAGATATATATATATATATATATATCCAAATATAGGTGTATTTCTTCTATGAAATAAACATCCAGCACTCCGAAGTAAAGATTGGGTACTCGGTCTTTATTTTGATGAACGAGGTGTAACATCAACGCGTTTCAGCAGACTCACGCTGCCTTGTTCACGATGTTTGTGCACCATTTTTTTCCTCAATAAAATACACATCACTTGGTGAATAACATCAAAGAGGGGCTCAACTTATAAAATCACCAGCTCTGTTTAGTGCACTTTGGCCGCCATCTTTTAACATGTTCGCTCCTATTCCTTTAACATGTTTTTACATTGTACATTACGCTTATTCCCCTCTCCTCCTTTCGTATTCTCTCTGCAATCATGTTAGAGTGTGTTACTTCTCTATGAGTTTACAGAAAGAGGGAGAGAAGGGAAAAGAAATATATTTTTCACGACCCAATAATTGAAACTATTTTTTGTATCTCGCAGGAGTACACATCCTTGCACATATTCTTAATAGTTAGTTATGGTCGAAAATATCCATACAATTCTACAAAGTTTCGGATTTTTTTCAAAGTGCAAGTGCAAATGATATTTGTTCTTAACGAATATTTTCGGCAAGTGCCTTTCTCATTTCCTTATAACAATTCATAATTTAAAGTGCTAGTGCCTGTTGTGAAAATTACGCAAGAAATCCCTATTCTACTATATACAAGTATTTAGTCTATATAGCATACTATGATTTTTTTCTATTAAAACAAAAACAAAAAGCCATTTCATTATATACATTCTGAATGAAAAAATATATAGATTATCAAAACTGTTTTTCCTAATAATGATTATCATAACATTTTTAAAGTGCAAGTGCTTGTGTAAACTTAGGCATTTATCAACTAAAATACCTATTTACTTTTTCAACCCGGCACAATTAAAACAAAACAAAATAGGGATTGTTATCATACGTACATACATATTTACAAATATTAAAATCATATTTGATATTTTTTTCGCAGAGCGGTTATTTGTGTTGAGTTGACCTCTATGTTGACCACTTTTCACCATTAAAAACAAGAGGGGCAAGAAAAGAAAAAACACCATATCATCAATGGTTTACCATGTGTGTAATTTCCTATTCTCTATTTCTCTCTGAGTACTTCAAGACAGACACGTGTAGAGATCCTCATCCACATTTAATCCTTGTGGTTCTATGCAATTAAATTCTAGGATGAAAAATGTTTCCAATCTCCTTAATTCCTTTTCCCTGTCCCCTCCCCTCTTTTTCCTCGGGACTTCCGCTATACAGGAATATTGTAGGAATACCGGGTTACTTTGGTGATGGGACTCAAAGTGTCGCACTATAGGATATGTTCTGTCTTGGTTTACAATTGCCCTCCTGTGCTGTAGAATTCGTTTGTATACAGGAAGGGTTGTACTACCTATATATACTTTCGGACAGGGGCATCGTAACAGGTAAACAACATAGCTAGATTTACAGGTCAAAAAACTTTTAATAACAATGGTTTTATTAAAAAAAGTTTTAAAATCAGTGCAATTCACACCATGCTGGCACGCGTTGCATTTTGGGCATTTTCTAAAACCTGGTTTCTGATGCAACCAGGTGGGAGCTCGCCCTTTCACTTCCTGATATTCGCTCCTTACAACCAAGTCTTTCAATGATTTTGATCTCTTATAGGTGATGTCAGGGTGTTTCTTCATTTTAGGGCCTAATACTGGATCATTTCTCACTAGATGCCAATGTTTATTTAAAATAGATCTTATTTCTTTATGCTTTTCATTGAACGTTGTTATGAATCTAGAGTTAATCTGGTTTTTATTATCCTCTCTCTGTATTTTCCTCTGTTTTGTTCTCGATGGTTCAAACAGGATTTTCTGTCTATCTAGGTTCCTTGCCTTAGATGAGGCCCCCTTTATTACAGCCGGGGAATACCCTCTTTGGATGAATCTATGGGTCATCTCACTCTCAACTTTATCGTGCTCAGCCTGATTGCTACATGCGCTCCTCGCTCTAAAGAACTCCCCAAAGGGGATGCTCCTAATTAATGCAGAAGGATGAGCACTTCCCGCATGGAGCACTGTATTTCTGGCGGTAGCCTTACGGAACACTGAAGTCTCCAACTTCCCTCCCACCGGTTTAACCCGGATGTCAAGAAAGTCTATAGTGACTTTACTGTGGTGACCTACAAACTCTAAGTTAATTGAGTTCTGATTCAGGTCTTTGATGAATAATTCTATATCTGTCTCCGTGCCCTGCCACAGCACGAAGACACCATCCATAAATCTGACCCACAGTAATATGTTTTCTGACCAGTGCTCCAATGGACTGCCTCTGAGCATCTGTTCCTCCCACCAGCCAAGATGTAAATTCGCATAACTGGGGGCGAAACAGGTGCCCATCGCAGTCCCTTGTTCCTGCTGAAAAAGTTCATCATTAAACAGAAAAATATTTTTTGTCAGACACCATTCCATTAATTCCAAAATCATTTTGTTGTGTTCCATGAGTCGAATTGGTCTTCTATTCAGGAAATACTCAGTTGCCTTTAAACCATCTATGTGTCTTATGCTGGTGTACAGTGTTGCAATATCAAGTGTCAATAATAGCATGGTCTCCGCATCCCATTGTATATCAAAGATACACTTTAAAAAATCCGTTGAGTCTTTGATATATGAAGACAATGATTTTACAATCGGATTTAAAAAGTAATCAATGTAGCGTGATGCGTTCTCGAATAAGCTCCCACAAGATGAAATAATTGGTCTCCCTGGTGGACTGGTGAGACTCTTATGCACCTTGGGGAGCATATAGAACACCGGGATCGTTGGTTTATCTCTTTTAATGAATTTATATTCATCCCAGCTCAGTAAGCCTTTGTCCTTCCACACATCCAGCCTCATGAAGAATAGTTCTTTCATTTTCTCATATTCCTTCATATTTATCCGGGTGTAACAGTTACTGATGTTCAATTGATTGAGGGCCTCTTTTTTGTACAGTTCCCTACCCCATAGAACAATATTCCCTCCCTTATCCGAGGGTTTAATCAGTACTCCGTCTTCTTTCAGGAGTTTATTCACTGTCTTGTGGAAAAGTGCTTTTTTTGGACACATTTTCTTTTTCTTCTGATTTGCCGCAATATATAGTTGTTTCAAGTCCTTGGTTACATTTTCCCCAAAAATTTCGAGGTTGTCTTTTATAGATTGGGGCAAAAATCTAGATGGTGGTCGAAATGGGGTATGATCTTCTTTGTTCATCCCTGCAAAAAACAGCATTGATTGTTCCTCATTTTCTGGTGGGTTATCTTCACTAGCCAGTGAGATTATGTCTGCCAAAGTGGGTATGTCATTTATATTCAGGGAGGTTTCATCATTAGAGGGTTCTAGTGTTCTCACCACCCCAAATCATGGAGCAGCACCACCAACAGCAAGTCCAGGAAAGCATTAGTGTGCAAAAGAAAAACAAAATGATTTATTCAGCATTCAAAATGAATTGTTTTAAATGTCCACTATTTACAAGGCCCATGGGCCAGGCCATCAGCAAAGTCCTGGGGGGGTACACATCGGGACGTGTGTCCCCTAGCTTTCCTGCACAGTTCACATGTACATTTCATCCACAGAAGGGGGGGCATCATGTGGGGGGGAAGGACCAGGCACCGCAGGGACAGGAGGGGCAGGGGTAGGTGTTGTGGGTGCAGGGACGGACGACTCCACCACAGGGGGTGGGGCAGCGCCAAAGGTGGATTCCAGCACGGCGCTACACACTACTGCCAGGTTGCCCAGCGTCTCCCCTGCACCCGAATGAACCACAGGCCCCAAGGAGGGGGGGGGCGGAGGGATGGGTTGCAGCGCTCCCGGGGGAGGGTGTGGACAGGGGGGGGACTATACTCCCGTGGCCGGGGACTGCCTGCACCGCTTGCTGGGTGGTGCCACACTGGGGCTGAGGGACACACTCGGCACCAAGGACTCATTTGGTGACAGTTGGCCAGGAGAGCTAGGGGGAGTGGTTTTGGAGGAAGTGGGTCTTGAGGAATGTGGACTCCCACTCTGGCTGCGTGCCTGCCGTTTGCCCCCAGACCCAGTGGGTGTGCCTACTTCCCCCTGTGTGTGCATGACTGGAGGAGTGCGCTTTGCCTGCCCTGGTGGTGTGCTGCCTGTGTCTGGTGGGGTGCGTGCATGGGGACGTCTGGGTGTGCGTGGGACAGGCATGGGTGTAGGAAGTGTGGATGGTGCAGGGGTAGGGGGGATGGAGCGCTGCTGGAAATCCACTGCTGCAGTCAGTGAGGAGTCTATGGACTTCAGCAACATCCGTTGATCAGACATCGCTGCTGACATGGCCTCCATGTACGACTGCATCTGTGTCAGCAGTGTGGTGTGGCCATGGAGGACAGTAAGCATCGATGCCTGACCAACCTGCAACTGCCGCAGAATGTCCACAGACTCTGCATTGACGGCAGCATGGGAGACAGGGGCAGGGGGTGCGGTGCCTGGCACGAAGGAGACCTGTTGGCGCCTAGCACGGTGGGAAGGGACCCGAGCAGGTGGGAGGCGGGTGATGGGAATTGAGGGGGCGGCGACAGATGGACTGCTGCTCTCAGCTCTGGGAGCAGCGTCCGCCCTCTCAGGGAGCTCAGCCTCGGACCCGTCAGCGTCATAGTCGGTGGTGGGACTGGACAGATCCTCCGCCGCACTCCCCTCCGCCTCCGTGCCACTCGCTGAGCCAGACACGCCAGCACTGGTGGCACCGCTGCTGGATCCCTCCTCAATTTCCGTGCCAGTGTCTCCCTCGGTTTCCCCCGACGATGCTGTGGGCAAGGTGAAGAGACAGGAAATAATCAGACACCTCTATACATATGACACATGATTCAAAACTACATAGGTCACAGTGCATAGCATGAAAAGCAACATGAGTAACATCTACAATACTACGCACATATGTAGGCCCTGCACCACACAGTTGGTTGACCCACCATGCCACTGAGAAACAATGGAGAGCATGACACAACAGCAAAGAACTTGATATCAAATTAGACTGAGGAGCTAGTCTCTGGGGACAGTCGAGTACAGCATCTGGACCACACACCGTAGCCAAAAAAGGGATGAGCAGGAACCATGTCTTGTAACTTTTGGCACATGCTGCTTAGCAAATACATTTAACCCTGCCCAACATGACTGGGTCACTGCATGTTGAGTGTATGTTCAGACAATCATCACACACAGGCCAGACCTGGCAAGGACACATACGGTTTGGACATGTAGGCCTTTCCCGCACACACCCCCCCTACCTGAGACAATGTGAGTGACACAGAGGAAGTACTTACACCTCTTACTCAGGGATTACTAAAATGCCCTTCAATAAATTCTGAATGTACACGAACTAACCCTCGTGCGCCTGTCCACACATAAAATTGACAAACAACCATCATCAGATAGTTGTACCAAAACACACTGGCACCGGCCACTGTGAGTATGCACAAGCCAAATTGGGTCACCCTGTACAGTGGACACATGTAGCACACTTTACGTATATACACATTAGGTCAGGGTACAATGCCACAGAGCACAACCTATGCTGAAGACACAGTGAATGTCCACATTGTTGGATGACACACATGATACCTAGGAAAAGGTGCCCCAGGGGACTGTAGTGGCCACACTCCTCCATGGTCCGGGATGGATATGACTGCAACAGAAGCAAACGTCCCTGCACTATGCATATCTCCCACTCATGCACATCATGTCTGAGGCAACAACATTGGTCATACATGCTGTAAGGCAGTACACTTTTCAGACACACTCCTATGTCGGGACTCAGCATCAGTGCCAACTAACATGGACCCCACATTGACTGAACTGGCCAGGGCACAGGCAAGGTCCCAACACATGTTACACACCACCCCCACACATGATGCTGCAAGCATTGGGCACTTGGATTAACTGGCAGCCTAGATGACCTTGTGCAAGAGTGACTACAAACAGACCAGGGAACACGTGTCAAGGAGGGGAAGGGAGGAAGAACAGCACCGGTTTACTTTGGGGAACAGGATATGTACTGCACATATGAACCCTGGCAGTGTATCCATGCAACTGCGCACTTCCAAAAGCTGGTGACACACAACAAACACACATGTACCTACCCCCTTCCTGCTGCTGCTTCTCCGCTAGGCGCCTATCCAAGTCAGGGAAGACCAACGCCAGCACACTCTTCATCTGGTGGGTCAGGCGCCGGCGCCCACGGTTCTTGTGGCTCTCAGGTGAGTCCCCCAGCAGGATCCGGGCGATCCTCCTGGTCCAGCACCGGATATCCTGCCAGCGTTTCCTCACCTGGGGCAGGCGCCGCCTCCGACCCTCCGCCGACCTCACGGCACTGACGGCTTCCCTCCAGATCTCCCCCTTGGCATGGACGCCTACCTGTGAGGATGACAAAGTGAGACAACATCAATACACCGGCTACATGTCACAGAGACACACATTTGAACAATTTGGCTGGTTTGAACAGGGCATAGTATGCAGCAAAATCATTGCACCTTCATCATAGGGACATTATCCTCTGGGGAAGGCCAAAGGCATGACGTGGCATTGAAAGTACACAGGTGGAATGAGGGGTGCAACACAATCACTGATCCCGGCTCACACTGTGCATCACAAGCTACACCACGATTATGTACAGCACCTCAAAGCAGTCACATGCCCCAGGCCACTGGCGCAGCCTCAGCAGGGTACACAGACACACACAGGCACAGGACAATCACCTGCCATTGGCAACTGCGGGTACAAACATCACTATGCACATGTGGCACTAAACCGGGGGGTGTCACAGGTGTGGGGCAGGCTCAGCACGTCAGACACACAGCACTGCTCCCTGCTCACATCAGATGGGTAGGGTATATGCATCCCTCATGCATCTGGAGTGCAACACTCCACATAGACACTCACCCACATGAGAGGGGACTTACACACACACCAATGTCCAGGGGACGAACACATCATTTGGACACTCTCACCACAGGTACACTCAACTCACACACATCTGTGGGTACAGTCACCTGTCACACTGGGGGGACCACAGAATCACATCAGGACTGTAGAAACAACATTCCCAAGAGGATTAGCCAGGCTGAATGTGGCATGCACCATGCAGTGATTGTCACAGTAAGCACCATGCAAGTGAGGAGTGCAGACATGCACTACAGCATGCTCTGCATGGGAGACATGAGGCATTCCCCCCCCTGGGACCCACTCTGAAGAACATTGCATGTCTGTCACACCTGGACACAATGCCAGAAGTGACAGTCACAAAACAGGGGCACAGTCTGAGCTAATGGAGTCAGCACTCACCTGCTCCCCTGGTCTCCCATACAGGCAAGGGTACTGTGGGAGGATCACGTCCAGCAGGGCCTGGTTCTCCTCCTGGGTGAATGGCTGGGCCCTCTCCACAGACCTGGACATGGTGCCAGAGGAATCACGAGCAGCAGCAGTGGTGTGGAATGAAAGGTTGTGCAGGCAAGTGCTCTCTAATGGGGCCTGGCTGCCTTATATTTGCCATGCTGGCCTGTTTCATTTACAGGAGTACAGAGTGATTGGTCAATCTCATTTGCATCCTACGTTTCCTCCAATCCCTTTAAACCTACCCCAGTGGGTGCCTTTGCATGTTATAAAAAATGAGCATGATGTCAAGTCAACAACCACTTTGCAACTTTGTATATTGTCTCCAACCGACTTCTGCTGGCCACCTGATGAAAATATTTGAACTTGAAACTGAGTCTCCATGACAACCAGCATGCATTTAGGCCTTTATAATTGTCCCTCATGTGTCCCCTATGTAATTTCACTATACACACACAGGTATTGAGCGTTCCACGCCCCTAGGGCACCACTACTCCAGTGATAAGGTCCATACACGCGTGTGTAGGGTCCGTACCACTATGGTTGTGTCGCCGTAGGCATACGCCATGGTGATAAGGTCCGTACACACGTGTGTAGGGTCCGTACCACTATGGTTGTGTCGCCGTACGCGTACGCCATGATGATACGGACCCTACACATGCGTGTACGGACCGTATCCCTATGGCGTACGCCTACGGCGACACAACCATAGTGGTACGGACCCTACACACGCGTGTACGGACCGTATCACCGTGACGTACGCCTACGGCGACACAACCATAGTGGTACAGACCCTACACACGCATGTACGGACCGAATCCCTATGGCGTATGCATACAGCTGCACTACCATAGTGAAAAGGACCCTACACACGCCCTCAGAGCGTGTGTACGGTGCGTTTCACACCTTACACTGGTGACAGGCGGCACACAGAAAGGAATTGAGCTGTCATACTTGGCCGAGGCTGGACATCAATTCATTGTCAGTGCAGTCCTACATGTCTCGGGCCTAGGTGTGTCAGGCTGTGATGTGGCACAAATCTCCTCATGTTTGAACCCAGTAGATGTGTGATGAGCTGTGTACACATGTCATGTGTCAAGCTGCACTATGTGCCACACATCCCCTTCACACCTTTGACATGTGTGCATGTAGTACAGACTTGTTGAGCACTGCATCACTTGCATGGCACAGTCGCCAACACCCGCAACTGTCCCCTGATGCCAGGTACACTGATAATGACACCTGACATGTGACTACCGGCTTTGCATGATGTGAGTATGTCATGTGTGTGTCCTGTGTTCCCATAAGCTTGCTGTTGGTGTTCCGTCAAATGCATCTGCAGTGGCTGCATCCAACATGTGCATGTGTGTGGATGGGCATGGCACACTATTATGCACACCAGGACACATGTGGAATCAGACGTAACATGTGTATGTATGCATCGAACATGGACTTGCGAGACAAGGACATATCTGCGTAGTATCAATGTATGTGTGATCAATTTTGACATGTAACCCTTCATGGCAAGGTGTGTGGTCTGTCCTTTTTTCAGGGACATGTGACCTGTGCCTCTAGTGTTCCGCAACCTGTCTGTATGATAAACATCCTTCTCCTGCACACATGTGGATGTCTGTCACTCCTGTAATGCGTCTGCCTGTTCACTTACACTGGCCCTAGCTAGTCTCATGCCATGTCATGTTGAGCTTGTGAATCCACGTTTGTAGATGGCTCTTGGTAGGAGTGTCACCTGCCTGGCATACGTGTCCAGGATATATTGCACAGACCTGACTCTGCATGTAGCATATGTGTATTGGCTGTTCAACATGTGCTCAGTACATTGACAGTGTTGTTGTACTGTACTCACTCTTCGTTGTCCCTTCCAAATTACTGCAGGGCTCCGCCTCTCCCCCGACCAATCCCAGACTTGGCTGCCCTGAGGGAACGTGACTGTATAAGCCGCTACCGCTTCACCCAACGGTTGATTCTGAACTTGACAGCAAGGCTAGCACCACACCTCCAACCGCTACACAGGTATCCTACTGCACTGACACCCAAGATGAAGGTGATGGCAGCCCTACATTTATTTGCCACGGGTACGTTCCAACATACCATTGCTCATGTTGGTGGCATGTCCCAGACCATGTTCAGCCGTGTCCTGCATGATTTTTTAGAGGCCATGTTGGTTCACCTGGATGAGTTTGTACATTTCCCAACTGAGCAGTTGACAGGTGTCAAGGGTGACTTCTATACCCTGGGAGGGATGCCCCATGTAAATGGGTCTATTGATGGGACACATGTGGCTTTGGTACCACCACAGGCACAGGAGGTAGCCTATAGGAACAGGAAACATTACCACTTCATTAATGCCCTTGTGGTGTGTCTTGCTAACATGGTGATTTCCCATGTCTGTGCTCGTTTTCCAGGATCAGCACACGATGCCTACATCATGAGGCGTAGCAGGGTGCCTGAAATGATGCTGCAGCTGCGCAACAAATGAGCCTGTCTTGTTGGTGGGTATACTCTGTTACTCCTGTATTTAGCGTCATCTTTCTGTCTTACTGCTTCTCCCGACCCACTTCTGTCCATGATGTTTCCATGTAGGTGACTCTGGCTATCCCAACATGCCATGGCTGATCACACCTCTCCGCAACCCCAGAACGGCTGCCGATCACCGGTACAACAACGCCCATGGGCAGACCAGGCGAGTGATAGAGAGGACCTTTGGCCTCCTGAAGAGCCGATTCCGGTGCCTCGAAAAGACCGGCGGCGAACTCCCATATGCACCGGTGAAGGTCTGCAAAATCTTCCTTGTGTGCTGCATGCTGCACAACATGGCAGTGAAGAAAGCTGTGCCACTCATCCTGGATCTGGATGAGCAGGAACATCCACCCGTGGAGGACGAGGGGCTTGGTGACGAGGCAAGTGATGTTGAGGAGGAGGAGGAAGAGGACATCCGGAGTCGGCTCATACGCAACTTCTTTGCTTAGTGGTGAGTTGCAGTGTCTGAGTGTGCACGCTTTGAGCTTTGTGTGGCATGTGTTGCAATGTGTGGGTCCATCTGCATGTCTGGCAAGTGAGTCAGAGGTGTGTTTGGATGTGTCACTCGAGTGATGGTGTAATAACAGTATGTCTTACCTGAGACACTATTTTCACCTAGCATGTTGACAACCTTATACGTGTCGAGTACATGCCCATGCATGCGGATGTGCTTCTTTTGGCTCACTTCTTGTGTGTCTCTCATCCCCAGGTATTTGCGCATGCTGTCTGCTGGTGGCATTGTTGTGCTCCAACTATTCCTCATGAATACAGCAACGTCTGCTGAATCAGCGTAACATGTACGGACATGTCGAAAAATCACCTTAGGGTAAGGGATGCACCACAGCTTTTTGGGTGTGCTATGTGTTTGGAATGTGTGTGCACTGCTCCTGTTCATGTTTGGTTACTTAGCATACATGTAGAATCACCATGGGTCACATGACATGGAGCTGGATTCACCTAAATTGATAGTCACACTTGGTGACAGTCATCTGTAATGTGATTGTGGATTGTGATGAAGGCATCAATGTGTGTAACACTGCCCTCGGACACATACGGGATGCACCGGGTTGACATAGTGTGAGACATCCCCATTAGTGGTTCAATGGTGAATTGCAGCCTCTCCGTGAGCAGCACGGGGTGTTTGCCTCAAACATGTCACTTGTGTGCCAGTTCTATGGGTTTCCTGCATCTGTGGTGCAAAGGGGGGTGCCAGTGTAGGTTCCACATATTCATCCACATGACCTGTGCATCTGTTAATATAGATGCATTTGTCTTCCGGCAAACATGACTAATAAAGGTGTCCCTCAGCCTCCAAGGTGTCTCATCTCTGTCAATGCAGGTCTCTTGCCACTGTGCATGCGGCATGTCTGGCATAGTTGTCACAGATTGTGCATATGAGTCTATGTGTAGAGTAGCAAGATGCAAGCTGTTTGTCAGGGATTATGATATGTATTGTGCACGATGTACATGGCTGTGTAGGTATTTTGCCATCTCAGTCCCCACAACGGCCACTTCGCTGCATATGCATCCATTGTCTGTGTGTGTGCCAGGTTTAACCAAACACTCCTCCCTTCTCATACACCTTTTGCAGTAGTCCTTTCTGACATGCTGGTGTTAGTGTGCAACTTGTGGCATGGTTTCCAGGACATGGCGCCTGCTGCTGCAGGCCCTTCAGCAAGGGCACACAGAGTTTCTAGATTTGCCCTCACACACACGCCTCTAAGACGCACCCCCCTTCCTCCCTCCACCAATTCATTTTGGTGTAATCTGCTTGTGTGTGACACAGTTGCGGTGGCAAAGGCTGGACCGTCTGCACATGCTACGTGCACATTGCACGTGCCTCATGTCCTTGCATGTGCCACATCACGATACACCATGATGTTGAGGCCACCCACCAAGCAATGTCCATCCAATACATCTGTTGCATGCACTCAGGCATGCACTCATCGCCCACACAACACCTTTGCATAATGAGTGTGCAACTCCAACTGCCTACACAGCGCTGGCACGCCTTCCAGGCCCTGTCACACCAACCAGGTCATGTCCCTCCTACTCCCCACCGGCTCTGTACCCCAACATGGCCATGTGAGTGGTACTCCAGGCCTCTGCATGAAGTATGGTGTCGTTGTGGGACACATGGCACAGGTATCATGTCTCAGCGTGTCAGTCTACAATGTGTCCAGGATACCCCTCTACCCCATGACATGCGCACTGCATCTCATCATCATCTGGTGTCCCATTGACAAGCAGGTGCTCCTCACCCTCCCCAAAGACGCAGTCCTTGCCAGTTCCCATATTGAATAATGCATGGTATCCATTGGCAGATGGCTGCACGTTGGCCACCTGATGCTGGACTTGTACACTACTGAGGTGTTCATCTGTGGATTGTCCCCTTACAGCTGGGTCAACTGCTTGTGTCCCACCCGCAAGGGCCCTGCACAGGCACACAGTGTCCACGCACACGAGCTGGTGTGCATCATGGAAAGCTTGCTCACATGTGCTATGCTGATCACCAGCATCTGTACCTCAGGCTACAGAACACTCTGCATTATGCACAAGATCCACTGTTCGATCCACCTCAAGGCAAGACAGGCCATCCCCCAGGTCAACTTCGACATCCATGTCCAATCCTACCCTGCACTCTAGGGAGAAGTACCTTACAACTCCCATGACACTTGTCCACATCCAGGGTGCTTCTGCACAGCTCTGCTTCAACATCCGGCAACCAAGCCACATCA
The DNA here is from genome assembly GCF_964204655.1 of Triturus cristatus. Lineage (NCBI taxonomy): Eukaryota > Metazoa > Chordata > Amphibia > Caudata > Salamandridae > Triturus > Triturus cristatus. The sequence continues at coordinate 820,685,814 of NC_140593.1, read as the reverse complement.
CCGTCCAACAGGGATAGCGGCAATGGATCACTGTCATCTGCAGGATGACCTTCACAATCCACGGCCACACTCAGGATGCAGCCCACGACCACGCCCCCAACACAACCATGTGGCACTGTCATCCAAGACCCCATTGTGCCATCTCCATGCATCCAACCTTGGCCTGGCCACCATTCTCCACACCCACCTGACTCCTGCTTGCAGGACATAGTTCTCTCACCTGGCTACACATACCTGGGACTCCCACCCCAGGACACTCCACATGATCCCTGACCTCTGCGCATGACTGTTGCTCTTCAAAATAGGTCTGTCCGAACAGTTGTGCAGGCACCACCTCAGCTGGTTGGGACCATCACGGGTGAGTATGGTGCTCCATGTCTGTATTGGATGATACATTGTGACCCATGTGTGTCCTGTGCCAGACTCAGACCCCAGGTTATGCATGGTTGGAGTTACTTCAAAACTCAGGCATGGTTTGACTTGCCAACACACACATGTAATGGAATAATGCTAAATGACGGCATCATCTCGTGATTTCTAATATTTTTATTGGTGGTGGGGTACGTGTTTGGGGGGATGCAATTAGGTGCTGTACTGGGGGTATAGAATCCAAAGTTCACAGGGGGAGATGGTATCCTTGCCATTGGAAGTCATCAGAGTCCATGCCACAGTCTTTGTCAACATTGGTCAGACAGTGACCAGCAAGTCCATGTGGCAGAGAATGTCATTGGATGAGGTGCTGCTGTTGCGCCAGGGGGCCAGGTGCCAGGCCAGGTGACCTGGGAGAGGGTGATGGTCCGCTGACTCTCACGGTCTTTTGTGTGGACGACCCACCTTCCTCCGGGTACCCTCAGTTGCAGGCCTTGACGATGCTGGGGACGCTCCTTCAGATGAATCCTCCTCCTCCTCCCTCCCTGTGTCTGGTGCTGGTCTACGCCTGGTGGCACAGGGAGAGTTTGCCAGGCTTTGGGCGATCTGACGGGGTGATTGGCTCACGTCCCTGTGCACCGCCAGGAGCTCAGCCAGTCTTGCCTCCATCTGTCCTTGGTGTTGTTGATGACTGGCATGATGCTCGACCTGCAGGTTCTTAACCTCATCGAGGGTCCCCTGCATCTCGGAGAGTCTTGACACGACCTGGTCGATGCCTCTGGTGTCACGCCGGTATGTGTCCAGGATGTTGCGGACGAGTGGCATAACCGGTTCCTCAGCTGCCTGGGCAGGCTCGCGCCTCCGCCGTCCTCCACTCCCACCACCCCTGCCCACTTGAGCCTGGCCTGCCCTTGTAGGCACGTCGGGTCTCCGGGACCCCTGAGGGATGGCATTTGCGGGGTCACCTGCCTCCTCCTGGGTGCCCGGGGTCCCTCGTCCCTCCTGCATTGTGTGCGAGCAGGGCTCCTGTGTGTATCCTGGGATGTGGCAGGAATGGGGGTGGTGGTTGGCACAGTTGTACCTGACGCAGGTGCTGCAGGTGCTTGGGCACCAGAGGGGCCAGGTTGGTTGGGGTCATCCACGGTGTGGTGAGAGTAGTCGCTGCCGGTGGGATCATCGTCACGCCAAGCATGGTCCTGAGTGTCTTCCCCCCAAGGGTTGGGGGGAGATCGACGACGTTGCCCTGTGTGTGAGAGAGAGACAATGTTAATGGTGTTACATGCGTCATCCATGTTTCATACATATTTGTAAGCGGGTTCGAAGGAGGACGCTAGAACGTGGGCTGCTGTATAGAATGAGTTTTATTGTCGTATACAGGGTAGGTATGTAGGAGTTAAGCAAGTCCGGTTTCCTGGCGGGACGGTCGTCTGATCTCCGAGGTCCAAGTCTTGCTCGTCGGGGGGGGGCGGGGTTTACAGCTGGCTGGAGGAGCTCCGGTGCCGGTGCCCAAAAGGAAAAGAGAAGACTATCGTTAGTCTCAGGCCTCGTTCGGGCACAATCGTGAAGGAGGGGAAGTGAGGGAATACACACACCAGTGCAACAGTGACCCAGTCCACGTCTCGTGTGGGGGGGGGGTGTTTTGTGAGGAGGGGGGATTTACACACTATGTACACGGCGGCGAGTGGTGGCGTCTAGAGCCGCCCTCCCTTCTCCCGCCTCCCGACTCAGCCCGAGAAACGATCCCGTACCTGGGATAGCCACACTCTCCCTTGAGCGTGGCTCGGCGGAGCGTAGTTGCGGAGACCTCCTTGCTCCGGCTTTCCTTCCTCTGAATCGTTTCTGCTCCTTGCTGGTTCCTCCGTTCTCCCGTCGTCTGGCCGTCGCGCTCTTCCACCTTGGCTCTCACTCTCTCGACTTCCTCCGGTGTCGTCACACCCCCGGCTCCTTGTCTCCAGGATATTTATTGGCTGCGGGCTGCCTAGGTCAGCACAGAGGGCGGTAGTAACTGGGAGGGTTTCCCAGTTAAAGCAACAGGCGTCCTCCTGGGAAGGTCCGGTGTCGGATGCAGCCCACGGATCGTCCTGGGGAGTACAAATCACAGGCTTTGTCATGTCGTGGTGTGCCCACCAGTCTCCCTCAACGCGGGGTTGTTCCCCGTGTTCCCCGTGACACTCCTCCACCACTGGATTCTCCCGCTCGGGGAGAAGACATGTCCGAGACAGGTAGTCTGCACTGCCGTTCTCCGACCCTTTACGGTGTTTCAATGAGAAGGAAAAGGGCTGTAGGGCAAGGAACCACCTGAGGACCCTAGGGTTGTTAGAGATGTTATGGCTCATCCACTGTAGGGGTGCATGGTCAGTATACAATGTAAAGTGTCGCCCCTCCAGGTAGTACCGCAACTTGTCGACTGCCCATCGAATTGCGAGGCACTCCCGTTCTATCGTGGGGTATTTGGTTTCCCGAGGAAAGAGCTTCCTACTAATGAACAGAATGGGGTGCTCTACGTTATCATCAAGCACTTGGGATAGCACCGCCCCCAACCCGTGATTGGAGGCATCCGTATGTAATATGAAAGGCTTGGAGAAGTCCGGGGAAGACAACACGGGGCTATAGGTTATGATGGTTTTTAGGTCCTGAAAGGCGTTCGTCATTTCCTCGGTAGGTTCTTTGAAGATTCGGGGACTCACGTTTTTCTGAAGGGTGTTTGTCAGTGGGGAGGCCAGATCGGAGAAGTTCGGTATGAATCGTCTATAATACCCGATTAGGCCCAAGAATGCTCTCATGTCTCGTTTTGTAGAAGGGAATGGTGTGTCGGTAATGGCTTTTATCTTCTCCGTCTGGGGAGCAATGAGACCGTGCCCCAAGACGTAACCCAAATAGTTCACTTTCTGGAAGGCAACCCTAGATTTCTTTGCATTCACGTGGAGACCTGCGTTATGTAGAGCCAGAAGAAGAGTATGCAGGTGTTGGAGGTGCGTGGGCCAATCCGGGCTGAAGATGACGATATCGTCTAAATAGGCTGACGAGAAATCTTGGTGGTCCTTCAACACCTCATTCATCAGGCGTTGAAAGGTGGCCGGGGCACCATGTAGTCCGAAGGGCAGGACCGTAAACTCGAAGAGGCCGTCCGGTGTTGAGAACGCCGTCTTTTTCTGGTCTTCTTTCCTCAACGGCACCTGCCAGTAGCCCTTTGTCAGATCTAGCGTGGTGATATATTGGGCTTCTCCCAGCTTCTCTATCAGTTCGTCGATGCGAGGCATAGGGTAGGCATCAAAGGAGGAGATGTCGTTGAGAGCACGAAAGTCCATACAAAACCGTATGCTTCCATCGGGCTTAGGCACCATCACTATTGGTGAGGACCAGTCGCTTCTGGACGGGCGTATCACTCCTAGCCTTAACATATCCTGTACCTCTTGCCGTATCGCTTCTCTTCTGGCTGCTGGTATGCGATACGGTCTTTGTTTGATGATTCTCCCCGGAGGGGTGTCTATTCGATGTTCTGCCAAGTGCGTTCTCCCCGGGGCATTGGAGAACAGCGAGGCGTGAGTATGTAACGTCTTCAGCAGTTCCTCGGTCTTTTCTGGGCCTATGTCAGGGTTGATCACTAGGTGCTGCAACGTGTTAGGTTCCTTCGGCGGAGTGGGTACCGTGAGGTTCGTATTCTTGGGTGGGGGTCCGATCCATTTTTTTAATAAGTTGATGTGAAACACTTGTGTTCGTTTTGGGGTGATCTGTAGCCTATAAGTAGTCTTTCCAATGGTTGCTACTACTCGGTATGGTCCCTTCCATTCCTTCAGGAACTTTTGTGAGGATGTAGGTAGCATCACCAAGGCCCAGTCGTTTATTGCAAGGGTCCTCCATCTTTTCCCTCGATTGTAATATCTAGCCTGTTGTTCTTGTCGTTTCTCCAGATTTGAGTAGGCTAGGTCGCGGAGTTTCCCTAGCTTAGAGTGTAATTCCCGGGTGTACTCTAACATCTCTCGGGTGCTTTCTATGTCTTCTTTCTCCCATGCGTCCTTCGTCATCTCCATGAGACTCCTGGGTCTTCGTCCGTACAATAACTCAAAGGATGAGCAGCCTAGACTGCTCTGTACCTGGCTCCTTATAACGAACAGGGCTAACGGTAATATCTGGTCCCATTCTTTGCCCTCTACGTGTAACATCTTTTTGAGGGTAGCTTTCAAGGTTCCATTATAGCGTTCCACCAACCCGTCAGTTTGCGGGTGGTACACGGAGGTTTTGATCTGGCGAACATCAAGGAGTTTGCAAACTTCCTTCATCAGGCGAGAGACAAACGGCGTGCCCTGGTCAGTCAATATCTCTTTCGGAAAGCCGACTCTTGAGAAGAGCTCCACGAATCGGTCGGCTATGTTCCGGGTGGTGGGGGCTCCTAAGGGGAATGCCTCCGGAAAGCGTGTAGCATAGTCGACCACTACTAGCACATAGGTATGGCCTCGTTTTGTACGAGGTAGAGGACCTATGAGGTCCATCCCCACTCTTTCGAACGGGGAGCCTATCACGGGAAGGGGTTGAAGTGGCACGGCTGGGGGTCTCTGTGTGTTCCTCGTCTGGCATACTGTGCAGGATTGACAGTGGTCTTTGGTGTCCTTGTAGATGCCAGGCCAATAGAAGTGTCGGAGTATGTTTTGTGTGGTCTTCTCCGTTCCTGTATGTCCTGCCGTGAGGTGTGAATGTGCGAAAAAGAGGATCTGTTCTCTAAAGGATTGGGGCACTATGAGCTGGTGTGGTTCGGAGGGAGCACCCTGTCTGTAGAGTAGGTCGTTTTTAATGAGAAACCGGGGATATACTACAGGGTCTACTCCTATAGATCTGTGTGCCTGTTCCCATGCGTTTAGGAGTGTGGCATCGTTGGCCTGGGCGAATCGAAAGCTACGATTCAGGAGCCAGGGTTCTGCCGTTATTAGGGCTGGGGCTGGGATGTTCTCCCTCCGGATAGGGTGTTCTTCCCCCCCTTCCGTCTGAGACAGGGCCATGCGGAACATATCTTGGAATTGGGGATTATCGGTCCCTATGATTAGCTCCTCGGGAAGATTGTCAAGGACTCCTACTCGTATTTTGCTCCTAGCCCCAGAGGGTTGTACCACGGGCACATCAGCCACTGGATAAGGCTTAACGTCCCCATGGACACACCGAATGTGTACAAAAGCATCCGGTATAACCTGTTCAGGAGCCACCCACAACCCCTGAATAACGGACTGCCTACATCCCGAGTCCAGCAGTGCGTGTAAGGATGAGCCATTTACCTGCATCTGAACGTGAAAAGCGGACCCCATTTCTGCTGTGTAGAGGATGGACTTGGGTATATATCCCACCTCCATGGGTTCGTCTACGGGTCGTTTCTTTGGACAGGCCCGGGCGATGTGACCCCACTCCCCACAGTCAAAGCATTGGGGTCCCCTCGGGACGGGAACCTCATATCTCGTGGCACGACCTTTTGGGGGTTCAGGCATCTTTGGTTTCTTCTCGATCCGTGTGGGGATGTTGCGCATTTTCTCCAGGTCCCCGACGTATCCCTTTGGCTGTGCCCTGGAGAAGGTAGTGGCCATTTCTACGGCTTGTTCCGCCGTCAGGTGGGTATGTTGTTTAAGCCACCTCTGTGTGTGATAGGGCAGGGCCTCTAAGTACTGCTCAAGGTATATCTTTTCCATTATTTCCTCTTTGGTACTGGTACTGGGACTAAGCCATTTGTCCGCTGCCATTTTCAGTCGGAAATAAAGGGTTTTTGGATTGTCCCCAGGTGCTCCTTTCTCCTTGCGGAAGCGAACCCGATAGGCTTCCGCGTCAAGGCCCAGGTGATCCAGAATGAGGGCTTTAATAGAGCCATACGGGGCATCACCGGTGGCATTGGCCACCTGATATGCGGCTTGAGCCTCTCCTGTCAGCAGGGGTGCCAGGAAGAACGGCCACTTCTCCACCGGCCAGCTACAGGCCCTAGCGACCCTTTCGAAGTTCGTAAAAAACGCATCCGGATCATCTCCCTGGACATATTTTTGTAAGGAGATTCAGGCAGGGGTGTTGTGGCGTCCGTCACTCCCGGCGCCCACCACGGGGTTGGTTACGGCTCTCTGTAACCCCTCCAACTGGGACGCTATCGTGTTCTTGAAGACCTCCCGGTCTGCACTCGCAGACGTCATCTGGCGTTCTACTGCCCATTCCAGCTTCTCCTGTCCCTTGATCATATGCTGTATCAGCGCATCCATCTTGACGTACAGATGGGTCCTCTATGCCCGCATTCTCCACCAGTGTAAGCGGGTTCAAAGGAGGACGCTAGAACGTGGGCTGCTGTATAGAATGAGTTTTATTGTCGTATACAGGGTAGGTATGTAGGAGTTAAGCAAGTCCGGTTTCCTGGCGGGACGGTCGTCTGATCTCCGAGGTCCAAGTCTTGCTCGTCGGGGGGGGGGCGGGGTTTACAGCTGGCTGGAGGAGCTCCGGTGCCGGTGCCCAAAAGGAAAAGAGAAGACTATCGTTAGTCTCAGGCCTCGTTCGGGCACAATCGTGAAGGAGGGGAAGTGAGGGAATACACACACCAGTGCAACAGTGACCCAGTCCACGTCTCGTGTGGGGGGGGGTGTTTTGTGAGGAGGGGGGATTTACACACTATGTACACGGCGGCGAGTGGTGGCGTCTAGAGCCGCCCTCCCTTCTCCCGCCTCCCGACTCAGCCCGAGAAACGATCCCGTACCTGGGATAGCCACACTCTCCCTTGAGCGTGGCTCGGCGGAGCGTAGTTGCGGAGACCTCCTTGCTCCGGCTTTCCTTCCTCTGAATCGTTTCTGCTCCTTGCTGGTTCCTCCGTTCTCCCGTCGTCTGGCCGTCGCGCTCTTCCACCTTGGCTCTCACTCTCTCGACTTCCTCCGGTGTCGTCACACCCCCGGCTCCTTGTCTCCAGGATATTTATTGGCTGCGGGCTGCCTAGGTCAGCACAGAGGGCGGTAGTAACTGGGAGGGTTTCCCAGTTAAAGCAACAGGCGTCCTCCTGGGAAGGTCCGGTGTCGGATGCAGCCCACGGATCGTCCTGGGGAGTACAAATCACAGGCTTTGTCATGTCGTGGTGTGCCCACCAGTCTCCCTCAACGCGGGGTTGTTCCCCGTGTTCCCCGTGACAATATTCAAGTTGGCACAGTTGCTCTGGGTAGTTGGATATGTCTAGCATTCCTCTCACAGTGCACTTGTGGATGGGTATGTTGCGGGGTCAGATTGATATGTACTCCTGGTTATTTGGCCTGTCTAATGAGTGTTGGGATGCTTATTTGGCTATGGATTGGTCTTGTTGTATCACACATCCATTGTGCCAATTTGCGTTGGCTGCCCCGGGGGTGTGTGCTTGTGTAAGGGGGGGGTGTGACCGGGCATGCTGTTGGGTGTGGTGTGATTTGTCATTGGGTCTACCAGGTGATGTGTCTATCCCCTCATGGTGCCTGCTGGCATGACAGTGAATGTGAGTTCCTGTGGTAGGTAGGTGGCATGTGGAGTTGGTGTTTGAGTGTACAGTGGTCACAGGTTTGCCTTGTGCTGTCTACAGCAGGGCCAAGTGTCATCTACCTTGTCTGTACTTGGCAAGTCCCTGTGCATTGTGCATGGTGCATGGGTATGTCCCTTGGCCACGGCTGTCAACACTTTTCCTATGTGTGACACACTCTTTGTTGTTGCATCAGTTTTGAACGCAGTGAGCAGTGTAGCAAGCGTGCGTAGCGAGCGCTGCAGAACCGACTTACGTGCTGCACTGTACGCGGCCAAATGTTGCTTTGTCATGTCTATTGGAGAATGCAGGTAGGAAACTTATGCATTTGTGACTGGGTTCTAACAAACACAGTGAGTGGGTATACTGGGTGTGAGGTTAGGTTTGTGCCTGCGGCGAGGATCGACTCGTGCACAGTTTGACACATGGGCCAGTGCTTTCCAAACGAATGAGGGTTGTTTCACGCACTGCCAGACCTTGTCAACATGCACACAGTCCACCTGCTGAGGAGCGGACATGCCCACACCACCCAAGGGTGATTTTGTCTCCATCTGTCTCTCTCTCTCCCTCCCTCTGTCACCCTCCTCCCTCCCTCTGTCTCCCTCCCTCTCTCTCCCTCTCCCTCCCTCTCTCTCCCTCTGTCTGTCTGTCATCCTCTGTCGCCCTCTGTTGCCCTCTGTCTCCCTCCCTCTCTCTCCCTCTCCCTCCCTCTGTCTGTCTCCCTCTGTCGCCCTCTGTCTCCCTCCCTCTCTCTCCCTCTCCCTCCCTCTGTCTGTCGCCCTCTGTCACCCTCTGTCTCTCTCCCTCTCTCTCCCTCGCCCTCCGTCTGTCTGTCACCCTCTGTCGCCCTCTGTCGCCATCTGTCTCCCTCCCTCTCTCTCCCTCTCCCTCCCTCTGTCTGTCACCCTCTGTCGCCCTCTGTCACCCTCTGTCTCCCTCCCTCTCTCTCCCTCTCCCTCCCTCTGCCTGTCTCCCTCTGTCTCCCTCTGTCTCCCTCCCTCTCTCTCCCTCCCTCTCTCTCCCTCTCCCTCCGTCTGTCTGTCACCCTCTGTCGCCCTCTGTCACCCTCTGTCTCCCTCCCTCTCTCTCCCTCTCCCTGTCTGTCACCCTCTGTCGCCCTCTGTCACCCTCTGTCTCCCTCCCTCTCTCTCCCTCTCCCTCCTTCTGTCTGTCTCCCTCTGTCTCCCTCTGTCTCCCTCCCTCTCTCTCCCTCTCCCTCCCTCTCTCTCCCTCCGTCTGTCTGTCACCCTCTGTCGCCCTCTGTCGCCCTCTGTCTCCCTCCCTCTCTCTCCCTCTCCCTCCCTCTGTCTGTCTCCCTCTGTCGCCCTCTGTCTCCCTCCCTCTCTCTCCCTCTCCCTCCCTCTGTCTGTCTCCCTCTGTCACCCTCTGTCTCCCTCCCTCTCTCTCCCTCTCCCTCCATCTGTCTGTCACCCTCTGTCGCCCTCTGTCTCCCTCCCTCTCTCTCCCTCTCCCTCCCTCTGTCTCTCACCCTCTGTCGCCCTCTCTCTCCCTCCCTCTCTCTCCTTCTCCCTCCCTCTGTCTGTCTCCCTCTGTCTCCCTCCCTCTCTCTCCCTCTCCCTCCCTCTCTCTCCCTCTCCCTCCGTCTGTCTGTCACCCTCTGTTGCCCTCTGTTGCCCTCTGTCTCCCTCCCTCTCTCTCCCTCTCCCTCCCTCTGTCTGTCTCCCTCTGTCGCCCTCTGTCTCCCTCCCTCTCTCTCCCTCTCCCTCCCTCTCTCTGTCTCCCTCTGTCGCCCTCTGTCTCCCTCCCTCTCTCTCCCTCTCCCTCCCTCTGTCTGTCGCCCTCTGTCACCCTCTGTCTCCCTCCCTCTCTCTCCCTCTCCCTCCGTCTGTCCGTCACCCTCTGTCGCCCTCTGTGTCCCTCCCTCTCTCTCCCTCCGTCTGTCTGTCACCCTCTGTCGCCCTCTGTCTCCCTCCCTCTCTCTCCCTCTCCCTCCCTCTGTCTGTCTCCCTCTGTCGCCCTCTGTCTCCCTCCCTCTCTCTCCCTCTCCCTCCGTCTGTCTGTCACCCTATGTCGCCCTCTGTCGCCCTCTGTCTCCCTCCCTCTCCCTCTCCCTCCGTCTGTCTGTCACCCTCTGTCACCTCAGCCCAGCTTCCTGGGCACACACACTTTGCAGGTCTTTCAAAGGCCATTGGCTTGTTCATGTGGCTTTGTATGGAATCTCCCGGACCCCATTGGGCAGAGTGTCTCTGAGTCTGCGCTGCAGAGGCGGTGTGTGCTGACACTCTTTCACAGTGTTGCCTCTTCATTAGCTGCTGTTATGTGCGAATTGGGCCTTCATACCCATGTCATCCTGCGACGCGGCCGCCATTTGCAGGCGACACAGTACAGTGTCGGGACACACTGTTTGTATAGCTCTACCCTAGGCCATATGGGCTGAGGTCATTGGTGTCTGCTTCTGAGTTGCACAATGTGATTTTGGAGGCCCCCCCTCCCGGCATCACGGACATCCTGTCTTGTGTTGGTGTTTTGTGTGGCCTGTGACTTGGCATGGCCTTGCTTGGTGCATGGGGCATGGAGCCGATAGTGGCATGTGCGTGTTGTTGGAATGTGGTTGCGTCCGGTGATGGCTTTGGGGTAGTTGCGTGCATTATCGGGAGTTGGGTTGTGGATGCGGTTCCCCCCATGTGGGGTGATTTGTTTGTGTACTCACCAGGCTCGGCGAGTCCTTCTAGTCCGTGTACTCCCACCGGCGGCAGCGTGCGCATCACCTTCTCCTCCCAGGGATGGTAGTGTACCGGTCTGCGGGGCGGCCCACCTCCAGTGATGTTCCCCTGGTTGTGTTCGTCGGTCATTTTGCGGCGGACCGTCCTCCGCAGATCGTACCACCTGGCTTGGCATTCATGCCTGGTCCTTCGGATGGGCGCAACAGCATTCACCCTCTCGATGATCCTCTGCCACATGGCTGATTTTTCTGCTACGCTGGTCTGTCTGACCAATGTTCCAAAGAGCTGTGGCTCGACTCTGATAATTTCATTGACAAGGATCTCCAGCTCCGCTGTTGTGAACTTTGGATTCCTGTCTGTGGGCATGGTGTGGGGTGTGGGTGTGGATGGTTGTGGGTGTGTGTGTGTGGTTGTGAAGGTGTGTGTGTGAATGTCATGAGGGGGTGTTTGTGAAGGTGGTTGTGTGAAGGTGTGCAAGTGTAAGGTGTAGTAAAGGTTCAAGTCTGGTGCTGTGGGTTGTCTGTGGGGTCTGGCAGCAGTGGGTCTGTTGCAAAGGCTCATGGCTTGTGTGTGTGGGCCCTTTTTATTGGTCCATTTGTGGGTGTGGCTGTGTTTGAACTTTGGGTGGGTGTGTTATAAGGGGTGGTTGTGTTTTGGGCCTCTGTTTACCTGTTTGGCTGGTCAGTGTATTGGGTGTCTTTGGGCTTGTTGGACGTGTTTTGTGGTGTTGTGCGATTCGAATTGACTCTCCTTGTGGTGTTTTGCAGTGTCCTGGTTCAGTACGTGTGTTTTTCGCGTCTGTGTGGTGCGTACATCGGCCATGTTGTTGTACAGTGCTCACATTTGCTATGGCTTGGTACGACTCGTACATGCGCATGGCTGGGTGAGGGTGCTGGTGTAGGGGCCTCAGGTAGGGTGCGTACAGGCAAGGGCAGGGTGTGGGGGCCTGGGGGTACATGCCGTACATACGTGAACCCAGGGTACAACGCGTACATGGGGGGGCTGGGGGTACGGCGCGTACATACGGGGTGCTGGGGGTAAGGTGTGTGCCCACACCCCCGTATGGACGGTGCGTACCCCCACCTCCGTATGGACGGTGCGTAACCCCAGCCCCGTATGTAAGCACCGTCCCCAGCACATACCCCCAGCCCCCGTATGTACGCGCAGTACCCCCAGCCCCCGTATGTACGCGCCGTACACCCAGCCCCCCCCTGTATGTACGCGCCGTACCCCCAGCCCCCCTATGGACGCTGCGTACCCCCACCCCACCCCGTAGGTATGGAGCATACCCCCACCCCACCCCATAGGTATGGAGCAAACCCCACCCCCCCGTAGGTACGGAGCGTACCACCACCCCCGTAGGTATGCTGTGGACCCCCAGTGCTACGCGCTGGGGGTCCGCACCGTACATTCGGGGGGTGGGGGTATGCTCCATACCTACGGGTTGGGGGTATGCACTGCACCTACAGGGTGGGGGTACGCTCTGTACCTACGGGATGGGGGTACGCTCCGTACCTATGGGGGTGGTGGTACGCTCCGTACCTGGGGGAGTGGGGGTACACTCCGTACCTACGGGGTGGGGTGGGGGTACGGCGCGGACATGGCGGGGTGCTGGGGTATGGCGCGTACGTGGGGGGGTGTGCTGGGGGGGTGTTCGGCGCGAATGCAGGCACATATTTGGACGTCTCCATAGTTGCTATGGGAGTTCGCACCGTACGGTGTTTTTTACATACGGTTGTGCATTCGGACGGACGGGACGGATCGTACTTGCGCGCTCGGACTTCAGTTTCCCGATTCGTAGGTAAAACTGTCCGGGGACATGTCGGACACTATTTCCGACCCGAGGACGTGTGGGGGAATTTTCCCAATGCGATTCGTATGGTTTTTTTCACATACGAATCGTACTTGCCAGTTTGTACGGGACTTGTACGATTCAAACGGTAAAAAAACCGGATACGATTCGTACAGGGGAAATTTTTGACGGATCGGAATCGGCCCCATGGTATATATAATGAAAAGAAAAACGGAGAAAAATTATTTAGAGACAAAATATGTCAGAAAAAATCTGGGTGTACAACTGAAACAAGTAACTCAAAAATGCTCTAAAAGGATGACAGGTGAACCTGAGGTAAAAACTGGGTGCTGGGTAAGGAGCAGGACAGACAGAAAAGGACTACAGGTGTACGGACAGTGCTTCATCAGCATTCATACCATGAGGAATTTTAAACAAGATAATGTATTTAGATTCAAGTCTGCGGAGAGCCTGTTGTCTATTTCCTCCTCTCTGATTTTTAGGTGCAGTATCAATTACACAGTAAGAGAGATCACTTACAATCCCACAATGATATTGGTTAATGAGTCTAGCTACTGGGTAGTAGGGGTCATCATTGCTGATGGCCCGCAGATGTTGAAGAATGCAAACATGGACAGGATGGATGGAACTCCCTATATAACGTTTGTTGCATGTACATTGCAACAAATATACAGCAAACTCACTTTTGCATGTAAAACTTCTACTGATAATGAAAGGAGAGTGTCTTAACGGGGTGGTGATTTCTTTGGTATTGGTGCCATGTCGGCAAGCCTTACATTTGGCGCATTTGGTAAATCCCTTATTGGCTTTGAGCCAATCCGAGCCTCTGCTGGCACTGGGGGCATTGCGCACTAGCTCTTGTCTCATTGATTTGGCCCGCCTGAATGAAATAGGTGGAGTTTTAGGTATTTTCTGACCAAGAACCGGGTCATTGCGCACAATTTCCCAATGTTTATATAGCATTTTGCGAAATATACCATGGTATGTGTTGAAGCCTGTTATCAATCTAGGAGTTCCTGTTTCACAATTTTTCTTTTTTGCTTCTTCTTTCTTTTTGACACTTTTGGTATTAGGGAACAGTATTTCATTCCTAGTGATATTTTTGGCTTTAGCGTTGGCTTTACCTAAGGTGTTGGCACTGTAACCCCTGGATTCCAGCCTATTGAAAAGTGTGTCAGTGGCTTTAATTGGACTGTTCTCAGTACTACAATTGCGCTTCATGTGAAGGCACTCAGCATATGGAATGCTTTCCTTTAATGTGGTGGGATGAAAGCTACTGTAGTGCAAAATTGAGTTCCCTGACGTGGGCTTCCTGTATGTTCTAGTTTCAATTTTATAGTCTTCCACAAAAACCTCAAGATCTAAGAATTGAATAAGTGACGTACTCGTGTGGCAGGTGAAGGTGAGATTCAGAGAGTTTTCATTGATCTCACTAGCAAAAGCAAGAGCAGATTCTTCCGAACCTTGCCAAAGAATGAAAAGGTCATCGATATATCTTGCATATATCACCACATTTTCTGTCGTCACTTTTCTGTACTCATTCATTAGTACCTGCTCCTCCCACCAGCCCATATGCAAATTAGCATAACTGGGGGCGAAGCCGGTACCCATGGCTGTACCGGGCAGTTGTTTATAGAACAGTTTGTCAAATATGAAAATATTGTTCACTAGGCACCATTCTGACATTTCAAGCAACATCACAGTATGACTGTATAGAACAATCGATCTCTTGCCCAAGTAGTGTTTCAAGGCATTGAGTCCATCTTTGTGCCTGATGCTTGTGTACAGCATGTTGACGCCGAGTGTCATCAGAACATAGTCATCTTTCCATTTTAAGTCATAGATCTTGGTTAAAAAATCCCCAGTGTCTTCGATAAAAGATGGGAGTTCTTGGACATATTGTTGTAGGAAAAAGTCATTAAACTTGGACGTATTTTCAAAGGAACCTCCTATCGCAGCTATTATGGGTCTGCCAGGAGGGTTTGTAGCATTCTTATGAATTTTGGGTATCAAATAAGGCTGTGGTGTGACTGGATAATCAGTTTTGAGGAATTCAAATTCCTGTTTTGAAATAAGATTTTGACATCTCCATTTATAGAGGGCTGCATGGTATTTCTCTTTCACACTGTAAATGGAGGTGGGACTTATCCTACAATAGCACTCTGAATCTTGCAATTGATTTTGCGCTTCCGTGTTGTATTGCTCTAGGGGCCAAAGAACCACGTTTCCACCTTTATCTTACCATCTCACAAAGACATCTTGGCATTTTTTGATTTTAAATATAAGGTTTTCATAGTCGATTCTGTGAGTGCGGTTGTGACGGATAAACTCTGTGCTGGATCTGATAGAAAGTTCTTTGAGGTCTTTGATCATATTTTCTGCAAAAATGTGAATATTGTCTCTGGGCAAATTGGGAAGAAACACTGATTTGTGTTTGTAAGGAGTGGATTTTCTCCCATAAATGTCTAACCTACAGCATCGGCTAGTAAATCGAAAGAATTACTTTGTGTATCTTCTCCAGATTCTAGTATTACCATGTCTTGCAAGAGCTACATATCTCCCACAATGAGATTCCCAGATGGTTCATTAGCATTAGTGATAGTCATTGGTTGTATAGCTGGTTTAGGAGTCATCATGAAATATTTTTGCAATTTGAGTTTTCTTATAAAATGGAAAAGATCAACTCGTGTTTGAACAGAATCAAAGTTTGTTGGTGCACACCAAGATAGGCCTAATGTTAGGATTTCTTTTTCTTCCATAGTCAGGGTCATGGTTGTGAGATTGATTACTGTAATATCCATTGTTGTGCTTAGAACAGTTTCTTTTTCGTGTGTCTGTTTGTTGATTTTGTTGATTAACTTGTTTCTTCCACCCCATCTTCTGTCCTTCTGCCTCCTGGTTTTTGACTTCTCACTCTGTTTGCTTGCTCTTGCCGAGGGGGGCGGGCTCTTAGGTACATTGAACGCTCTACTCGTAAAAAATCAAGTTCTTGTATTACAGATGGGGCGATGCCTGATGTTAAGTCTTCAACGTCTGATTCAACTTCTGAACTGAGTTCTGATCCACTAGGTTCTACTGATCTTTTTTGGGATACGGCAGCAGAGGATAATTGCTGTCTTTGGATGTTATCAAATTTTTTCGAAAACGTATAAATTCTGCCGCTTAAGTAGTCACGCTTGTGTCTTTGAAATTTTATCGCTTTGCAATCTTTTATCGATTGTTCATGCTTAAGTAGTCTTTTCTGCATCTCAATTTGGGCTTTAGCTAACTCCTCTTTGTCAGAGAACTTTTCTAGTTTCTTTTGTAGAGCGTTGATTCTCAGCAAAGCTTTTTCTCGATCGCTGATAGCATAGTTAATTAAAATTTCCAACATATGTATAGAGGATGGGGCGCTGTTCTCCGCCCATTCTTTTAGCATATTAGGGTCTGGGTTCTCGTATGTGGGTGCTACAAGAATTCGCAGTCCTCGCGGAATATGTCCTACATCGAGATACCTTTGAAGTGATTTGCACTCCCACCGCTTCGATACTTCTAATTTCTGTAGTTTTTCCAATTCATACATAATCTGTTTAATGTCATTGCTCTTGTTTGTAACCTCAGAACTTGTTGAGGTTGAAGCTAGTATATTTGATGTCTCGTCACTGAAGATGACCAGAGCTGCCTCTTCGCGCTCCCGGACCCACTCCTCGGCTATCTTTGCGAAAAAAGTCTCAGTCCTCACTTCTCACTGCATGTACGGAAGTCTCAGGACTACCACTCCCATCAGCCACTGCAATGTTTCACAAACAACCAGGCACGCACCGGAGTTCCTACCTGAAATTCTGACCGCCCTCCGGCTATCATGAAAATCCGCAGGATAACTCCGATGCGGGACGTAGGCTGTGTCGGGAACTGTTAGACCCGGCCTCGTGGCATGGCCATCCCTGACCCCTGGCCACACCCCCTGACCCGTACACCTCATTCAGTCCCTCAGTACACGGCCTAGCCGGTCCTGCCCACCAGGACCCAAACACCCGACCCGGACTTCCCTGTCCGTGCCCTCCATCTTCCCAGCACCACCGGGCCCGCATGTCCACTTCATGCACCTACGATGGCCGCCCGGCCCCAGCACAACCCAGGCCTAGAGGCACCACCCCGGCTGGGGAACATCGCGCTCCCATAGAGTGAGAGAGGGAGGAGCCGTTTCCATCACACCTCTGGCCTCCCCTCGGGAGATGGGTTTCGATCGGCCCTCTGGCCTCCCTGAGGGCTGGCTCCACGCCTGCTGGGTGTCTGGGACTCCTCCCGACCCGGCCATGAAAGGATCAAAGGACAACATGGCAGGAACCTCCAACGAGCGGCCCCCAGGCGCTAAGACCCTTGCCTACACGCACCCCGGACATCAAAGAGGAGCTGACCTATATCAAGGGGTGCTCTGGGGCTATCCGGCAGATTCGACTCTGGACGACGAGAGCCCTGCTGATGTGGTCGCGGCTCCCTTGCAACCTTGGAACCTCTGAGCCCTGCTGAGTGACTCGCGGCGCCCCTGAAGATCGTAAGACCTCTGAACTTGTGCTTGTGCCCTGCTGAGTGACTCGCGGCTCCCCTGAAGATCGTAAGACCTCCGAACTTGTGCTTGAGCCCTGCTGAGTGACTCGCGGCTCCCCTGAAGATTGTAAGACCTCCGAACTTGTGCTTGAGCCCTGCTGAGTGACTCGCGGCTCCCCTGAAAGATCGTAAGACCTCCGAACTTGTGCTTGAGCCCGCTGAGTGACTCGCGGCCCCTGAAGACTCCTCTGGTCCGGCTGGACCGCGGCGTATCCCCCGGCTCGAGGATTGTGAGCTGTGCGCTGGGTACGCCCCTGCATCTATCCGGATCCCCAAAGACTGTCCCGCTACCCCCTTCCCTACCGAGACTCTCTGAGCCCGTGCTCAATTTGTACATATCTACCTTGGTGATCATAAAGATCTGACGAAGCTACCGTGTGGTGTCTCTTTGTCGTGTGGTGCCGTGTGTGCGATCCTAGATACGAGACTCTACCCCCTGAGGAGTCTCCCGCCAGTGCCCGGCTACGATACCCCGAGGGTAGGTCTGAGGGTGTTCAGGTAACCTCCCTGACTCCTCTGGGGTCACCTTCTAACAGGAACAATATCTGCTGCGGGGGGCGCTGCGTTATCAAAACGATTGTAACCACTGGGTCCCGTCTATATATTCACTGAAAAAAACATAGATTTCAGCCATGTTATAGTTAGAAATTAGCATTTAAAAAACCTTAGAAATTTACTTAAAAAACCATAGGTTTCAGGGGCGTTATAGTTAGTTGGACTTTTCACTCGTACAAAACCATTGAAATTCCCCCGTTAGAGTTAGTTCAGCTAACTATAACTTGCGCGCCCGCAATGCACTGCTGATGATGTCACATATTACATCACTCATGACATGGTCAGTGACATCACTGATGACATCACATCACATGACTAACTATAAGAGGGGAATTTTCACTGGTTTTGTACAAGTGAAATGTCCAACTAACTATAACACCCCTGAAACCTATGGTTTTTTCAGTGAATTTCTAAGGTTTTTTATATGCTAATTTCTAACTATAGTGTGACTGAAACCTATGGTTTTTTAAATGAATTTCAAAGGCTTTTGAAATGCTAGTTTTTAACTATGCCTACAGAGGTACGACATGTGAAGAAAGAAGAAAAAACGCAGAGAAAGAAGCAAAAGAAATGCAGAAAGAAGCAACAGAGGTCCACAAAGACGGAGAAAAGTGCAGGAAAAAGCAAGACATGTGCAGAAAGAACCAACAGAGAAGCAGAAAGAGGCCTTGTTTCAAAATCATCCTGTGCCCACAACTTTTTCAGACAGATACTGGTGGTAACTGACTCTGACTAACCAGGCCTAGAGCCAGTGCTATGTTAAAAGACAATTAAAATACAGTGAAAACACCGGCATACACTAGGGAACACTATGCGTTGGGGTACCCCTGTGATTAGCATGACCTCATCTGTAAGGCCCTAGTACATAATAGGGCAGGGGGATTAAAACAACCTCTAAGTCAGAGGTGCAGAAGTATGCTAATTTAACTAGTAGTCGTGTTTGCAGAGTGGTGAAGAAAGGGTGATGGGCTTCCAACAAAAGCTCAGGAATTCCGCTGCGTAGGACTTACAGGAGGTACCAGGACTAAATTGGACTTCATCCCCCATCAGTAGTCTGCCACGAGGCCCGTTTGCAGAGTGGTAGAGAAAGGGGGCCATTGCCTCCAAAGACGTCTTAGCAATCCCACTGTGTGTGACTTACTGGAGGTAACAAGAGGGGTAGTTGGCCCCCAAGGACATCCTTGGGGGCCAACTTCCCAAACTATTACCTCCAGTCAGTTCCACGCAGCAGCATTGGTAAGTAGTCGTACCAGGCCACGCCCTCTTTGCCCACCACTCTACAAACGAGCTTCCTGGCATGCTCTTGGATGGGGATTGAAGTCCCCTTCACTGCTGGGGGTCCTTTAGGGGCCAACTAGCCTACCTTTTACCTGCAGTAAGCCCCACGCAGTGGGATTGGTTAGAAGTAGACAAAGACCATGCCCCCTTTCTCCACCACTCTGCAAACGCGCCCCCTGGCGCGTTTTAAGTTGGGGGATTAAGTTCCCTTGAATCCTGAGGGTCCCTGGGGTCCAACTAGCCCACCAGGTACCTCCAGTAAGCGCCACAGAGCTGCATTGCAGAGAGGTGTAAAAAGGGGCGTGACCTGGACCACCTCCCTGCAATGCAGGTCTCTGGTGCTTACTGGAGGTACCTGGTGAGCTAGTTGGCCCCCAGGGGCCCTCAGCATTCAAGGGGAATTAATTCCCCAACTTGAAACGTGACACAGGGCGTGGTTGCACACATGTCACCTCAGGCCCCGCCCCCTCTCTTCACCACTGTGCAAATGCGCCCGTGGCATGTTTTAAGTTGGGGGATTAAGTCTCCTTAAATCCTGAGGGTCCCTGGGGTACAACTAGCCCACCAGGTACCTCCAGTAAGCGCCACAGGGCTGCGTTGCAGAGAGGTGTAAAAGGGGGCGTTGCCTGGGCCACCTCTCTGCAACACAGCCCTGTGGCGCTTACTGGAGGTACCTGGTGGGCTAGTTGGACCCCAGTGACCCTCAGGATTCAAGGGGATTTAATCCCCCAACTTAAAACGTGCCACGGGGTGCGTTTGCACAGTGGTGGAGGGAGGGGGCGGGGCCTTGCACACTGCAGCACACATGGAAAAAGCAAAAACAAGTAGAAATAATGCATTTCTCCCCGTTTCGCCAACTTAAGAACCAGGTTTTTACCTGGTCTTAATTTTGGTGCTGCCTCTATGTACGCCACCCTTGTCCATAGGGGGCAGCGTCAATATAAATGGGTGTTTCCTCCTGTGGTGGCTCTAAGTTTAACAATTTAGGGCCAACGCAGGCACCCTTGCACCATAGTGCAAAGGTGTCTGCATGCAGGAGAGGAGTCCCTTCCTGCACATAAACAATCCTAAAACGCCATTCTGTCAATTTCATGTGCGCTGCTTCATGCAGTACACATAAAAGTGACAAAATTAGTGTTTTGTTTAAAGGTGTGTTTATGTACAGGATGGGACACCTTCCTGTACATGAACAAACCATGGTATTTTGCTTTTTTCCATGTGTGCTGCACCCTGCAGTACACATGGAAAAAGCAAAGATGAGTAGAAATAATGCATTTTTCCCCGTTTCGCCAATTTAAGATCCGGTTTTTACCTAGTCTTAATTTTGGTGCTACCTTTATGTACGTCACCCTTGTCCATAGGGGGCAGCGTCAAAATAAATGCAACACCCACTGCCTACCCCTTTCACGATAAACATAGCAAGCATGAAAGGAGGCCCTATTTACAAGGCAGCATTAAGGCATGTTAAGTGGCTGAGCACTACCTGGTAAATAAAAAGCAGCCCCTATCGCCACCACAACATCAATAGAGGTGATGTTGTGGTGGTGATAGGGGCTTGTACTTATGCCCTCGAGTTTCTAGAGTGTGACTACTCTTCATGCTATGTTTGAGTTCTAATCCCTTTACCACCTATTGGAGTAAGCCTTGACTGCTCACAATTGTAAATTTCGAGCGCAAGTTTAGACAAGTATCAGTAGTAAATCAGTATCGACAATGTATACTTCCAGTAAGTACCCACTGCACAGGACCTGGTCTAACCAGTATGTTTTAACCATGGAACTAGGATATTTGGCATCTAATCAACATGATTTAAAGGTGAACATAATTTGACCCTACTCTACCATATTATTCCAGTAGCAAGATTGGGAGTACTTTGAATCAATGTGAAAACTGGCATTCACCAGAATTTTTAAAACGTACTGAATAATTCCTGAGAGAAGGGAGGTGCCCAGGCATAAGTACTAGTCATCTGAATGTAGTACAGTGGTATATATATAGTCTTTGCAAAAAGTAGTAGTGTACTGCCGTCCTGGGATTACTAATTTAACAAACAGTTTGATCCTGGGCAAATAACACTATCCTTGTGCCTCATCCACTGATTTGACAATACAGCAGCACTTTCAAACAGGATTAATGTGAGAAACAGCCACCAAAGGCTTACTCCCTGGCTCTGGCTCAGCTTGAGGTACAGTTAGAACCACAAGTCCATAAAGAGCCAAGCTTTCATGTAGCATCTGCCTGCCACCCTCTGTCTAACCAGGAATTGGCATTCCGGCTAGAGCTGCCGACTTTATATCTGGGTACCCAGCTTCCAGTCTTGACATCAGCTGAAGAGCCTGTGATTCCGGGCAAATCACTTAGTCTCTATGTGCCTAAAAAATAGAAAAGAAGGTGTCCTTGTGTAATGTAACTGGTTCTCATGTTAAGCACTCCAATACCTTCGAGTCGCATTTGTGCTATACAAAGTTGCAAAAAATGGTTCTCATCCCTCATTCAAGACTGTTTGCATCTTTGCCACCCGGCTGGTTTTCTGTCCTGTTCTGTTCTGTTTCATGCCCCGGCTGGTACCAAATAACCTAAAACTGTTATTTTTAGGCCCTATCTGTACATAATCAAAACTTCAAATATAAACAGAAAACACATTTAAACGTGCTCTAGAGCTGCACCCATATCTGAGTAATAATTCAGGTACAGAAAGACAGAAACAACTTGTTACAAATAATACAGATGCTTTTGTTTAAAGTGGTAGTTAGTATTGTCTCCCGGCCTTTGCATACTCCTAAAACAACAATGAATGGCCTGGATGTTTCTCCTGAAAAGGTGACAACCCAAGTTGCATCCCAATATTTGAAACTTATCCTGAACCTGCATGGTGCACGACCCCTCCTGTGCTGCAACGACCCCTCCCAGACACTGACAAGAATTTCTTTCAAAGCTCATCAAGGGCTGAAATAGTGAGAGCTGCTTGTCGTTCTGAAGGGACTTCCCCTGTTCCTGGCAGTGCGCCACATGCCTGGGAGGCAGGGCTGGACTGGGATCGCAAATCAGCCCTTGCAATTAAGTTTGACCGGTCTCCGGGGGAGAGGAGCGTGCTGGCGGAAACACTGCTGCTGCGTGCGCTTTTGTTACAAGGGGCTGATTACATAACCGGTCCCCACTAACAAAAACAACGCCCCCCTCGGTCCTAAACCGGCTCCCACCATTCCGGCCCAGAGGGGAAACCCCAGTGCCCGCTACGGCCAGTCCGGCCCAGCTTCGAGGCCAGGAGACAAGTGCCCCTCCCCATGGCCTCGCATTGTTGGAGCATAGGTGCGAAGCCGCACAAAGCCCCCAATATTGGTGGACTGAGAGAGGGGCCCTGGGTCGTTGCCCATTCCGAACGCCATCCCTGAGCAGATGATATTTGTCATAAAATGTTCAGTATTGTAACTCTGTCACACCTTTATTTTGTATTTATATGGTCGAGTGTTAAGTTCTAGACAGCTCTAAGCATGGGCTTTGTTTTAATCTTGGCAGGTTCCTTGTCAACTGCTCATTTCCACTTAAACATAGTTTATTACTCAGTGAATATTCAATATGCAACCTCGACTCAAACAAACCTTGTAGTCATCACTCGCCCTCTACAAATACATCATCCCCTTTTCTTAAGTTCAGAGGTTTTTATGCCAAGTTTGTGTCATAGCGGTGCTCAGTAGCGGCTGGTGACATTTGAGAGTGGTGAGGCGTAAAACAATAAGTACTGCAATGTTGTGAGCGAGCATAGCGAGAGAGCCCGAATCACCTATGGGGGAAATTTTTTCAAAAAGAGTGGGCAAATGGTGCATTTTCAAGAAACTCTGAGACAGCAGGAAGGTTAATAAAGCAATTGTGAATCTGCAAACATGTGTCACTTAAAAGGGCCTGGATTACTTCTAAAACCAGCCGCAATATACATTCTTAAATGAGCAACTTAAAGTCAACCAACAGGGTTTAACCAGGTGAATAGAGGCATTAAAAAGTGCCAGATTCACAGTGTATGCTTCGTCTGTCTCCACTTCACATGCACAAGCAAACGCCAGTACTGTTCCTTCCATGAAAACCGGAAACAAACAAACGGACGGCTTTCGAGAAATCTCAGTGCATGCTTAATGCATGTGCTAGTGCAGGAGGCAACATGAGGCCAAAAAGAACCGGGAAAGAAAAACAGACTAATGTAAGAGCAGCCAGTGACGAGCAAGCTAGGCAAGTGCGTACACAGTGCAAGGCGCGTAGCTGGGGGGGGCGGTGGGGGCGGACCGCCCCAGGCGGCACTCTATTTAGGGCGGCCCTCGGCACTGGTGGCCCGTTGCGGCTGCGGCGGCCTTTATAATTTATTTAGGGACACAGTGTGTCACAAAATAAATTATAAAGTCCGCCGCGGCCGCAAGGGCGCGCGCGGCCGGGCGGCCCAGTTTTGAAGAGTGTACTGTGCAAGCAGCGCGCTGCGCACTGCGCGCACCTCACCTACCTGGTTGTAGTGCTGAGTGCTGACTGCGTCAGTGCCTGCTGCTGCATTGCAATCCGCACCATGATGTTGACGCTACATTTTTGCCGGGCCCTCGCGATGAGAGCGTAGCGGTGACGCGTCATGCGCTTCACCACTACGCACTCTCGTGAGGACCCAATTGTGGCCTGGGGCAGTCTGGTGCGGCAGCGTGGATAATTCGTTTTATATGCAGCCAGGAGAAAAGAAGTTTGTTTATTCCTAATCACCTTTCCTGACCCCCGCAGCTGCTTATCACATCAGGCTGTGACACAAAGTTTGAGTAATGGAGTAGTAGGTAAGAGAATGTGTGAGACTCTACTTATTTTTGTTTAAAAAATATGCGCAGGCCCAGCAGGACACGTACTTCGTGTGCGCTTCATTTAAACAGTTTTTATCATTATCATGGCTGATGCTGAGCAGAACAACAATAAGACAATAACAAATGTCCCAATAACGCTGGTGATTAATGATCCGCTGGAGAGCAATAATTTGTCTGTTAGTAGTTTTTAAATGCAGATGAACTGTATTTTATGTGGATAGCTCAGTGGGTTACTGCCTTTGTCACAGAGATCCTTGTGTTACTTGCAGTTCAGAAGTTACAATCCTAACATAGGACAGTGACCAATGAACTGTCACCAAAGAGCTGCATACAATACAAACATGAATGGTATAGTTTTTTTGTTTTGTGATATAGTTAGAACTTCGTCAGTCTTTCATCATTCTAATGTTGCTAAAATGAGTATGTTTGTTTGGGCAGAGATACGTTTTTATCAGTAAAGCTGACCCCCATGGAATACTCTTTTAAATCCTAAGGTTGTGTTTCCCCAGACCAAACCCTCTCAAAATATACTGCCCACCAGTATGGATGACATGTGATTCCTACACCTTGTAATCCTCATTGGCTTATGTGACATTCCCTGTAGACTGATTTACATACTTGTATGATTAATTGTCTCTTTATAATGTGTTTGTTGTGTAAAGTGCTGACACACTACACTGATATGAGTAGCGCTAAACAAAAAATGCATATGAGAGAGGGGCTACGGAGCGATGAGGGGCACTGGTGGAGGGTGGCAGTGAGGGAATCTGAAGAGGAGGTAGTTGGAGGGGCTGTGGAGCGATGAGGGGCAGTGGTGGAGGGTGACTGCAGGGCTCGAGTCGGGGTACCAGGCGGGTGGACGGCGTCTCCTCACTTATTTTAACAGGAGCTCGATTACTGGAGCAAATGGAGCCACACATTTACTCTTTGGCCTCTCTGGGGCAAGATCGGAGCTCATTCAGAACGCTGCTCACGCGCTGGCTTCTCTGATGCAATGGAATCTAAGGGGTGAGCGAGGGGTGGCAATGAGTCTGTTGGTGCAAGCCACCTTTCGTGACATCACTTGCTGTTGTGAAGTCAGCGTCCCCCCACTTCTTTTTTTAGGACTTGTGCCCTGGGTGACAGTGAGGGAATCCGAGGAAGAGGTCATGGTGTGGAGGGGGAGCTAGGGTGAGATGAGGAGCACTGGTGGAGGGTGGTAGTGAGGGAGTCTGAGGAGGAGGTCATGAGGGGGAGAGGCTACAGAGAGATAAGGGGCACTGGTGGATGGTGGCAGTGAGGGAGTCCAAGGAGGCGGTCATGAGGGGGAGGGGCTATGGGGAGATGAGGGGCACTTGTGGCGTGAGGCAGTGAGGCAATCTGAGGAGGAGGTCACTAGGGGGGCCATGGAGGGATGAGGGGCACTGTTGGAAGGTGGTAGTAAAGGTATTTATGGAGAAAGAGGTTATTAGTGTGGCGCCAAAAAAGACTTTCGCATCAGCGCTAAAGCCGGCCCTGTCATGGCCTTTCTGTTTTTGTTTATTTAATTAGCAGTCGGGTCATAAGGGCTATTGTGGAACATACTTTAAAGTGCATGCTAATTATATTTACTGCTATATTCAATGTTTTAAGTTTGAAGGTGATTTTACTAATGTTTTTACCGGGGAAAAAGCAAAGTGGAGCCCGATGGTGCCTGATATGGGGCTGGGGCCCAAGGTCAGCTGTGAGATAAGGTGCACTGGAGAGAGGAGTAGTGGATAATCAAGCCTGGTTGGGAGAGCGTTGCCGAGTCCGGGGTCAGGTGGAGGTAGTAATGAAGAGGGATTCTCCCTGAAGGCTCGCACAGAGGGAGCCTGTAAGGGAGTGTGTTGCAGAGTCCGGGGTCAGATGGAGGTAGTAATGAAGAGGGATCCTCCATGAAGGCTCGAACAGATGGAGCCTGAGTAGTATCACTTGCCTGATACTCCCACCTCAGAAACCTCCTCTTCCCATCAAAGGAACATTACTTGGAAAGTGATCATATTTAGAAAGAGATTTGGAAAAGAGTGAGTTTTACTGGTCCTATTTTTCTTGTTTCTTCTGAATATTCAAGGAGTGCTGCAGCGCCGGAACAGTTTGTCCCGGGTCTTGGATAGAGTTGAACAAGTTCCCATGGCCCCCACAACTGTGTTTAAGGATTGTGATCATAATGTGTCGCCCCTCCCTGTATTTTAGCTTTGGGCCCCCAGGCAGGCTGTGCACCATGTGTGTGCTGAGGCTGCTGTGAAGGAGAGATGCACTATTACAAGCTGGTTTTGGGTACCAAGAGCACATGTCTTTTCATTCCCAGGGAGTTGGTTGCTGCTGCTTGGAAGTAATGACAGGGAGCGACCCCTGGTTGTTGCCTTTGGGCCACCAGAGTGGGCTTTGTATCCGGTCTGTGTTGGCAAGGTGGAGCTGACTGGCCCCTTTGTGCTGCGTTTAGTATTAAGGGCACACAGTGAGTCATTCCCTGTGAATAATTAATTTGCTGTTTTTGAAAGATAAAGTATCACAGGCTTCGACACTGTTAAGTTGGTTTTGGGTCCACAGAGCACATCACGTTTGTGCAGGTCCCCACTGCTTTAATGGGGGGGGACCATGATGTATGGTCATTTAATGTCAGCTGTAGATGAAGGTTACATGAACAGTTTCCTGTATGTGCATGTTTGCATTGTGTTGAGGGGATTACCAGGTAATTGTTCACACAGCTCTCTGGTGGATGTCACATGCGGTTTTTCTGAGTCCCCAGATAGATCATGCAGTCTGTGTGTTCTCTTTTGTACTGCCAGTCACCGGTGTATTCAACTGTGTAGCCTTGGACTGTGTCATGTATGTGCATGTAACTTGCATGATCAAGGTAACTATTAGCGGCGATACTACGTGTCTCTCGGACCTCTTTGAAGTGCATGCCCTCCCCCCCCAATCTGAGGGATAGCCCTGGGCGCCACAAGCTCTAGCTACGCCACTGCACAGTGCAAGTACCTCTACATGAGGCTCTGTGGAAGGCTACCTAAAAATGAGTTCATTAGGAGAGCATTACTGACAGCTCGCACCTATCAGGACCAAAATCGTATCAGATGTAGAAATTGATTTTATGAGTAAACCGAAAGAAGATTAAGCTTGTGGATTTCATTTTTATCTCAACACCTGTCACCATAAACAACAGCAACTCTGTCCTCGCCATTTTAGTTTCCAGGTCGCTTTAAAGCTCAGCAATCTGCTCTGCTGGCATCAAGCCAGAGAACGAGATTAACCCCTTCGCCGCGGCAGGAATTCCGCCGCGGCGCTGGGGGGGGTTTGGGGGCAGCGCGGTGGCGCGGTGCTCGTGACGGAACCGCTCCGTCACGAGCCACGGTTGAGCTGTGCTCATGACGGAGTGGTTCCGTCACGTTTCCGCCCACTGCGCTAATCGCCCGCACAGGCGGGGAATTAGCCCCGCGTGGGCGGAGCGGCCGCCAACGGCCGTAGCATGAAGGAACCACTCCGTCATGAGCACAGCGCAACCGTGGCTCATGACGGAGTGGTTCCGTCATGGACGGGGAAGGGGTTAAAGCGATTTTTGCTAAACAAGGTTTGGAATTACGAGCACGTTCACATTTCTGGAAAATAAATGCTATACTGAAAAAATGTCACACACCAATATCTTAATCTCCTCTTTGATGATATAATGCAATCAGACCAAAGTCATTTAGGAGAGTTTAGAGAAGTCGTGGGAGTAAAAGTGACTTCTGTCTAAAGTGGGACACCTACTAGAAGTCTGAAAGTGCCAAGAGGTTCGTGGAAAATCTGGAAAAATCCAGCTGAGCTCGCATCAGGATTGAAGAGATGTTACCACGTCTCTCAAGACTGGCAAAATTACATGAACCCCGGAAAGACAGCGATAAGACAATATAACACTTAAATAAAAACCTCAAAGGCTTAACAATTACCTGTGGGGGTGGACGCGTGTGCCTGTGATCTGACACTGTACAGATCGCAAAGAAGCCCTCTCGAGACAGGCGAATTACAGCGGCACAGTCATGGAGTCAGCCGACACGTGCTTCAGCGACTATATGCAGAGACTGATCTACTGTCCGACTGAAGTCACCGCACGCCGAATGCAATGTGGAATTCCCCCATCTCAGAAGAATACTGGCGGCCTCATGGGTGGGCACTTATTGTCTGCAAACACCTGGCGGGTTTATTTATTCTTGGGTCGGGGAGGTCCCATACAAGCAGAACTATGCAAACCAATACATGCATCGTTATAGTTCCAGTGTAACCGTTGACTATAGTAGACCCAGTAGTTTGTCTCATCTCTTAGGGGCATATTAACAAGCCAGGCGATAAAATTATCGCTGCTTTAGCGGCAGAAAACTGCAGCTAAAACGGCGATAACGGGCTTGATAATATGCTCTATGGAATTCCAATTGAAGCCCATGTTAAATGTGAAGGGCGTCTAACATGGTCTTCAATTGAAATTCCATAGAGCATATTATCAAAGCCCATTATCGCCGTTTTAGCGGCAGTTTTCTGCCGCTAAAGCGGCGATAATTTTATCGCCTGGCTTGTTAATATGCCCCCAAATGTGTAAGTTAAAAAAAAAAAAAATCCACATAGCAAAAAAAAACAACGGGAAATGCGGGAACAGGTTATTCGTCTCAAGCGGAAGGACCTCTCGAGAT
This sequence comes from Triturus cristatus, assembly GCF_964204655.1. Taxonomy (NCBI): domain Eukaryota; kingdom Metazoa; phylum Chordata; class Amphibia; order Caudata; family Salamandridae; genus Triturus; species Triturus cristatus. The sequence continues at coordinate 820,657,558 of NC_140593.1, read as the reverse complement.
CCAGTCTACAAAGCTGCAGGAGGCTACCAGTCACTGTCAACTACTGTCAAACACCTAAAAGCCACCTCTATAGATTTCCAGTGCGATCTCGTGCAGTCGCGGCTCACGGGGAGGAGGTCACGCGGGGTTTCGGGCTGGGTGGGGTTTAAATAAAAATAACCTTACCTGGGCAGATCCTCACCGCCTCGGGTCTGTCCGTTGGCGCCTTCAACAGCCGGATCACTGATGCAGCGCTGGCAAGTGAGTGGCAACCCCTCTCAGCCAATCTTGGCGCTGCTGGCAGCGCCAGGATTGACTGAGCGCACGGTTACTCTCCGCCCGCTGGCTATTAGGAGACCGAGGTTTGAGCCTTTGCTCAACCCTCTCTCTCCTAATGGGCATGCGCAAACCAGTGCAAACACAAGTGCGCATGACTGGGCACGGCGCAAAAATTCGCCAACCTTTTCCACTCATGCGCACTTGTGCTGCTGCCTGCCCCTGACAATGCCCCTCAGTCAACATGACGCTGGACCGCCCACCCCCTTCAGACTCTGAAGGAGGTGGGCGGTCCGAAATCATGCTGACTGACATGCAAGATCAGTTCTCCCTCGGCGTCTTTGAACTTAAGTAAACTGAGAGTTTAATTAAGTTCAGAGACACCGAGGGAGCTGCGGACGCGGGCGGCTGGTGGGGCAACACCCCTGGCGGTGCTTTGGGCCTGGGAGATACCAGCACTTCTTTACGGCCCAGGTCCGTATCCTTTATTTTTACCCCATTCCGGACTCTTACCTTCATCCTCGTAATCAGGAAGGTCCTGGGTGGTTCCGGGTGCATCTGCAAAGTCTGCTAGGGTAAGGTGTTATGATCTCTGTAGATCACTGGGACCCTCCATCGTATTGCCTCTGAGAGCCCTGGTACTTCACCTGTCCTGTCCTGTCCTGATCTCTCTGCACACTGAAGGTTCTGATGTGATCTTAGTTGCTATGGCCAGGGTTCTGAGTTGTGACATCACACAGACAATGCCTCAAGCCCTGGTCGCTGTGTACATTTGATGCCATGGCTCTCATGAACATTCTGAACATTGGGACCTAACACCCAGAACCACATTGCCACTCCATAAGTGGCGACATTACATTTATATTATAGTGTCACAGCCTTTAAAATTATAAATTGTATTGTCATATTAAATATTGCATTTTGAGAAATATCGAGGTGCCACGCTGTGCCAATCGGGATAGTTCCTTTGCTCTCACACCAGGTTTTTAGCCAAGTAAATCAGACAGTAACAGTTAGAGGTGCAAGGTGTAGGCATAATGGTGCCTCTCTGTCTTTATTTACTTATGAAAGGAAAGTAAATCAATCATTCATTCATTCCAAGGGTTACTTGGCACCCGATTAACTAATTCATTGTACTTTTGTGAATGTATGTAGTATTTATGTGCCTTGTAGAGGCTGGCAAATTGCTTGACTCATCCCCAAAATTCCAAACCATGCATACAAGTTGGCAACAAGCTATTGAACAGAAATGCTTGACAGTCACACAATACTTGGGTATGGCTATGCTCTCTAACTCAATGTCTGTGGTGGTACTGCAAGGGACATTTTTCTCACTCAAAGAGCAGGTGCGAAATAGACATCATCAGTGCAAGTGCCCTCAAGAAATAACCATTTACAGCATGGATATAACCTTTGCAAGCTTCTCTCACTCACAGAATACATGTAGCTTGGACATCAGTAATGTGTATTGACATCTTCCCCAGAACAGGCACAATTCAACATCAAGCATTAAACAAAGAACATGTCCAGCACAATAGGGAAGGAAGCTTGCTCTGATCCTAGTAGGACATGACACACCAGCCCCTATTATGGGTATCAACAGAGCAAGCCTTCCTCACACAAAGAATGGATCAGTGGGTGAAGCATCCATGTATGACAGAACTGGTAACACAAGGAAAGCAATAGTGCAAGCTTCCCTCATAATCATATAAGTCGTAGTGTGGATACATACAGTGTAGTCCTCACAGCATCAAGCAGCAAGTCCAGCATGGCCACCATCAGTGCAAACATCTCCATTTCAAAGAATAAGTACAGCATGGGCATGACCCCTTCAAGCTTCCTTTGATGAGGGAAAATGCACAGCACTGACATCACCCATGCAAGCTTCATTCACTCATATGAATATGCATAGAATTAGCACCAGTAGAGCAAGTTGCCCTCCTTCACAGAAGGGTGGAGCACAGGCGTCATCAGTGCATGCTTTGCTTTCTACAACCACAGGGGCTCCATGGAGATAAGCAGTGCACACGTTCCTCCATCTCTGGCCATGTTTCACACCCTCCCACACTAAGCACCTCATGGGCATCAACTGAACAAGACTCCCTCACTATAACAAAGGTACACCCTGGGCATCCACATTGCAGTGATCACCTCATGAAAGTGTAGGCCCAGCATGTCCATCATAAATGTGTGTTTTCCTCTGTTAAAGAACAGGTGTGACATTAGCGTCATCAGTGCAAGCTTCCCTTGATAATTGAACACATGCTGCAAGGACATCGTCAGTGGAAGCTTCCCTTGATAATTGAACATATGCTGCATGGACATCACCAATGCAAGCTTCCCTTGATATCAGAACATATGCAGCATGAGCTTCACCAATGCAAGCTTCCCTCCCTCACTGACGTTTGTATAGCATGGTCTTCAAAAGTGTGAGTTGTCCTCCCGCAGAGACCAGGTATAACAAATGAGTAGAAGTGCATGCTTTACCCCCCACAGAGCAGATGCACTATGGGAATCAGTAATGCAAGCTTCCCTAATACAAAGTACAGGTTCTTCTTGGACATCAGAAGAGCAAGCTTTACTCCCTGACATAACAGGTAATGCATGGTCAACAATAGTGCAAGCTTCCCACACCAATGCAAAAGGTATATCACAAACATGAACAGGGTAAGATTCACTCCTTCAGAGAACTAGAACGGACATCTGTGTTGCAAGCTTCCTTTTCTCACTGATCCTGATTCTTATAAACATCAGAAGTGCACATTTTCTCCTGCTCAGAGAAGTACAGTATGGCAGCAGGAGTGGCAGCAAAATTCCCTCACAGAACAGGTGCAGCATTGACATTAAAAATGTAAGGTTCCTCCATTACCAAAACAGGTACACCATGGACATTAGGAGTGTGCACTTCCCTGTCTCGGCCACTTGAGCAACAGAAGTGTTGGCTTTTATCTTTCTTAGAAAAGGTACAGAATGAAACCCAGCAGTGCAAGCTTCCCCCTAGCACAAGAGACTCCAAATTGAAATGTGTAGTGCAATCATCCCTCCATCCAACAGACACAGCATAGGCACAGCAAAGAAAGCTTCATTCACCCCCAGAACTCATACCTTATGTGTATCAGCAGTAGAAGCTTTCTTAGTTAACCAAATATGTACAACATGGACATCAGCAATGCAAACTTCCCTCACTCTCTGAACATGCAAAGTATCTGCACTGTTTGAGGGTCCATGTGTGATGCCCATGGCACCAGCAAAGTATGCTTCACTCACACCCAAAACTGATACCTCACGTTTTCAGCAGTAGAAGCTTTTTTGGTTAACAGAAAGTTTACAAAATGAATGTCAGCAGTGCAAGCTTCCCCCACACTCTGAACATACACAGAATCTGCACTGTTCCAGGGTCCATGTGTGATGTCAGGGGCACCAGCAAAGAACACTTCACTCACTTGCAAAACTGATACCTCGTGGATCAGCAATAGAGACTTTCTTGGTTAATTCAAAATTTACAGCATAAACTTCAGCAATGCAAGCTTCTCTCACTCAGTATGTGCACTGTTTCAGGGTCCATGTTTGATGCCAGGGGTGATAAAAGTATTACTTCCGGTCAAAGCCAACCATGTTTTAATGGCATTCTGATGGTTCAACTATGTTTGCCAGAAGGTTGACGGAGCAGTTTCCATAAGGTTTTACTACAAATAATGGAAGATTTACGATCAAGGCAATGAAATGAAAGTGTTCTGCAGTGTACTAATATGTGCCGGACTGTTATGAATTTGTAAAGAATCCACAGTCTACTTTCCACCATTTCTCAACAAATATGTTCCAATAGATTCCATCTGGCACCACTAGGCCGAAACCTAAATACGTTTGCTGCCAATCCATCATGTTGTTTTTGGTCCATCATCAAAATATTTTGCGCAGTGGATTTAAGCATTTATTTTAATCTCTTCTTTTCATTATCATCTGTTCTATTTATAGAGATTGCTGTTTCTGTTTCTAACATAGCTAGTAGAATTTGCTGTGAAGAGTGGTAAGACATTTAAACATATAGAATGTGAGGTAAAGCCCCTATAAGAGCAGAGCTTGCTGCTGTAATGCACACGTTTGGCTTAATACAGCTTGCTCCTCATTCCGGTTGCAACCCTGCAGTTTGTATATTGCAAGTAAGTTATAATATATATATATATATATATATATATATATATAACACCAGAACCTTCCTTTTGCGTAAGGAACAAGCCCACACAGGTTCACAAGGGTTTTCCTTCCTTTAATTTCAGTGTCACAAGTGTGGCATGACCGGTTTCGGCACCATTGCCTTCATCAAATGCCTTCATCACTGTTATAATCTGCACTGTCCACTTTTAAATATAGAGTGCCCCGCTTCAATTGGTGCAGACACTCTGGCAGGTAGGGAGACTCTCCCGAACTCGGTGCTCCTGAATTCGGTGCTCCAAGCTCTCGTGCTGCAGGTACAGTCACGTATATATATATATATTACCTACTGGCGGTCGCCAGTAGGTAGTTATAGTTAGGACCACGTTTCCATAGGAAAACCTCAACATTCTATTTTGAATAACTTTGGCGCCGGTCGACGAATCCTCGCGAATTTCTCAAAATAGGTGGGGCGCTACGCTCCGCTCCTACCCTGAAAGTCTCGGGGGGATCCGTCAAGCGGGGGCTGAGATAAAAGGGGGGTCCCAAAACGCGTTTTTCCCATGCATTTTTCCATAGGACCTTTAGAACGAGCTACAGCCCGAACGGCTGAACAGAATTACTCAAAATTTGGCAGAGAGGTAGTCCCTAGGTCAAGGAAGTGCCTTTTGTAGGTTTGGTGTAAATCTGTTCAGTAGATTCTGAGAAAATAGCCTTTAAATCAATATATATATCTGAGCCCGCTTACGGTACGCTTACCGTACGCTTACGGTAAGCGTACGGTGGCGTGCGCGAGCGCGATTCTGATTGGCTCTTAGATCTTAGTAAACATTCGAATCGGCCGAAACCAGGAAGCGGAGGCCGCCATTTTCTGTGTTTCACTCTGAAAAAAAAAGAGTGAAAACAAGAAAAGGGGGCAATGAGGAGAGTTACAGACCCCCTCACATTTGTGAGGGGGTCAAAGAAGGACTGTAAAGTACAAAACAAACATTTATTGATTTTTAAAAAAAATCACGGGGTACGCGTACGGTAAGCTTACGGTAAGCGTACGGAAGAAACATGGCGTGCGCGAAGGAGATTCTGATTGGCCCATAGATCTTAGTAAACATTCGAATCGGCCGAAACCAGGAAGCGGCGGCCGCCATTTTGTGTGTTTCACTCAGAAAAAAAACAGAGAAAACAAGGAAAGGGGGCAATGAGGAGAGTTACAGACCCCCTAACATTTGTAAGGGGGTCAAAGAAGGACAGAAAAGTACAAAAAAAACATTTATTGATTTTAAAAAAAATCACGGGGTACGCGTACCGTAAGCTTACGGTAAGCGTACGGTAAAAAAAATAAAAATAAATAAATGAAAAGCAGATTTAAGAGTTTAGAAATTAGGGAGCTCTAAAAAGAGCTGTTGTGTTTATGAAGTCATTTTTTTAGTGGTACCTACAAGTAAGTACCGATGCAGAGTCTATGGTTCAAGAGGAAGACTCTGTTCCCTTCATCATTGAAGTGCACACCATCTCCTCTATAAATGTCTTGCATGTCATAACGCAAGTTGTTGTGGTAAATGGCACCCATACCATAGTCACGGAGGAAAGCAGAAACAGATTTGTTGACGTGCTTTCTTGCTTTGTCAATCTGCGGACAGAAATGATTGGACCAGTTCCATTTTTGCCTTTGGCATATGTTGGAAAACACAAAGGCAGTTTTAGGGAAAAGTGTAAACAGTTGTGCAAAGGTGTCCTTCATAAGCATTTCCAGACCTACCCCAGTCAAAGTGCCTAGGTCATTGCCACCACAGTGCACTATTATGAGGTCAGGGTGTTGGATTTGAATGAAGGATTTCACCAATGGCATCAATTGGTGCCACTTTAACCCTCTCTGACCAATCCATTTAATGTCTACATTTGGCAAAGCAAGGTCTCTCACCATACCTGTTTTCTCTGCAAACTTTTCACTCCAGAAGACATAGCTGTGCCCTACAATCCACACTGTGAACATCTTCAAAGGAGAACTGGATGCACTCAGGAGGTGTCTTTCAGTAGAATGGCAATATGAAAAGAAGGACAGTTTGGAAATGGAGGCATACATATTTTTTTCAAAACAAAAAGAACTGATTGGCTGTTTCATACCATTCTAGAATAAAAACTAGGCTGTATGTGTAAATTAATAGAAGCATGTTTTGTATTGGTACAAAAAAATGTGTAACCAAAGAACAGTACTATGGATTTGCTGTAAGGTTTGAAAAGTCAAGCACTCTTGCTCTGTGGAATTGAAACATTGTGTGTCGAACTTCTGACCTAACTCTACACAGCAGTGTTCCATGAGCTGTTGCTATGGTAGCAGGCAGAAGTCAAGTTGGGGGAAGGGTAATAGGCAGAAGTCAAGTTGGGGGAAGGGTACTTTTGGAAAAGGGTTGGTTTTCAACCAATAGAAATGTGTGATTACATTTGAAAAAACGGGGGAAGCACTGAGATTTGAAACTTACATGTATATGTGTGGAAAAATAGAGGGAAAGTTTGCCATTATCTGGTTCTGCTGAGAGGAGAGAGGTGAACACAACAGAGATCCTGGCTCTGATAATCTGCTGTTTGAGTGTCACATTTCTTTCACAACTAACTAATTTTAAAGGTGAGTTTACAGTTTGAGAGGGGATGTATGTGGTAACTTAAGAAATGAATAATAGAAATGGGAATTGTTTTTGTTGTAGTTACACATGGTGGTTTCATAATGTGTCAGTCTGTAAAAGTGATTTACACTTGCCCCGAAAAAAAAAAGAGCAGTAAGTGTGCTTTCAAATTGGCAAAGAAATTTCGTTTTGGGACTAATGTGAAAACATGACTCTGTGTGCATAGAAGAATTATAGGCAGAGATTTATTGCGTCTTGCTCTGGTGATTTCACAGTTGCATTAGATGGAAAGGGGGAGCGAATTTTTGGGGGAAGAAGCAGAGTCTTAGCACACACCCATGTGCTTGCCATGTATAGTCATGCACAGTATTTAGAAGCGAGTGGGGTTTTCAGGTTTAAGTCTGTAATGCAAATACATTCAGCATCACTAAGGCTGGTTGCCCTTGCTGGAGTGTAGGCAGTCACAGAGAATACACATGGTGGTGGTCTGAAAAAACAGCTTGGACATGTGCATTTAAATAAATCAAAAAAAGTGGTTTTATAATGTGTCAGTCTGTAAAAGTGATTTCCAATTGTAAAAAGTGATTTTCACTTGGCCCGAAAAAAAAAGAGCAGTAAGTGTGCTTTCAAAATGGCAAAGAAATTTCGTTTTGGGACTAATGTGAAAAAATGACTCTGTGTGCATAGAGGAATTATAGGCAGAGATTTATTGCGTCTTGCTCTGGTGATTTCACAGTTGCATTAGATGGAAAGGGGGAGCGAATTTTTGGGGGAAGAAGCAGAGTCTTAGCACACACCCATGTGCTTGCCATGTATAGTCATGCACAGTATTTAGAAGCGAGTGGGGTTTTCAGGTTTAAGTCTGTAATGCAAATACATTCAGCATCACTAAGGCTGGTTGCCCTTGCTGGAGTGTAGGCAGTCACCGCGAATACACATGGTGGTGGTCTGAAAAAAACAGCTTGGACAAGTGCAATTAAATAAATTAAAAAAAAAGGTTTCATAATGTGTCAGTCTGTAAAAGTGATTTTCACTTGCCCCGAAAAAAAAAAGAGCAGTAAGTGTGCTTTAAAAATGGCAAAGAAATTTCGTTTTGGGACTAATGTGAAAACATGACTCTGTGTGCATAGAGGAATTATAGGCAGAGATTTATTGCGTCTTGCTCTGGTGATTTCACAGTTGCATTAGATGGAAAGGGGGAGCGAATTTTTGGGGGAAGAAGCAGAGTCTTAGCACACACTCATGTGCTTGCCATGTATAGTCATGCACAGTATTTAGAAGCGAGTGGGGTTTTCAGGTTTAAGTCTGTAATGCAAATACATTCAGCATCACTAAGGCTGGTTGCCCTTGCTGGAGTGTAGGCAGTCACAGAGAATACACATGGTGGTGGTCTGAAAAAACAGCTTGGACATGTGCATTTAAATAAATCAAAAAAAGTGGTTTCATAATGTGTCAGTCTGTAAAAGTGATTTCCAATTGTAAAAAGTGATTTTCACTTGGCCCGAAAAAAAAAGAGCAGTAAGTGTGCTTTCAAAATGGCAAAGAAATTTCGTTTTGGAACTAATGTGAAAACATGACTCTGTGTGCATAGAGGAATTATAGGCAGAGATTTATTGCGTCTTGCTCTGGTGATTTCACAGTTGCATTAGATGGAAAGGGGGGCGAATTTTTGGGGGAAGAAGCAGAGTCTTAGCACACACCCATGTGCTTGCCATGTATAGTCATGCACAGTATTTAGAAGCGAGTGGGGTTTTCAGGTTTAAGTCTGTAATGCAAATACATTCAGCATCACTAAGGCTGGTTGCCCTTGCTGGAGTGTAGGCAGTCACAGAGAATACACATGGTGGTGGTCTGAAAAAACAGCTTGGACATGTGCAATTAAATAAATTAAAAAAAAAGGTTTCATAATGTGTCAGTCTGTAAAAGTGATTTTCACTTGCCCCGAAAAAAAAAAGAGCAGTAAGTGTGCTTTAAAAATGGCAAAGAAATTTCGTTTTGGGACTAATGTGAAAACATGACTCTGTGTGCATAGAGGAATTATAGGCAGAGATTTATTGCGTCTTGCTCTGGTGATTTCACAGTTGCATTAGATGGAAAGGGGGAGCGAATTTTTGGGGGAAGAAGCAGAGTCTTAGCACACACCCATGTGCTTGCCATGTATAGTCATGCACAGTATTTAGAAGCGAGTGGGGTTTTCAGGTTTAAGTCTGTAATGCAAATACATTCAGCATCACTAAGGCTGGTTGCCCTTGCTGGAGTGTAGGCAGTCACAGAGAATACACATGGTGGTGGTCTGAAAAAACAGCTTGGACATGTGCATTTAAATAAATCAAAAAAAGTGGTTTCATAATGTGTCAGTCTGTAAAAGTGATTTCCAATTGTATAAAGTGATTTTCACTTGGCCCGAAAAAAAAAGAGCAGTAAGTGTGCTTTAAAAATGGCAAAGAAATTTCGTTTTGGGACTAATGTGAAAACATGACTGTGTGTGCATAGAGGAATTATAGGCAGAGATTTATTGCGTCTTGCTCTGGGATTTCACAGTTGCATTAGATGGAAAGGGGGAGCGAATTTTTGGGGGAAGAAGCAGAGCCTTAGCACACACCTATGTGCTTGCCATGTATAGTCATGCACAGTATTTAGAAGCGAGTGGGGTTTTCAGGTTTAAGTCTGTAATGCAAATACATTCAGCATCACTAAGGCTGGTTGCCCTTGCTGGAGTGTAGGCAGTCACAGAGAATACACATGGTGGTGGTCTGAAAAAACAGCTTGGACATGTGCATTTAAATAAATCAAAAAAAGTGGTTTCATAATGTGTCAGTCTGTAAAAGTGATTTCCAATTGTAAAAAGTGATTTTCACTTGGCCCGAAAAAAAAAGAGCAGTAAGTGTGCTTTCAAAATGGCAAAGAAATTTCGTTTTGGAACTAATGTGAAAACATGACTCTGTGTGCATAGAGGAATTATAGGCAGAGATTTATTGCGTCTTGCTCTGGTGATTTCACAGTTGCATTAGATGGAAAGGGGGGCGAATTTTTGGGGGAAGAAGCAGAGTCTTAGCACACACCCATGTGCTTGCCATGTATAGTCATGCACAGTATTTAGAAGCGAGTGGGGTTTTCAGGTTTAAGTCTGTAATGCAAATACATTCAGCATCACTAAGGCTGGTTGCCCTTGCTGGAGTGTAGGCAGTCACAGAGAATACACATGGTGGTGGTCTGAAAAAACAGCTTGGACATGTGCAATTAAATAAATTAAAAAAAAAGGTTTCATAATGTGTCAGTCTGTAAAAGTGATTTTCACTTGCCCCGAAAAAAAAAAGAGCAGTAAGTGTGCTTTAAAAATGGCAAAGAAATTTCGTTTTGGGACTAATGTGAAAACATGACTCTGTGTGCATAGAGGAATTATAGGCAGAGATTTATTGCGTCTTGCTCTGGTGATTTCACAGTTGCATTAGATGGAAAGGGGGAGCGAATTTTTGGGGGAAGAAGCAGAGTCTTAGCACACACCCATGTGCTTGCCATGTATAGTCATGCACAGTATTTAGAAGCGAGTGGGGTTTTCAGGTTTAAGTCTGTAATGCAAATACATTCAGCATCACTAAGGCTGGTTGCCCTTGCTGGAGTGTAGGCAGTCACAGAGAATACACATGGTGGTGGTCTGAAAAAACAGCTTGGACATGTGCATTTAAATAAATCAAAAAAAGTGGTTTCATAATGTGTCAGTCTGTAAAAGTGATTTCCAATTGTAAAAAGTGATTTTCACTTGGCCCGAAAAAAAAAGAGCAGTAAGTGTGCTTTAAAAATGGCAAAGAAATTTCGTTTTGGGACTAATGTGAAAACATGACTGTGTGTGCATAGAGGAATTATAGGCAGAGATTTATTGCGTCTTGCTCTGGTGATTTCACAGTTGCATTAGATGGAAAGGGGGAGCGAATTTTTGGGGGAAGAAGCAGAGTCTTAGCACACACCTATGTGCTTGCCATGTATAGTCATGCACAGTATTTAGAAGCGAGTGGGGTTTTCAGGTTTAAGTCTGTAATGCAAATACATTCAGCATCACTAAGGCTGGTTGCCCTTGCTGGAGTGTAGGCAGTCACAGAGAATACACATGGTGGTGGTCTGAAAAAACAGCTTGGACATGTGCATTTAAATAAATCAAAAAAAGTGGTTTTATAATGTGTCAGTCTGTAAAAGTGATTTCCAATTGTAAAAAGTGATTTTCACTTGGCCCGAAAAAAAAAGAGCAGTAAGTATGCTTTCAAAATGGCAAAGAAATTTCGTTTTGGGACTAATGTGAAAAAATGACTCTGTGTGCATAGAGGAATTATAGGCAGAGATTTATTGCGTCTTGCTCTGGTGATTTCACAGTTGCATTAGATGGAAAGGGGGAGCGAATTTTTTGGGGAAGAAGCAGAGTCTTAGCACACACCCATGTGCTTGCCATGTATAGTCATGCACAGTATTTACAAGCAAGTGGGGTTTTCAGGTTTAAGTCTGTAATGCAAATACATTCAGCATCACTAAGGCTGGTTGCCCTTGCTGGAGTGTAGGCAGTCACCGCGAATACACATGGTGGTGGTCTGAAAAAAACAGCTTGGACAAGTGCAATTAAATAAATTAAAAAAAAAGGTTTCATAATGTGTCAGTCTGTAAAAGTGATTTTCACTTGCCCCGAAAAAAAAAAGAGCAGTAAGTGTGCTTTAAAAATGGCAAAGAAATTTCGTTTTGGGACTAATGTGAAAACATGACTCTGTGTGCATAGAGGAATTATAGGCAGAGATTTATTGCGTCTTGCTCTGGTGATTTCACAGTTGCATTAGATGGAAAGGGGGAGTGAATTTTTGGGGGAAGAAGCAGAGTCTTAGCACACACCCATGTGCTTGCCGTGTATAGTCATGCACAGTATTTAGAAGCGAGTGGGGTTTTCAGGTTTCAGTCTGTAATGCAAATACATTGAGCTTCACTAAGGCTGGTTGCCCTTGCTGGAGTGTAGCACTCTGGACATGGGCTTTTTAAAAAATCTGAAAAGTGGTTTCATAATGTGACAGTTTGTAAAAGAGATTTTCACTTGCCCAAAAAAAAGAGCAGTTTGTGTGCATTCAAATTGGCAAAGAAATTTTGTTTTGTGACTATTGTGAAAAGAAATGTAGTAATATATTTAAATACAATAAAGGATTTTTTTTTAGTTTTTTTCAGGTATTGCTGAAGAACAGTGAACAAAATTTAAGATGCCTACAAAATCTCGAGTTCAAAAAACGCTAAAAAAAAAACTATATTTGAAGACAACTGGAGGACCAAAGTTAGTAGAAGATGCTCATGTTGGGAAAAAGAAAAAATCTTCTGGTAAGCAGAAAAAACAATTTCTTAAAAAAATATTCAAAACAAAGAAAAATGTACAAAATGTCTGTCCTGGGAAGAATGTAACAAAACGAAGAGAACAGCAAAAAATTGAGAATTTAGTTAATGCAAATATACCTTCTGCAACTGAAAAGTTTTACATAAACAGAAAAACAGCGTTTAAAGAGATACGTAGAAAAATGTTTCAGAGAAGAGTTATGTCCAATTTGATAAAGGATGTGAAGAAATATAAGCAAAAGGCAAAATATTACAAGAGAAAAAAAGAAATTGAAGCCATTGCAGCAAAAGCATTAGAATTAAAAAGGAAACTATTCATATTAATTTTGAATAGGATGCGTACATTAGATAAAATGGTTAATGTACTGAAATCACAAAGCAAAAGCAAAAGAGTAGTGAACAGAACAAACTTTTGTAAAGTGTTTTTAGGAAAGTGGATGCATAGTTCAAGTAGTGAACCTTTTTTAATGAAGAGAGCTATTTTCAAAGTAATAGTTTGCTGCATGCAGTTGACACCAGAGGTCGTTCATACGAAGTAAAAAATGGTTGCATAATGGAGAAGGAGATAATGGTTCCAAGAGATGAGGTACAAGTGATGGCAGATGAGGCAATGGGGAGACGTCCTAAAGCCCCAGTGTACACTTGGAATTGTAGTAGTATTTGCACTGTGCGTCAGGAATCTATTGACAGATTTCGAGAGTTTCTAAGAGAATATAGTAAAAAAAGTGTAAAACAGAAGATTAAGGTGCTTCAAAGTCTGGATCCATGCAGAGTGAGAGAGAATACTGGTTTGCAGGGTCATTCTCTGGCTTGTCTATCTAGAAAAGTGTGCAATAGTGTTTTCCATCATTTTAGGATGCTGGCTGTTCATCATACTGAAATGAGAAAGTTTGTGAGACGGTTGTATTTTGCCAAAAGTCCAGCAATAAAGTTAAATGAATTGAATAGGGCTCTGTTCCGAGGAACGGTATCAGATGTAGAGAAGGTTGTTGATGAAATTCAGTTTTGTTACTTTGGTCCTGAACAAAACAGTGCAGAGAAGGACACAGTAAATGAGGAAGAAGTGGAAGAGAATGTAGAACCTTCTGTAAGTAAGACATTTAATGATCACATAACAAAATTTGCAATAGTCTCTAATGAAAGACCAAATGTTACTTGTATTTGTTGCCGCAGAACTCATTATAGAAAACAAACTAGGAATGTTGATCTCTACAGAAAGAGTGAAAATGAAGATAATTATAAGTGGATGGATTTTGCCACATATATATTTCTTGAAAATTGTTTTGAATTGGGTGAAGATCAGCGTATTTGTAAATACTGTTACAACAAGTTAGAGGAAAATAGAATGCCGACCAGAGCTGTACATAATAATTTAGAATTGGATGCTATTCCTGCTGAACTTTCTGAATTAAATACATATGAGTCTATACTCATTCAATGTGTTCATCCGTTCCAGACCATAGTACGTATGGAGCCCAAAACTGGTAAATTACCTCCTTCAGATTTACTGAGAGGTTTAAAAGGTAGAGTGGTGTATTTGCCCTTGGATTTGAAAAAAAATATGGAAACTATTGATGCGGATACTTTGGAAACTGAACCATTAATTATTCTGGTTAATGGTGTACCTACAAAGAATAAGAAGATTTGGCAGGAGCTGGTAGATGTGCGGAAAGTACAAAGAGCAAATTTGTATTTGAAAAAAAATAACAAATGGTATGAATCAATTTATATAGAAGAAGAAGAAGAAGACGAAGATTTTCAAGAAGACACAGAAACACCAACTGGACAAATTGAAAAAGTGGACAAGACAAAGGAAGAAGAAATTTATGAACATTTTAGCATACATCCTCTTCATTCGAAAGAAGTTATGGGAGACAATATTGATCTCTTTCAGATGAAGAAAGCAAAAGGAACTCCCGTGAGTGTATGGGAGGAGAGCTTGGAAGCTCGATGTTTTTCCCAGCTGTTTCCTACGGGAAAAGGAGGACGATACGATGAACGTCCAGAACAGATTCCAGCTTCAGAGTATCGGACTACAAGACTATATGCTGAAGATCCCAGATTTCGACAAAGTATTCCTTATTTGTTCCATCTTTTATTTGAAAGCGACTTGTCTGCACTGTCTTATGCAGTAAATCACATTTTAAAAAGTGGAGTACATTTACAAAATGTGTCTGCTAAGGATTTTATGGAGAAAGTGCAGCACCGAGATGATCATTTGGAAACACAACTGATCAATCTGATGGCTTGTCAGCGTGGGACAAATGAATATTGGTACCGACGCCATGGTGAACTAAAATGCATGTTACGCAATTTAGGAACACCAACATGGTTCCTTACCCTAAGCTGTGCCGAGTACGCTTGGGATGATTTACTGGATTTTCTACGAGAGGCCAATTCAAACATTAAAAACATCGAATACAAGACAGCAGGAGAACTGTGCTCATTGGATCCGGTTAATGTTTGCAGATATTTCAATCATAGATTTGAGGCTATGATGTCCTTCATCTGCAATAAAAAAAATCCACCCCTTGGAGAAGTAGTGGATTTCTTTTGGAGAAAAGAGTACCAGGCAAGAGGTGCTCCTCATATTCATATGCTGTTGTGGATCAAGGATGCCCCAAAGTTTGGAACAGATACTGATGAAGCAGTGTTATCTTACATTGAAGAATATGCAACATGTGGTATACCAAAAAGCACAGAAGAGAACAAGTTAAAGGAGCAAGTTTTACGTTTCCAAAGTCATCGGTGTGGAAAATACTGTCGACGGAAATACAAGAGCAAAGAAAAATACTACACTAAATGTCGATTTGGATTTCCTAGACCTGTTCTTTCAAATGGAAGAGTAAACAGTTTTATGTCAGCTGTGAGACATACTATCACAAGAAAATCACCTAAGAATACCTACAACCTTAAAAGAAAAGAAGAATCAAAAAATATAAATGACTACAACCCAGTGATTTTATCCATGTGGAACGCTAACATGGATATACAGTATGTAGCTGACAATTCCATTGCTGTTGCACGATATGTAACGTCTTACATTACGAAATCAGAAAAAACAGAATTGAAGGAAATGTGGGAAGAGATTTCTCACGAGAAGACTGTTAGTAAGAAGCTGTACAGTTTCAGTTTGAAGATGTTATCGCATCGAGAAATTGGATCCTACGAATGTTCAGATAGGTTATCTTCTGCAAGTCTCTACTCAAAGTCAAGAAGAATAATTTGGGCAAGTTTAGGCCTTGCAGCAATGAGAAATCGGGTACTGAAATCTGTTGGAGAAATTGAATATTTGGCCGAGAATGACCCAGAAAGTACAGATATATTGAAAACAAACATGTTGGACACATATTATCCCAAGAGAAGTCATCATCTGGAGAACATGTGTCTCTATGAAGTGTTGCAGAACTACATTTATTCACGGAAAGCTGCAGAAGACATTAATAATGGAAAATATAAAGTTGTTGGTGAAGAAGGATGTTTGGTGAAGCAAACCAAAGGAAGTTTGATAAATCACCGGAAGCTGAGTTGCGACACTACCGACAAGAAAGAATTTTACTACTTGGCTCTTTTACAGTTGTTTAAACCATGGCGTACAGAGGATGAACTACTGGGAGAATTTCAAAGCTATGAGGATTCATTTAATGCTTGCAAAGACAGCATACAATGCAATACATTCACAACTTATCTGCAAATGTTAAATGAAGAAATTGAACAGGAAACTACAATTGCAGCAGAAATAGCTAGAGACAGTTCTCAGGACAGCCAAAGTTCAGGAACACACAGTCAAGATCCCCTAGGACAACCAATCGTTGAAAATGAAGCATCAATAGCCATGAATGAAGTGGAAACAGCTATGAATCAAGCTCAAGAAGAATTTATAGACTTAGAAAATTTGGAAAGACAACTGAATCAAGAGCAGCAACAAATTTATGAAGAGATCAAAAACAAAATTGATCACGGATTTCTACATGTAAAAAAAGAGTGCTCATGCACATCATTTCATCCAATCAGGATGTATGTAAGCGGACAAGCTGGCACTGGAAAAAGTTTCCTAATTAAAGTCATCAGAAGCTACCTAAAGCAAAAAACGGATTCTACGTTGTCTTGTGTGGTTACTGCTCCAACTGGGTTAGCAGCATATAACATAAAAGGAATCACCTTACATCGTTTGCTAATGTTACCAGTGGAGCATGAGAACAAAATACAATTCAACAAGCTAACTGGAGAAGCATCCTTGGAAGTTTCACGAGTATTGAAGAAGATGCAAGTTCTCATTATTGATGAGGTGAGCATGGTATCAAACTTAATGCTTGCCTTTGTGCATTTAAGAATGCAGCAAATTTTGAAGACAGACTATGACGTGTTATTTGGTGGAAAACACGTCATAGTTTTTGGAGATCTTTTGCAACTTACTCCAGTTAAAGGACAACCAGTGTTTAATACTGTGACACATGAAGACACGAAGAAGTCATTGGGAAGCATCGGTAATACAAATATTTGGTCCTTCTTTGAGTACAAGGAACTTACAACTAATATGAGGCAAGCAAACGATGAAGAATATGGAAGTATTCTGAAAGATATCAGGATTGGACTACTCACAGAAGCTGGCAAAAAAGCATTACAGACTCGGCTGCTACATAATTTATTTCCAAAGGAAGAAATAGTTGCAGAGAAGATATACAAGAACATTGCAGAAAACAAAAGTGTCATCTGCTTAATGCCTACTCTACGTGAATGCTCAATATTCAATGAGGAGCTTTTGAAATTGGAAAAGGAAGAGATCAGGAAATTGGAAGCAGTGGACAAAATTGAGGATGGAAGAATTACTGTCACAGTAACAGGCAAACTGAAAAATAAATTGGACTCACTAGAGAAGAACATCTCCAAAACAGCTGGATTAGAAAAAAATCTATATGTTTGCATGAACTGTAGAGTGTTTTTAAGGAGAAATTTGGATGTTGAGAAAGGTTTAGTTAATGGAGCGATGGGAAGAGTTGTGGGTTTTATTAATTATCAGAAAAAAGAAGGAATTGAATGTTTAAAAATAAAATTTGATCAGATAGATGAAGTTAAAGATATTTGTCGTTGTACAGTTCGTTTTATGCTTGTGAAAGACTTATATGTACGTAGGAAGCAGTTTCCGTTTTCTCTAGCATATGCTGTAACTATTCACAAGTCTCAAGGATTGACTGTAGATTGTGCATTTGTGAACATTGGTTCAACTGTGTTCAAAGAAGGTATGGCATATGTTGCTTTGTCACGAGTCAAAACATTATCAGGTTTATTCATGATAGACTTTGAAGAATCAAAAGTTAGTGCTGATACAAATTGTGTAAAGGAGTATAATAGATTAAGAAGAAGCTATGCTCCTCATCTAGGTCAGTATCCTGTGTTGGAGAAACGTGTAGTTTCTCGTAAAAGAAAAAATGAGAATATCTGTAGTGAAGATGTAGAGAAGAGGAAAAAAAAGAGGAGTGATGTAATTGCAAGCAAAAAGAAAAAGGAAAATGAAGAACAGGTTGTAGGATGTCATTTTGAAAATAGCTCTGGTGTCAACTGCTACGCAAATGTAGTGCTGAATGTTGCATTTTATCTGGAAAGTTTGCAAGAGCAGATAATAGTAAATCAGGGAAAAAGATTCTGTTCAGAGCTGAGTCTCCTTTTTTAAAAGTTGAGTAAAGATAAAACTCAAATAGAAAGTGCTACTGACATTAGAAAACTTTTAGATGTATGTTCAGGACGAACACAGTTTTCTCAAAATGAACAGCAAGATGCACATGAATTTTTGATGTATTTTCTTCAGGTAGTGGAAGAAGAAGGAGTTCCCATTGACATTTTTTTTGGTCTCTCTTATAAATGGGAACATAGTTGTGATAATTGTTATAATATATGTGGCTCTATTGTTGATAATGAAAGGTTTATTTATTTGACATTGCCAGAGAGTAAAACAGTCACTTTTGCAAAATTAGTTAAAGATGCTAATCATAGCATGAAATGTGGTGAGTGTAATTCTGACATGTTTTCAACATTAATTTTAAAGGAATACGGACAGTATGTAATTTTAATGATGCAACGATGTAGAGCTGATGGTTCAAAATTGGATACTTTAATAAAGAAGTTTACAGGACAGCAATTATCAATTTCAGGAAAAACTTTTGTAACTGTTGCAATAATTTTCCATGATGGACCTACTGTTACTTGTGGACATTACACAGTTTATCTAAAATGTGAAAAAGGCTGGACACTGTGTAATGATTCCCAATTGATTTTCAAACAACGTTTGCCTTTTGATTTAGCAAATTCCTATCTAATCTTCCTAAAACCTAAATTTTAGAGAGACTTGGCAAGATCTGGACAAAATAATTTTACCATTTTACTGGATTACCATTGCAATTTTGTAAAAAAAAGATTTTTAAAATTATCATTTGGCCTAATGGAAAGATAACCAATTGTAATGTGGACTTTTTTAATTTTTAATGCAATTTTGAAAAACCAATAATTTAGAGATTATCGGTAACTTCTGCACATTTTAAATTTTGGAATGTTATTGGACTGCCATTGAAAATTTTTTCAAAAATGATTTAAAAAATTACTATTTGGCCATGTGGAAAAGTAACCAATTCTATTGTGGACTAAATAAATTATTCAAAAAATTTTCGTGAACCAAAATGTTACAGAGAATCGGTGAGATCTGGACAAATTAAACTTTAGAATTTTATTGGATTTCCGTTGGAAATTTATTCCAAAAAAAAAATTAAAATTACTATTTGGCCTAAAGGAAATGAAATCAGATGTATTTTGGAGTTATTTGAGATATAATATTGTGATTATAGTTCTGAAACAAACATATCAGACGGTATTTTAAAGAAATAAGTATTGGTATTAGATGATATTTTTTTACAATATTATGCATTTCTATAATGTTAAGTTTAATTAAAAAAAGAATCAGGGCTTTTTTAATACAATCTTTGTGATTGGTATTTTTTTTTGCCCGCTGTAAAATGATGAATGCAATTGCTTTCACAATTTATAGTGAAATGCAATATATTCTGAAAACAGCAAAAATAAGGCAAAAAGATTTTTTGGTAAAAAATGTAAATATGTGTACTGTATTATAAAATGTTTAAAAAATATTAATACTTTTTTCTTTTTTTCCAGATAGATATAGAAAATTTTCGAAAACTACAAACATTTTTAAAACTATTTTTTAAAAAAAGAAATGAATAAATATTTTTTCAGTGAGTATGGTAAGTCAATAATAATAATTGTAGTCTCTCAAGGACAATGTAATGTGATAAATGATTTTTAGTGTTTTTTTAAAAAAATAAAAAAAAAGTACGCGCACCGTACGCGTACGGTAAAAAAAAAATAAAAAAAAGTTTTTAAAAACATATGTAAAAAAAAGATGAAAGATAAGGTTGGCTCTTAAAAGAACCGTTGTGTTCATGCAGGGACAGAGGAAAGGAAGCATGGGAAAATTATTCAAAGCGACAAATGTGCTGATCTATTTTGTTGTTCACTAGGGAAACACTGGTCTCCCTATGGCAAATTAGATCTTTACAAAATGTGCAATGAATATCAACCTTCCGAAATCGAGGGTTCATTTCCAGAGGGCCAGCAAAAGGAGATTCTCCCCCCACAGATGAAGGGCTCACCTGACCTGCAGAAGAAGGAGTAAGCCCTGCAGGTGATGGTCCAGGCTGAGCTGCTGTGGATGTACTGGCTCGTCTTTCTGAAGAGTTACCTCCAAAAAGATGACCATGTGTCCTTCTGTGTACATCCTGGAGGTGTCTCTTCATGGTGTGATTCCCAAAGGAATACTTCCTGTCAGGATTACCTCTAGAAAGTACACGCTTACACAGCCTGCAAGTAACTAAGGGTGCATTCACCTTTTGCTGGCCTTCTGGAAAAGTAAAATAATCCCAAACATAAGAAGGCTTTTGTTTCCTCGATCTCTGCCTCAAGACAGTGCTGCTAGTGCTAGCCTCACTCTCAGAAGAGCTCTGCTGTTCTGCCATCGTATCCCAAAGACAAACCAGCTCCTTCTCCCAAGGGATCACAAGCAGAAATGAGGGGAATGGGTGTGGTGTAGGAGAGTTCTAGAACTGAAAGTAGTTTCAACCAATCAAAAGTTGTGTTTCAAGATCACATGACCTACCGTACGCTTACGGTACGCTTACGGTACGCTTACGGCAAAAAGTACGCGTGCGCGTAAAAAAGACACGCGCTTGCGCGCATGCGCATAACAGTCACTCCCCGGCACTTCCGCGTAACGTGCGCGTGTGGCGTAAGCGCGCACGCGTCCCACGCGCAGTACGCGCGGCTACGCAAAGTGCGTAACTATACGCAAGCAGCGTAGATAGATTACGGACGTTGCGTAAACCGTACGCTTACGGTGAGCTTACGGTACGCGTACTAAAAAAAAATAAAAAAAATAAAAAAGAACTGGAAATAAATTTTACATGTTTATTTTAAAAAATATATTAAAAAAAATATTTAAGGATTTTAAAAATTAAAGCATAGTCTTTATAAAAGGTAAGAAAATTAAATTAAAAATATGTTTGAAAAAATTGAAGAATAAAAAAAAAATTAGCATTTAAAAAACCTTGCAAATTCACTGAAAAAACCATGGGTTTCACACACGTTATAGTTAGGAATTAGCATTTAAAAAACCTTTGAAATTCAGTGAAAAAACCATAGGTTTCACACACGTTATAGTTAGGAATAAGCATTTAAAAAACCTTAGAAATTCAGTGAAAAAACCATAGGTTTCACACATGTTATAGTTAGCTGGACATTTTACTCGTAAAAAACCAATGAAATTGCCCCGTTATAGTTAGTTCAGCTAACTATAACTCGCGCGCCCGCAATGCACTGCTGATGACGTCACATATTACATCACTCATGACATGGTCAGTGACATCACTCATGACATCACTGATGACATCTCAAATGACATCACTGATGACATCACTGATGACATCATCCTTGTGATAGAGTGGCAGACCTCCTCTTCCCCTAATATAACCTTTGACACACACATTCAAAAATAGAAACTACAATGTTCAAAACAATGGACATACCAATACCAGTTAAAACAACCTTTTCAGTAATTCTAAGATCCACATACACATCCACTCATTCACCAACAGTCCAATTCAGTCACTCATACATGTACTCACTCATCATATGTACTCATACACCTATACATCCTGTTACACAATGCCACTCATCCATAGAGTTACTCACACACATAGTCACTCATGCTAACAAAGAATCAAACATACATTTACTTGCATATACAGTTATACACACACCACCACACTTACTTCTACGGAAACTTACACATACTTAGTCTTTTAAACAATCACTTATAGAAACACATACTTATTCATACAAGAACTCTTTCAATCTCTCACTCTCACATATACTCACATATATACACCAATAGTCACATATACTAGTTTAAAACATATGTAGTTACTCATAAAGACACTATTGAGACAGTCATTCACTCACTAACACACCCATACACACACTCATCCACCCATACAGTCCTGCACACATGCTGTCTTCAACACATACAAACAGTGAGTCACTCATTCATGCACCTATGCACTACGTAATACTCCCACCGAACCATGCAGACACTCAGACTGATACTCAAAAAACCAACTAATAACCTATATAGACTCCCATGTAGCTACTCACCAACCCATGCAGCCACTTATACACAAAGTGAGAGACTGATACAGATATTTACATATTTAAACATTACTCACTAAGCCATGTATTCACTATGATACACTTAATCAGTCAGTTACACAATCAATTTTTCAAAAACAAATCATCCATTTAGACACTTATATACCCATTTATTCTTCCATCGACCTTGAGATATACATATATAAAACATATTTAATTTTCAGAAAAACCCACATTCACTGGATGATGTCATCAGTGATGTCATCAGTGATGTCATTTGAGATGTCATCAGTGATGTCATGAGTGATGTCACTGACCATGTCATGAGTGATGTAATATGTGACGTCATCAGCAGTGCATTGCGGGCGCGCGAGTTATAGTTAGCTGAACTAACTATAACGGGGCAATTTCATTGGTTTTTTACGAGTAAAATGTCCAGCTAACTATAACATGTGTGAAACCTATGGTTTTTTCACTGAATTTCTAAGGTTTTTTAAATGCTAATTCCTAACTATAACGTGTGTGAAACCTATGGTTTTTTCACTGAATATATATATATATATATTCACTGAAAAAACCATAGGTTTCAGCCACGCTCTACTTAGAAATTAGCATTTAAAAAACCTTAGAAATTCACTGAAAAAACCATAGGTTTCAGGGGTGGTATAGTTATATATATTCACATAAATTGTGTAGGGAAAGTGAAGACAATGTGGCTTGTGTAACATCCAAGCATTACATTTTGTTGGTGGCCAAAGGGCTCCACAGTAAATATACAGAGGACGTAGAAAAAATGGAGATGCTGTTTGTGCCTCCTTAGATATGTAGGTGCAAATGCTTTGAGACAACTTTAGGCCCTGTGCTGGCTGTGAGCCCCTCTTGCCACCGTCAACTTCTGCAAGACAGGAGCAGGGCCGGTCCTAAGACTTCAGGGGCCCCGGGTAGAAAGGGAATGTGTGAACCCCTCTCAATTTGCATTGATTGTGAAATCACAGAAAACAACATCATAGGAAGTGCCATCAATTGCCTATTTTTAAGCGACTTTGCAAGATCCAACTTTATTGGCGTGGATATCAGTAAAACAAAAACATATATCTTAACGCTAATAAAATAAGCACATATTTTAAATTTCAGTTACATGGAAATACATTATAATAGTCACACTGGATGGAAAGGTTTGGCCTAGGAATCTCCAAATCTCTTAAATTCAATCAAATGTTAGCAATTTGTTTCCAGATTAGTGCATTAGATACATATATGTGTATGCGGTATTTATATAGTACAAACCAAATTGAAAGGCTGCTAAGCACTGTACTGGGTCAAAGACACAGTCAGCATGTGATAAGAGTTGTGGATCATGACTGCATCAAGATTTTGTTTCTTTTAAAGTTGAGTATTCGCTGTTTTCTTATTTGGAGCTAACTTTGACTGCCTGGATAGATATGAGAATAAAATTCTAGATCCTTGGGGCATAGATGGGTGCGCCTTTTTCTATTTTTGTCTCTTTTTAGCACATCTTCTTCTTCCATCTGAAGGTGTCCTTGCTGCAGGGGTGTGGAGAGCCACTGGAGATGGCAAGCTTGTCATCCAAGAAGGCAGGGGTGTCAGTCATATAGAGCAAACCTATCCGAAAGCATCGGAGCACTGTTCAGGGTCAACGACAAACATCACGCCAAGGAGTGATGGGAAAGGTAGCTGGTTTGTAGACTATTAACGCATTGTGATAGCTTTGCAGATTATACAGCTGAGCTTGAAGATGGTGCAGGACAGCAAGGAGGACCTATGGAGTTCCATCACAGTGTTATGATGTGGTTCTATTTCTTCAAGCCCTAGTGAGGTGTGCTGCAGCATGTAGAATGCCCTTAAGGGAGCCAGTGTGCATAAAAGCAACAAGATGATTTCTCAGATACACATTGCAAGATAGGGTATGTGCATTAAAGATACGAAAGCAAATATAACAGTTGAAAATAATTTGTCTTCTAATAAATGCATCATCCAAGTCACTGAAAAAGACCAGAAATGACCAGAATACAATCATATTTAAGCTAAAAGTGTTTAATGTCATGTGCAATGAGCAAATTGCTCCAGCACCCCTATCAACGTTCTCTGAAGCCTTTAAATGTTGTTACACTAATAACTAGTAGACATGTACATGGTTCCAGAGTGCATTTCATTTTGTAAATTAGCATAATGCAGATTCAGGTAACAGATTTGAGATGCATCTCTTCTCATTTAATTTCTCCTAATTTTGATCAATTTAATAATGCTGCGAGCCAAGGCCATAGACCGGTCCATTTCCTTGAGTGTCACAGTGCTGGACTAAGGCTGCAAGCCCCCTAGGAGAGAGGCCAGGCCTCTAGGGTTGTGTCCGGTCAGTACATGACCATCATGGATAGTATTTCATGTCTGAAATAGAGTGAAAAAGCAAAAAAACTCTATATAATTTCTCGGGCTATAACAATATAGACCAAAGTATCTGTGCCTCATCAGCTAAGTAAAATCTCTTAGTTTGGAAGTGCACAAAATATTAAAACAAATGGTGGAAGAAGAGGTCTTCAAATTGAGACAAGGCTCCCCTGGTGGACCTCAATTTATCATAGGGGGCATCAGCCTCAGCAATGGCTGGAATTAATGAAAGCATTCTATCCTTCCCTTTTTTGGATAATTTAGTGAGTTGCCCTAAGTGGAACGGGTATCCCCAGACGTGGATGCTGTGTTCACTATGCTACTGGAACCAAGCTATACATGGCAGATGATCCATAACTAGGGTGACACCTGCCCTGGGTTGCTTGTGTTCCGGTTCATTGTGGACCTGGCCTGGTAGTTTGGCCTGGTCTGTTCCCATTTGAGCAGGGTCAAGACTGATTTGCATATGGCTGGGTCCAAACTGAGGTAGCATGGTGTGCAAAATAATGGAGTGTGATGCAGCCTGCGGAATTATCAATTAATGCGCACCCCCACCTCCCCATAGTGCCTTGAGACACCTTTGGGTGAGTAGCTGGCTCTACAAACCCCTGATTGATTGATTGATTGACTGATTGATTGTGAATAATTCAAGCATTCCATCCATCACTTTTGTGGACTTTTTATGGAGAGTAAAATACAGCCATAATGTGAGCGCATTGGACCCATAACCCCATAAGGCCGCACTCCCACTGCGCTTGCTGCACTTTTGATTTCTATGCCCTTCAGAGGGTCCTCTTGCAGCACTGCTCTACGGCTGTAAAGCCCAGAGCAAAGCTCAAAGCTGCAGGCTCCTCCCTTATGCCTCTCAGCACTGGAGCATGGCTGGTAGGCCTAGGGGAGGATAGACCTTTCCTGACCTTCGCAGCTCTGGATCACGGCTGTGCGGAGCATGAGAGAAGGGACCAGAGGCATAGTAATGTAGCCATGGGCCCTAAAATGATGCTGGTCAGTAAAGCGCAGCAATAATCTATGTGCATTGGTTCCAGAACATCCATGATCCCTGGTGCCACTTCCCCTGCTGCACTACTGCCAGCTACACACCTGAGAGAGGCCTCCCAATGAGCCTCACAGCCATAGTCCTGCTCTGCTAAGCTCATGGACTGGTGTCTCCTCCCCTGAGTGTCCGACCACGGCTGATTCTAGAGCCCATTAGAGGGAGGACCTCTCCCATGGCTCACATATCTTGAGCATGGTTGCAATGGCCATATAAGAGAGACCAGTAGCACAGCAAAGGTGCTATTGGTGCTGGTGCAAAGTAAAATCACCCCCTCACTCATGCTCACTGGCTGCACAGTAAAATAAAGCCATAATTGGGAACATTGGGCCCTAAATACCCCTGGGCCCAGTGCCACTGTGCCTGCTACACTACTGATGGCAAAGCTGCTGGCTGATGGCTTTGCCAGGGCAGAAAGGGAATGGTTAGCCCTTCTAATTGCATGCAATGTGAAATCACAGGATATGGCATCCCAGGAAATGGATCTTGACATCGACCTATGCACAGAGCAATTGTACAGAGCTGTGCGACCGTATCAATGGGGCCTAGGGGAGGGGCCCACAAGAGGTGCCCTTTACCACCACTTGGGCTTCTCAGACATGGTGTAGCACTGAGAGGATTAGGTCGAGAGCCCACTACCCCATGAGCCTCGCAGTAACATAAGCATGACGGGAAGGCACAGGGGAGAGGTGCCCTCTCCAAGGCCCTGCAATGCTACAACATGGCTACAAGGCATAGGGTAGGGACCTCCACTCTCCTAGGCCTTGCAACAAGGGTCTGGTGCTGCGATGCCCAGAAAAAGGGACCCAGGATAGGGGAACCCTCTACACAAAAATAGTGTAACACTGCAAGACCAGGGAGGGGTGTTCCCTTCCATGGACCACCTCACCATGACCCACAGCTGTGAGACTTATTGGAGTGTTGTCCCATTCTCTGGCCTCACAGCTATCATGTAGTGCTGCAAAGCTTCTGACCTTACTGACCTTCGCAGCTCTGGATCATGGCTGTGCTTTGCATGAGAGAAGGGACCAGTGGCATAGTAATGTAGCCATGGGTTCTAATGCAAGAAAATGATGCTGGTCAGTAAAGCGCGGCCATAATCTTGGTGCATAGGTTCCAGAACATCCATGATCCCTGGTGCACTACACCTGCTGCACCACTGACAGCTACACCCCTGAGAGAGGCCCCCAATGAGCCTGCCATAGTCCTGCTCTGCTAAGCTCATGGACTGGTGCCTTCTCCCCTGGGTGTCCAACCACAGCTGACGCTAATGCCCATTAGAGAGAGGACCTCTCCCATGCCTTACAGACCTGGAACATGACTGCAATGCTCATATAAGAGATACAAGTAGCACAGCAATGGTGCTATGGGTGCTGGTGCAAAGTAAAATCACCTCCTCACTCTTGCCCACTGGCTGCACAGTAAAATAAAACCATAATTTGGGAACATTGAGCACTTAATAAAATTGGGCCCAGTGCCACTGCAACCGCTACACTACTGATGGCTATGCAGCTTGCCGATGGCTATGCCAGGTAGAGAGGGGATGCGTTAGCCCCTCTAATTGCAAGCAACGTGAAATCACAGGAAATAGCATCACAGGATTTGGACCTTGAAATCGACCTATGCACATAGCCATTGTACAGAACTGTGAGACAGTTTCAAGGAGCCCTAGGGGAGGGGTCACACAAGGTGCCCTTCCCCACCTCCTGGGCTTCTCAGACTTGGTGTAGCACTGAGAGGATTAGGGGAGAGAGCCCACTAACCTGTGAGCCTCGCAGCAACATAAGCATGACAGCAAGGCCCAGGAGAGAGGTGCCCTCTCCATGCCCTGGCAATGCTACAACATGGCTACGAGGTATAAGGTAGAGACCTCCTCTCTCATAGGTCTTGCAACCATGGTCTATTGCTGCGAGGCCTAGAAAAAGGGATCCAGGATAGGGGAGCCCTCTACCATTGGCCTCACAAAAATAGTGCAGCACTGCAAGACCCGGGAGGGGTGTGCCCTTCCATGGACCACCTCACCCTGACCCACAGCTGGGAGACTCATGGGATTGTTGTCCCATCCTCTAGCCACACAGCTATGATGTAGTGCTGAAAAGCCCCTGGGATGTGGTCCCACTGCCCAGGACTTCGCATCCATTGTCTGGTGCTGCAAGACCTAGGGAAGGAGAGTCCCCTTCCCTGGGCCTCACAGCCATGGTCCCCAGTCATAGCTGCAAGCGCCAAGCGCCAAGTAGGGACTTCACAGGAGAATGTATGCCTTTGGAGAAACACTGCACGTGTGGAGACACATTTTTTGTACAGAGACTTCGGAAGATGTTTATTGGGGAGCAGAGGAACCAAGAGTCACTTAGCAGATTTTGTGGGTTTCATTCTAAATCTCCCCTCTAATACAGGTCATGTTAAAAGATAACTCAGCTGGAGATTAAGGGCTATATATACAATGAAGTGGCAGAGGGAGACGTTAGCCTTACTGGTTTAACGCCTCTCTCCGCCCCTTCTGAAACACAAGGCTGTACCATATTTTCAAGAATGTGGTGCAGCCTTGTGTTTCCTCCTGTGGTGGCTCTAAGTTTAACAACTTAGGGCCAACGCAGGCACCCTTGCACCATAGTGCAAAGGTGTCTGCATGCAGGAGAGGATTGTTTATGTGTAGGAAGGAGTCCCTTCCTGCACATAAACAATCCTAAAACGCCATTCTGTCAATTTCATGTGCGCTGCTTCATGCAGTACACATAAAAGTGACAAAATGAGTGTTTTTTTTAAAGGTGTGTTTATGTACAGGATGGGACACCTTCCTGTACATGAACAAACCACTGTATTTTGCTTCTTTCCATGTGTGCTGCACAAGGCAGCACACATGGAGAAAGCAAAAACGAGTAGAAATAATGCATTTCTCCCCGTTTCGCCAACTTAAGAACCGGTTTTCACCTGGTCTTAATTTTGGTGCTGCCTTTATGTACGCCACCCTTGTCCATAGGGGGCAGCGTCAAAATAAATGCAACACCTACTGCCTACCCCTTTCACGCTAACCATAGCCATCGTGAAAGGAGGCCTTATTTACAAGGCAGCATTAAGTCATGTTAAGTGGCTTAACGCTGCCTGATAAAAAAGACGCAGCCCCTATCGCCATCACAGCGTCAATAGAGGTGACGTTGTGGTGGTGATAGGGGCTTGTACTTATGCCCTCGAGTTTCTAGAGTCTGACTACTCTTCATGCTGTGTTTGAGTTCTAATCCCTTTACCACCTATTGGAGTAAGCCTTGACTGCTCTCAATTGCAAATTTCATGCGACAAGTTTAGAAAAGCAAGAGTAGTAAATCAGTATCTACAATGTATACGGTCCAGTAAGTACCCTCTGCACAAGACCTCGTCTAACCAGTATGTTTTAACCATGGAACTAGGATATTTGGCATCTAATCAACATGTTTTAAAGGTGAATATGGCCAGAAAGAGAGTGGCAATTTCCTTGGAAAGGCAGCCCCTTAGCCTTTTCATCAGACGCACTGACATCCCAATTGTAGTCTAGTGGACTAGGTTGAGAAATGGAACTAGGAGAGGCGTCTTTCAATCCTTACCTCCCCTTTGGCCACATTGTGTGCTCTTGGGCAATAACTTTTCAGAATTATTGCCAGGGCCACTGGGATTATGCGATTGAGGGACTGCTGCATTTTTCTCATAATTATAGATTTATCACCTAATCCATCACCTGCTGCATAATCTGCAGGTTTTAACAAAAAACATTTTTGTTTGTAGCTCAAAAGGTTCAAAAGTTCCTATTAACACAACAACATGTGTTGCCTTGCAGCAGAAGATCCTTTGAAAAGCTTGACTGGTTACCTTTCTGTGTCTTATTACTAAAATTGAATGTTAAACTGGTAGTTATTAAGTGCATCCAATGCCCAGGCAGTGTTAAGTGTAAAAATGACCAAATATTGAAGTAATATTATCATAAAATGTGCTGAATTACGCCGCATAATATGCCTTTCTTGGTGCATAATTTACTCATCCCTGCCGCATAATTTGACCCTACTCTACCATATTATTCCAGTGGCCCTGCTTATTACTCTGCTGCTCCCTTTTTGGCAAGATTGGGAGTACTTTGAATCAATGTGAAAACTGGTATTCACCAGATTTTTTTAAATGTACTGAATAATTCCTGAAAGAAGGGAGGTGCCCAGGCATACGTACTAGTCATCTAAATGTAGTACAGTGGTAAATATATAGACTTTGCAAAAAGTAGTAGTGTACTGCCGTCCTGGGATTACTAATTTAACAAACTGTTTGATCATGGGCAAATAACACTATCCTTGTGCCTCATCCACTGATTTGACAATACATCAGCACTTTCAAACAGGATTAATGTGAGAAATAGCCACCAAAGGCTTACTCCCTGGCTCTGGCTCAGCTTGAGGTACAGTTAGAGCCACAAGTCCATAAAGAGCCGAGCTTTCATGTAGCATCTGCCTGCCACCCTCTGTCTAACCAGGAATTGGCATTCCGGCTAGAGCTGCCGACTTTATATCTGGGGACCCAGCTTCCAGTCTTGACATCAGCTGAAGAGCCTGTGATTCCGGGCAAATCACTTAGTCTCTATGTGCCTAAAAAATAGAAAAGAAGGTGTCCTTGTATAATGTAACTGGTTCTCATGTTAAGCACTCCAATACCTTCGAGTCGCATTTGTGCTATACAAAATTGCAAGAAATGGTTCTCATCCCTCATTCAAGGCTGTTTGTATCTAGGGTTGCCACCCGGCTGGTTTTCTGTCCTGTTCTGTTCTGTTTCATGTCCCGGCTGGTACCAAATAACCTAACATTTTTATTTTTAGGCCCTATCTGTACATAATCAAAACTTCAAATATAAACAGTAAACACATTTAAACGTGCTCTAGAGCTGCACCCATATCTGAGTAATAATTCAGGTAAACAAAGACAGAAACGACTTGTTACAAATAATACAGATGCTTTTGTTTAAAGTGGTAGTTAGTATTGTGTCCCAGCCTTTGCATACTCCTAAAACAGCAACAAATGGCCTGGATTGTTCTCCTAGAAAGGTGACAACCCAAGTTGCATCCCAATATTTGAAGCTGATCCTGAACCTGCATGGTGCACGACCCCCCCTGTGCTGCAACGGCCCCTCCCAGACACTGACAAAAATTTCTTTCAGAGCTCATCAAGGGCTGAAACAGTGAGAGCTGCTTGTCGATCCGAAGGGACTTCCCCTGTTCCTGGCAGCGTGCCACATGCCTGGGAGGCAGGGCTGGACTGGGATCGCAAATCTGCCCTTGCAATTAAGTTCGACCGCTCTCCGGGGGAGGGGATAGGGCTGGAGGAAACACCGCTGCTGCGTGTGCTTTTGTTACGAGGGGCTGATTACATAACCGGTCCCCACTAACAAAATCACCCCCCTTGGTCCAAATCCAGACCCCACCATTCCGGCCCAGAGGGGAAACGCCGGTGCCCGCTACGGCCAGTCCGGCCCAGCTTCGAGGCCAGAAGACATGTGCCCCTTCCCATGGCCTCGCATTGTTGGAGCATAGGTGCGAGGCCGCACAAGGCCTCTATATTGGTGGCCTGAGCGCGGGGCCCTGGGCCGTTGCCCATGCCTAACGCCATCCCTGAGCAGATGATATTTGTCATCAAAGGTTCAGTATTGTAACTCTGTCAGACCTTTATTTTGTATTTATATGGTTGAGTGTTAAGTTCTAGACAGCTCTAAGCATGGGCTTTGTTTTAATCTTGGCAGGTTCCATGTCGATTGTTCATTTCCACTTAAACATAGTTTATTACTCAGTGAATATTCAATATGCAACCTCAACTCGAACAAACCTTGTAGTCATCACTCGCCCTCTACAAATACATCCTCCCCTTTTCTTAAGTTCAGAGGTTTTTATGCCAAGTTTGTGTCATAGCGGTGCTTTGGGCCTGGGAGATACCAGCCCTTCTTTACCTCCCAGGTCCGTATCCTTTATTCTGACCCCATTCCGGACTCTTACCTTCATCCTCGTAATCAGGAAGGTCCTGGGTGGTTCCGGGTGCATCTGCAAAGTCCGCTGGGGTAAGGCCACTGGGACCCTCCATCTTACTGCCTCTGAGAGCCCTGGTACTTCACCTGTCCTGTCCTGATCTCTCTGCACACTGAAGGTTCCGATGTGATCTTAGTTGCTAGGGCCAGGGTTCTGAGTTGTGACATCACACAGACGAGGCCTCAACCCCTGGCCGCTGTGTACATTTTATGCCATGGCTATCATGAACATTCTGAACATTGGGACCTAACACACAGAACCCACATATCCACTCCATAAGTGGCGACATTACATTTATTTTATAGTGTCACAGCCTTTAAAATGATAAATTGTATTACCATATTAAATATTGCATTTTGAGAAATATCGAAGTGCCACGCTGTGCCAATGGGGATAGCTCCTTTGCTCTCACACCTCGTTTTTAACCAAGTAAGTCAGACAGTAACAGTTAGAGGTGTAAGGTGTAGGCATAATGGTGCCTCTCTGTCTTTATTTACTTATGAAAGGAAAGTAAATCAAGCATTCATTCATTCCAAGGGTTACTTGGCACCCGATTAACTAATTCATTGTACTTTTGAGAATGTATGTAGTATTTATGTGCCTTGTAGAGGCTGGCAAATTGCTTGACTCATCCCCAAATTTCCAAACCATGCATACAAGTTGGCAACAAGCTATTGAACATTTTCACTGAAATGCTTGACAGTCACATAATGCTTGGGTATGGCTATGCTCCCTAACTCAATGTCTGTGGTGGTACTGCAAGGGACATTTTTCTCACTCAAAGAGCAGGTACGAAATAGACATCATCAGTGCAAGTGCCCTTAAGAAATAAGCATTTACAGCATGGATATAACCATTGCAAGCTTCTCTCACTCACAGAATATATGTAGCTTGGACATCAGTAATGTGTATTGACATCTTCCACAGAACAGGCACAATTCAACATCAAGCATCAAACAAAGAACATGTCCAGCACAATAGGGAAGGAAGCTTGCTCTGATCCTAGTAGAACATGACACACCAGCCCCTATTATGGGTATCAACAGAGCCAGCCTTCCTCACACAAAGAATGGATCAGTGGGTCAAGCATCTATGTATGACAGAACTGGTAACACAAGGTAATCAATAGTGCAAACTTCCCTCCTTATCATATAAGTCACAGTGTGGATACCTACAGAGTAGTCCTCAAAGCATCAATCAGCAAGTCCAGTATGGTCATCATCAGTGCAAACGTCTCCTTTTCAAAGAATAAGCACAGCATGGGAATTACCCCTTCAAAATTACTTTGATGAGGGAAAACGCACAGCATTGACATCACCAATGCAAGCTTCATTCAGTCACAGAATATGCATAGAATTAGCACCAGTAGAGCAAGTTACTCTCCTTCACAGAAGGGTGGAGCAGGGGCGTCAGCAGTGAAAGCTTTGCTTTCTACAACCACAAGGGCACCATGGAGATTAGCAGTGCACACATTCCTCCATCTCTGGCCATGTTTCACACCCTCCCACACTAAGCGCCTCATGGGCATCAACCGAGCAAGACTCCCTCACTATAACAAAAGGTACACCCTGGACATCAACATTGCAGTGTTCACCTCATGAAAGCGTAGGCCCAGCATGTCCATCATAAATGTGTGTTTCCCTCTGTTAAATAACAGGTGTGACATTATCGTCACCAGTGCAAGCTTCCCTTGATAATTGAACATATGCTGCAAGGACATCACCAGTGGAAGCTTCTCTTGATAATTGAACATATGCTGCATGGACATCACCAATGCAACATCCCTTGATATCAGAACATATGCAGCATGGGCATCACCAATGCAAGCTTCCCTCCGTCACAGACTTTTGTATAGCTGGGTCTTCAAAAGTGTGAGTTGTTCTCCCGCAGAGACGAGGCATAACAAATGAGTTGAAGTGCATGCTTTACCCCCCACAGAGCAGATGCACTATGGGAATCAGTAATGCAAGCTTCCCTAATACAAAGAACATGTTATTCTTGGACATCAGAAGTGCAAGCTTTGCTCCCTGACATAACAGGTAATGCATGGACACCAATAGTGCACGCTTCCCCACCGATGCAAAAGGTATATCACAAACATTAACAGGGTAAGATTCACTCCCTCAGAGAACTAGAATGGACATCTGCGTTTCTTTTCTCATAGGACCTGATTCTTATAAACATCAGAAGTGCACATTTTATCCTACTCAGAGAAGTACAGTATGGCAGCAGGAGTGGCAGCAACATTCCCTCACAGAACAGGTGCAGCATTTAAATTAGAAATGTAAGGTTCCTCCATTACCAAAACAGGTACTCCATGGACATTAGCCGTGAGCACTTCCCTGTCTTGGCCACTTGAGCAACAGCAGTTTTGGCTTTTATCTTTCTTAGAAAAGGTACAGAATGGAACCCAGCAGTGCAAGCTTCCCCCTAGCACAAGAGACTCCGAATTGAAAGCTGTAGTGCAATCTTCCCTCCATCCAACAGACACAGCATAGGCACAGCAAAGAGAGCTTCATTCACCCCCAGAACTCATACCTTATGTGTATCAACAGTAGAAGCTTTCTTGGTTAACCAAAGATGTACAGCATGGACATCAGCGATGCAAGCTTCTCTCACTCTCTGAACATGCAAAGTATCTGCACTGTTTGATGGTCCATGTGTGATGCCCTTGGCACCAGCAAAGTATGCTTCACTCACACCCAAAACTGATACCTCACGTTTATCAGCAGTAGAAGCTTTTTTGGTTAACAGAAAGTTTACAGAATGAACCTCAGCAGTACAAGCTTCCCCCACTCTCTGAACATACACAGAATCTGCACTGTTCCAGGGTCCATGTGTGATGTCAGGGGCACCTGGAAAGAAAACTTCACTCACTTGAAAAACTGATACCTCGTGGATCAGCGGTAGAGACTTTTGTGGTTAATAAAACATTTACAGTGTAAACTTCAGCAATGGAAGCTTCCCTCACTCAGTATGTGCACCGTTTCAGGGTCCATGTGTGATGCCAGGGGTGATAAAAGTATTACTTCTGGTCAAAGCCAACCATGTTTTTATGGAATTCTGATGGTTCAACTACCTTTGCAAGAAGGTTAAAGCAGCAGTTTCAATAGGTGGTACTACCAATAATGGAAGATTTACCATCCAGGCAATAAAATAAAAGCAGTTTTTTGCAGTGTACTAATATGTGCCGGACTGTTATGAATTTGTAAAGAGTCCACAGTCTTCTTTCCACCATTTCTCAACAAATATGTTCCAATGGATTCCATCTGGCACCACTAGTCCAAAATCTAAATATGTTTGCTGTCAATCCATCATGTTGTCTTAGGTCCATCATCAAAATATTTTGCACAGTGGATTTAAGCATTTCTTTTAATCTCTTCTATTCATTATCATCTGTTTTATTTATAGAGATTGCTGTTCCAGTTTCTAACATAGCTAGTAGAATTTGGTTTAAAGAGTGGTAAGACTTTAAACATATAAAATGTGAGCTAAAGTTCCAATAAGAGCAGAGCTTGCTGTTGTAAAGCACACGCTTGGCATGGCTAAATACAGCTTGCTCTTCATTCAGGATGTAACCCTGCAGTTTGTATATTGCAAGTCATAGCATATATATATATACATATGTGACCAAGAGCTTGTGTGCTCGAAACGCGTCTTTGTTTGCCCGTGAAAGAAATAAAATATTTAAATTGAACTGGATTCGTGTGGCTCGTGCTTGCAGGAGGAAAGGAGGCTGCGAGCTGTCGGAGGATATATATATATATATATATATATATTACCTACTGGCGGTCGCCAGTAGGTAGTTATAGTTAGGACCCCTTTTCCATAGGAAATCCGCAACATTCTATTTTGAATAACTTTGGCGCCGGTCGATGAATCCTCGCGAATTTCTCAAAATAGGTGGGGCGCTATGCTCCGCTCCTACCCTGAAAGTCTCGGGGGGATTCGTCAAGCGGGGGCCGAGATAAAAGGGGGGTCCCAAAACGCGTTTTTCCCATGCATTTTTCCATAG
Organism: Triturus cristatus; assembly: GCF_964204655.1. Classification (NCBI taxonomy): domain Eukaryota; kingdom Metazoa; phylum Chordata; class Amphibia; order Caudata; family Salamandridae; genus Triturus; species Triturus cristatus. The sequence goes on along the minus strand of NC_140593.1, from coordinate 820,621,973 downwards.
GACCTTTAGAACGAGCTACAGCCCGAACGGCTGAACAGAATTACTAGAAATTTGGCAGAGAGGTAGCCATAAGGTCAAGGAAGTGCCTTTTGCAGGTCTGGTGTAAATCTGTTCAGTATTTCCTGAGTAAATAGCATTTAAAAGCATATATATATGTGGGCGGAGCCTAACCACACATCTCATCCTGAGATCTGATTGGCTGTCAGCACTTCATCCAAGAAGTGTTGGCAGCCATCTTGGGACAAATATACATGATAGCACCTCATTAAAAAGCATTGCAGTTAATAGAAGGTTTTAAGACTTTAGTTACATTATAAATCATTTGTTGATGGTACCATACTCATTTTAGGAATTGTGGTATGTTCTAAGGTGATTTCACCATGTGAAAAAGCCTTCTGCTGGGATATCATGATTGAGAGAAAAATATTTTCTCATGCTTTTACCACAGAGGTTTGGAAGGTGATCTATAGGCTAAACTGAGAGCTTATTTTCTGTAAATTCACATTATCTTTCTCAGTCATGTGAGAATGAAGTCTGATATTCTCAGTAAAACATGTACATCCAACAAGGGCAGAGACTGTCAGTTGATTCCTTTGTGTTCTACTGCAGCTTCCCAGAGTGTTCCAAAGAACTACTAGAGCGCTAACAGTCCTACTTATGATAAACGTATGGCACACCTGAAGCCATCTTGCTTGGATTAAAGTGGTAACTCTTAAAACATTTAATTTAAAAAGGAACAAAATGAGGGGGTTCATTTTTCCATAAAAAGTATGATTAGTGCTGCAGAAAGAAAAATTAGGGCACATTTTGAGTGACTTCTCAAATCCTCTTCTATTTCATTAAAAAATTCTGACATGCAGACTGAAACATGCCCTTTCAATACCAGCAGCAGTTTTCCCTGGTGAGCAGTAGCTTTACTACAGTGATCTAATGAGCAAAAAGAGTGCTAACATTCTGAATTTATGGCAAATGTGTGACACATCTGAATGCCTTCTTGATGGAATCAAAGTAAAAAACTGAAAGTATTTCCTACTGAGGAGACTGCAGTAAATGAGGAAATTAGGAAACTTCATAACAAATAAGTCTCCCAAGATGGCCACCAGAGACAAAAGAGCCCAAATGTAGCCCAAATATCACCCAGATGTAGCCCAAGTATAGCCCAATGACAGAATGTCCCAGAATGTTCTTAAAAACAACTAGAGCGCTTACTGTCTTCATTATGACAAAAGTATGGCACACCTGAAGCCATCTTGATTGGAATAAACTGGTAACACTTAAAACATTTAATTTAAAAAGGAACACAATGAGGAGGTTCATTTTGCCATAGAAATTATGATTAATACTGAAGAAAGAAAATGAGGGCACATTTTGAGTGACTTCACAAATCCTCTTCTATTTCATTAAAAAATTCTGACATGCAGACTGAAACATGCACTTTTAATACCAGGAGCAGACTTCCATGGTGGAGTAGTTTTACTACAGTGATCTAATGAGCAACTAGAGTGCTAACATTCAGAATTTATGGCAAATGTGTGACATATCTGAATACCTTCATGATGGAATCAAAGTAAAAAACTGAAAGCATTTCCTACTGAGGAGACTGCAGTACATGAGGAAATTAGGAAACTTCATAACAAATAAATCTCCCAAGATGGCCACCGGAGACAAAAGAGCCCAAATGTAGCCCAAAATCAACCAGATGTAGCCCAAATATAGCCCAATGACAGAAGTGTGCAAAACACTTATTATTTTGTGTTTTTGCAGTGTTATATAGTGCAGACTTGTCAGGTATTGGAGTGCTTTACATGAGCATTGGTTACATCACACAAGAACAAATTCATTTTGGTTGTAGACATGGGGAGACTAAGTGATTTGACCAGAATCACAGAATGTCGAGCTGAAGCAGAAACTTCAACCTGGTTCCCCAGTTGCAAAGTCTGCAGTTCTGGAAGTAACACCACATCCTCTCCCCTAAGTGCAACATTTAATCAAGTGGTCAACTGGATAAAAAAACTTAAAGATAACAAATAATTTAAAAGTGCTTTGTCGCTATTTGAAAACTCAGAAAATATGTCCTTATTTTAGTCTTTTAGAGCACTAACCATAATTTTGATGCCAATAAGACCCTCTCATATATGTAATTTCTAAAGGAAATGCTCTAGGTATTACAGTTTTGATTACATCAAGATGATGTCAGGCGTTCCACACTTTTGTAATAAATATAGAATGTTAGCAATCTAGTTGTTCATTAGGATACTGTTGAGAGGCAGAGGCCAGGGGCACGGACTCTGAAAATTGAAGGCAGGTAGGAGGGTGCAAAGGCAACAATTTAACCACACTGAGCAGGCAGGAAGGGCCGTGGAAGCACAACAGACTATGGAGGGCAGTGGAAAGGGGGGCAGGGGCAACAAACCAACAATACAGGACTTGCAAGAGAGGCTGTTGGAGGGAAGATCAATTACGGGTCAAGGAAGCTAGGGGCGGTCCCCAGATCCCCGGGAGCCACCACAGAACTGAGCAGGAGAGTGAGTCAGGGACAAAAGGGGCACCTTAATTTGAGCCGGGGTGCCTAGGAACGCTTGCTCCAAAAATGAAGAAAACAGACATATGAGACATGGAATTGGAGGCAGAATACAATGGCAGTTTAATGAGAAGATGCAACTTCAAAGAAACCGCAGAATAGAGACATAAAGTACAAAAAACAGAATCCAGATAATCATACAGCTGTCATAATATTCTCTGTATCTCAATTAATGTACTGACAGAGAGAGAGAGAAAACACATCTATAAATGCATCATGAGAAACAAGTTACACCAAGGAAAATGTTACCTAGGAACACTCACGTTTACTCTTAGAGCAAGCATTCCTGCAATTACAATACAAAATCTTTTAAATGCAAAAGTAAAGAGAACAATGGTTAAACATAACATGACATTTCATATAGGTAAAATAGAATAAGATACTTCAAGCAAAGCAGAGCAAGACATTTTAAGCAAAGGAAGACAAGAGCTCCCAGCTCTTGGGGAAAACCTGCACTGCCTGTTAACCTACATACAGACGGCGAGGTAGTCCGTCGATATCTGTGGGTGCTCCCTTTTTATATCATTTTGTGGGCTCCTTTGCACGCTACATCTACCTACGTATGCTACCCAAAAGCTTCGACTGCAGATTTTACCAGACATTTCGTCATTTACCCACTTAATGCTGACAATGGACTGGGTGAAAAGGTCAGTCTCTCAGGCCAATCGCTTATCGTAAGTTCCATAGAGCAAGCAGAAAATAATGGGTATTGTACGGGAATTCAATATATTCATGGATAAAATCTCCTCAGTTCTCCTAACTTGACGCTCTGCGGTTGCCACTTCCTTAAAAGCGGGAAACCTGCCCAGGAAGCAAGTACCAGTCCAGGATGCAGCCTACTGTATGTCGACAGCTTCAGGGGGATGTTGAACTTTGATACCGAGCACGGAGCACTCGGGTAGGGTGGGGGCTACTAGTTTGGATCAGAAGGCCTCGCAGACCTGCCTTCAGACTGCTATACACTAAAATTGCAGAGCTATGGTCAATTTAACAAAGAGGCCTACATATTGAACAGAAGGGCCTACACAGGGGTTTTATGCTGGCTGAGTGGTAAGGATGTCTCAGGATAATTATATAGCAATACAGGACCCGCTGGTCAATTTAATACGGCCTACAAATGCAGCTGGGAGGGCAAGGACAAGGGTCTCAAACTTCAGGTGTCGACATAACGGGCCAGGGGCCCCCTGTGATACAAAATCTACCCTCCTTCAAGGCTGTGGCAATGTAATAGACCATTGTGGGCAGAAGGAAGAGGCAATGGTAGTACAACCATACATGCCAACAGACCCGATTCAGCCAGGAAACGTCCAATGTTTTTAAGCTCAAATGGGCTTTATTTGATCTGTCTCCTGTCTACAATATCCTCTTTTTCAATGTAACTCAAAGGGGAAAATCAATACCCCAGTTTTTTTTCAAAATCTCCCTCTTACCAAGTTCAAAATGTTCGCAAGTATGGTACATTGGATCATGGAAGGAAATGGGATAGGGACATGGACTTGGATAACAGAGGACAGGAGGGACATGGAGAGGTGCACCAAACTGACCCTGCAGGGCAGGCATCAGGGTTTGCAGCAGCACAATACACCACACAGGGCATGCAGGACGGGAGTGCAGCACAACAATCCATAGAAAGCAAGAGGAAGGGGACAGGACCATGCACATGGACAACAGAGAACAGAGGGGCAAGAGGCAATGGTAGCTAGCTGACCATAATGGACAGACAGGAGAGAAAGCTGCAGCATAACAGACCATAAAGGGCAGGAGGGACGGATCAGGGGCATTACAATGGAACAGACAAGCCAGGAGGGAGGGAGTAGGGCTGGGGGCAAGGGGGCAGGGCAGGAGCAGCAAGATAGCCATGGAGGTCAGGCAGGATGGGCACTAGAAGCAAGACACACCATGAAGAGCAACAGTGAGACTGTGATGGCATACACACAGACCATGGAGGGAAGGTGGGAGGGGGTCAGGGGCAGCTAACTGACCACACAGGGAAGGTGGGAGGGGCCATGGCAGCACAGAAGACCATGCATGGCAAGTGGGAGGGTTAGTGGCAGCACAATGGCTATGATGGGCAAGAAGGAGGGTGGAGGGGCATGCACAAAGGACAATGGAGGATAGAAGGGAGGGTCAGGACCTGTGCACAGACAAGAACGTTCAGGGGAAGGGACCTCACAACAGACCACACGGGGCAGGCAGGAGGAGCAGTTGCAGCACAACAGACCAGGGAGGGCAGAAGGGTGTGGCAGTACAATGGACCATGTAGGACAGGAGGAAGAGGATAGGGGCATGGCATGTGGACAGGCAGGGTGGAGGTGGCAGGGACAGGTTACAGTCATCTGACAATGCTAGGCAGGTGGGAGGGGAGTGGCAGCTCAACAGAACACTCAGAGTAGATAGGAGTGGCAGGTCCATGGGACATGGTGGGCAAAAAGGATGGAGCAGGGGCATGCACAAAGACATCGGAGGGCAGGGGGAAGGAGAATAGGGGAAGCAAGCTAAGCACAGAGTTTAAGCAGGAGGTCAATGATGGGGCATAGAATTGGGCAATGGAGGGCAGGAGGACTGGACTGGTACATCATACTAAATTGAGGGCAGTGGCAGCACATCAGACCATGCATGGCAGGAGGGAGGAGGCTAGTCCATGGATTCACACAACAGAGGATAGGGAGGAAGGGGATGGGGCAGCAAGCTAACTGTTCAGAGAAGGCGGGTATTAGGAACTTTATTGTTTTTAAAACATTGTGTCTGTGCGAACTACTTAAAATATGAACAAGTATGCAGCATAATCTCACTTTTATTCAGGAAGAAGAGGACGTTTGTGACTGTGACTCCGGGCTCATTCGGCAGAAACACCCCCTGACCCTCCACCCCCTATCGCAAAATGTAATGCCCGTGAAAAGGGTAGGTGAACACAGTGTTATATAGAACATAGTCCTGAGAGCACGATTGAAAATGAAAACTAGATATAGTGTATGGTATAAACTATGCACCAAAAAGTGTGATATAAGATGAACCGGGCGTGAAATATAATTTGCAATACATTGTGCGCAATGACAGATTCATTGGAGAGCGCGAGTTAGCACAGGCACTAGCGCGTGCTATGCGATATGCGCCTTGGAGTGTAATATGCACAGGGCAGTGTTGTGTAACCTAACTAGTCTCTAAAGTTGTAATATAAAATATGTGCTGGGGAGTGTAACGTTGCATATGCACTGTGACAAATATATGGATCCCAGATTGTAATATGTATGGCATAGCACTGTGCGTTATAACATAGGCATCGAGAAAGGCACGTTAGATGGGGCAATATAACCCGTGCGAAGACAAGTGTGGCATGACATATTCACGGGGTGGTGTTACAGTGCACATGGGCTAGAGAGTGTCATAGCATATGCACTAGCTAGTGGAATACAACACAGAGGTGTGTGGCACTCGGCAGGCAATGGTGGGTGTAACACAGCATTGGGCTCTGTCAGGAGCACGCTGTGACTCTCAAGTGATGTTCGTCCCCTTTCCAGAGAGTAAAATAAAAAGTATTACACATCCGGCAGTGGATGTGTGTTTTATTAACCGTGAGGGGGGTTTCTTGCATAGTTTTGGTCGAATTTTTGTCGAATCCCCTTTGAATGGCTTGGTGTGCATGTGTATTAAATGTGCCCGTCAATAGCTACCCATGTTTGTATAAATAAACGACAAGGGTGTCTACCAGGATTAGGCACGGTAGGGCATCAGACATGTCAGAGCTTCACTAGTGGTGTAAATACATTCCACGTGGATTCATTGCATGCATAGTCGCCTTGTAATGAATATCACGCAAATCGTCATGGTGATAGGTACGTACGGTTTGTCCAGCATGTCCTAGGTGTGTCTATAAATATATATTTTTTAAAAATAATAAAAAACAGTGGCCGGCCCTGGGGATTGGGGTCAAAAAAATATAATTAGGAGACTGGCCCTGGGGGATGGGGTCATCAGGGCCAATAAATTAGAATAAGAAGGGGAACCAAACAGCCCCCCTTCTTAAAAAACTAAAATAAATAAAAGACTGGCATCGTGCCGGAGGCCATGCCCCCTCCGTGCAGCACTCTGCAAACGCGCCCCCAACAGGCATCTCCAGTATGCGCCAGGGAGCTGCGCTGCAGCCAGGTGTTCTGAGGCCAAGCCCCTTTTTACACCTCTCTGCAACGCAGCTCTGTGGCGCTTACTGGAGGTACCTAGTGGTCTAGTTTGACCCTAGGGACCCTTAGGATTCAGGGGGACTCTCAACTTAGAACAGCCACAGGGCGCGTTTACACAGTGGTGAAGGGAGGGGACGGGGCCTGAGGTGACGTGTGCAAACACGCACTATGGCATGTTTTAAATTGGGGATATAATTTCCCTTCAATACTGAGGGCCCCTGGGGGCTAACTAGCCCACCAAGTGCTTCCAGTAAGCGCTACTGAGCTGCATTGCAGAGAGGTGGTCCAGGCCGTGCCACTTTTTACACCTCTCTGCAACGCAGCTCTGTGGCACTTACTGGAGGTACCTAGTGGGCTAGTTGGACCCTAGGGACCCTCAGGATTCAAATGAACTTAATCTCCTAACTAAAAATGGACACAGGGCGTGTTTACACAGTGGTGAAGGGAGGGGACGGGGCCTGAGTTAATGTGTGCAAAAACGCCCTGTGGCCTGTTTTAAGAGGTAGTTTTAATCCCCATGCCCTATTATACACTAGGGGCTTACAGAGGAGGTCATGCTAATCACAGGGGGACCCCAACGCATAATGTTCCCTAGTGTATGTAGGTGTTTTCACTGTATTCTAAGTGTCTTTTAACATAGCACTGGCTCTAGGACTGGTTAGTCAGACTCAGTTACCACCAGTATCCGTCTGAAAAAGTTGAGGGTACAGGATGATTTTGCAACAAGGCTTCTTTCTGCTCTTCTTTTTGTTCTTTCTGCACGTTATCCTTCTTCCTGCACTTATCTTCGTATTTGAGGACTTCTGTTGCTTCTTTCTGCACTTCTTTTGTTTCTTTCTGTGCATTTTTTCTTCTTTCTTCACATGTCCTATCTCTGTAGGCATAGTTAGAAATTAGCATTTAAAAAACCTTTGAAATTCACTGAAAAAACCATGGGTTTCACACACGTTATAGTTAGGAATTAGCATTTAAAAAACCTTAGAAATTCAATGAAAAAACCAAAGGTTTCACACATGTTATAGTTAGCTGGACATTTCACTCGTAAAAAACCATTGAAATTCCCCCGTTATAGTTAGTTCAGCTAACTATAACTCGCGCGCCCGCAATGCACTACTGATGACGTCACATATTACATCACTCATGACATGGTCACTGACATCACTCATGACATCACTGATGACATCTCAAATGACATCACTGATGACATCACTGATGACATCATCCAGTGATTGTGTGTTTTTATGAAAATTATATATTTTTTATATTTATGTATATCTCAAGGTCAAAGGAAGAATAAATGGGTATATAAGTGTCTAAATGGATACTTTTGGGGGGAATTTTTTTTGTGTAACTGACTGTTTAAGTGTATCATAGTGAATACATGGCTTACTGAGTAATCTTTAAATATTTAAATATCTGTATCAGTTTCTTACTTTGTGTATAAGTGGCTGCATGGGTTGGTGAGTAGCTACATGAGTGTCTATATAGGTTATTAGTTGGTTTTTTATCACTATGAGTGTCTGAGTTTCTGTATGGTTCGGTGGGGGGTATTACTTAGTGCATAGGTGCATGAATGAGTGACTCACTGTTTGTATGTGTTGAATACAGCATGTGTGCAGGACTGTATGGGTGGATGAGTGTGTGCATGGGTGTGTTAGTGAGTGAATGACTGTCTCAATAGTGTCTTTATGAGTAACTACATATGTTTTAAACTAGTATATGTGACTATTGGTGTATATAAGTGAGTATATGTGAGAGTGAGAGATTGGAAGAGTTCCTGTATGAATAAGTATGTGTTTCTATAAGTGATTGTTTAAAAGAGTAAGTATATGTAAGTTTCTGTAGAAGTAAGTGTGGTGGTGTGTGTATAACTGTATATGCAAGTAAATGGATGATTGATTCTTTATTAGCATGAGTGACTATGTGTGTGAGTTACTCTATGGATGAGTGGCATTGTGTAACGGGATGTACAGGTGTATGAGTACATATGATGAGTGAGTACATGTATGAGTGACTGTAGAGGACTGTTGGTGAATTACTGTATGTGTATGTGGTTCTTAGAATTACTGAATAGGTTGTTGTAACTGATATTGATATGTTCATTATTTTGAACATTTTAGTTTCTATTTTTGAATGTGTGTTTCAATGGTTATATTAGGGGGAGAGGAGGTCTGCCACTCTATCACAAGGATGATGTCATCAGTGATGTCATCAGTGATGTCATTTGAGATGTCATCAGTGATGTCATGAGTGATGTCAGTGACCATGTCATGAGTGATGTAATATGTGACGTCATCAGTAGTGCATTGCGGGCGCGCGAGTTATAGTTAGCTGAACTAACTATAACGGGGGAATTTCAATGGTTTTTTACGAGTGAAATGTCCAGCTAACTATAACATGTGTGAAACCTTTGGTTTTTTCATTGAATTTCTAAGGTTTTTTAAATGCTAATTCCTAACTATAACGTGTGTGAAACCCATGGTTTTTTCAGTGAATATAGATATAGATATAGATATAGATATGTATAGATATTACCTACTGGCGGTCGCCAGTAGGTAGTTATAGTTAGGACCTATTTTCCATAGGAAATCCGCAACATTCTATTTGGAATAACTTTAGCGCTCGTTTACAAATCTGCACAAAACTTTCTAAACATTTGGCCAGCTCCGGTCTGCTCCTATCCTGAAAGTCCCATGCAATTTCCCATAGGACCTTTAGCCGCAGCTACAGCCCGAACTGCTGAACGGAATTCCACCAAATTTTGGCAGAAGGGTAGACCTTGGTTCTGAGTCGTGCCTTTTGCTTAAATGGTGTAAATCCGTTCAGTAGTTCATGAGAAAATCAAAATCAAAATCACATTTATATCTGGGCGGAGCCTAACCACACATCTCATAATGAGATCTGATTGGCTGTCAGTACTTCATCCAAGAAGTGTTGGCAGCCATCTTGGGACCAATATACATGATAGCACCTCATTAAAAAGCATTGCAGTTAATAGAAGGTTTTAAGACTTTAGTTACATTATAAATCATTTGTTGATGGTACCATACTCATTTTAGGAATTGTGGTGTGTTCTAAGGTGATTTTACCATGTGAAAAAGCCTTTTGCTGTGATATCATGAATCATGTTTGAGAGAAAACTATTTTGTCATCCTTTTCCCACAGAGGTTTGGAAGGTGATCTATAAGCTAAATTGAGAGCATATTTTCTGTAAATTCACATTATCTTTCTCAGTAATGTGAGACTGAAGTCTGACATTCTCAGTAAAACATATACATCCAACAAGGGCAGAGACTGTCAGTTGAGTCCTTTGTGTTCTACTGCAGCTTCCCAGAGTGTTCTAAAGAACAACTAGAGCGCTAACAGTCCTACTTATGACAAACGTATTGCACACCTGAAGCCATCTTGATTGGAATAAAGTGGTAACTCTTAAAACATTTAATTTAAAAAGGAACACAATGAGGGGGTTCGTTTTGCCATAGAAAGTATGATTAGTGCTGAAGAAAGAAAAATTAGGGCACATTTTGAGTGACTTCTCAAATCCTATTCTATTTCATTAAAAAATTCTGACATGCAGACTGAAACATGCACTTTTAATACCAGCAGCAGACTTCTGTGGTGGGTGAGCAGTAGTTTTTCTACAGTGATCTAATGAGCAGCTAGAGTGCTAACATTCAGAATTTATGGCAAATGTGTGTCATATCTGAATACCTTCTTGATGGAATCAAAGTAAAAAACTGAAAGCATTTCCTACTGAGGAGACGGCAGTAAATGAGGAAATTAGGAAACTTCATAACAAATAAATCTCCCAAGATGGCCACCAGAGACAAAAGAACCCAAATGCAGCACAAATATCACCGAGATGGAGCCCACATGTAGCCCAATGACAGAAGTGGGCAAAACACTTTTTTGTGTTTTTGCAGTTTTATATAGTGCAGACTTGTCAGGTATTGGAGTGCTTTACATGAGCATTGGTTACATCACACAAGATCAAATTCATTTTGGTTGTAGACATGGGGAGATTAAGTTATTTGACCAGAATCACAGAATGTTGAGCTGAAGCAGAAACTCCAACCTGGTTCCCCAGTTGCAAAGTCTGCAGCTCTGGAAGTAACACCACATCCTCTCCCATAAGTGCAACATTTAATCAAGTGATCAACTGAATAAAAAAATATAAAGATAACAAATAATTTAAAAGTTCTTTGTCACTATTTGAAAACACAGAAAATATGTCTTCATTTTAGTTTTCTAGAGCACTAACCATAATTTTGATGCAAATAAGACCCTCTCATATATGTAACTTCTAAAAGAAATGCTCTAGGTATTAACAGTTTTGACTACATCAAGATGACGTCAGGCGTTCCACACTTTTGTAATAAATATAGAATGTTAGCAATCTAGTTGTTCATTAGGATACTGTTGAGAGGCAGAGGCCAGGGGCACGGACTCTGAAAATTGAAGGCAGGTAGGAGGGAGCAGAGGCAACAATTTGCCCACACTGGGCAGGCAGGAAGGGCAGTGGCAGCACAACAGACTATGGAGAGCAGGGGAAAGGGGGGCAGGGGCAACAAACCAACAATACAGGACTGGCAAGAGAGGTTGTGGCAATATAATAGACCATTGTGGGTAGAAGGAAGCGGCAGTGGTAGTACAACTATACATGCCAACAGACCCGATTCAGCCAGGAAACGTCCAATGTTTTTAAGCTCAAATGGGCTTTATTTGATCTGTCTCCTGTCTACAATCTCCTCTTTTTCAATGTAACTCAAAGGGGAAAATCAATACCCCAGTTTTTTTTCAAAATCTCCCTCTTACCAAGTTCAAAATGTTCGCAAGTATGGTACATTGGATCATGGAAGGCAGGAGGAATTGGGGTAGGGACATGGACTCGGTTAACAGAGGACAGGAGGGACATGGAGAGGTGCACCAAACTGACCCTACAGGGCAGGCATCAGGGTTTGCAGCAGCACAATACACCACACAGGGAATGCAGGACGGGAGTGCAGCACAACAATCCATAGAAAGCAATAGGGAGGGAACAGGACCATGCACATGGACAACAGAGAATAGAGGGGAAAGAGGCAATGGTAGCTAGCTGACCATAATGGACAGACAGGAGAGAAAGCTGCAGCATAACAGACCATAAAGGGCAGGAGGGACGGATCAGGGGCATTACAATGGAACAAACAAGCCAGGAGGGAGGGAATAGGGGTCTGCACATGGAAACAGAGGGCTGGGGGCAAGGGGGCAGGGCAGGAGCAGCAAGATGACCATGGAGGTCAGGCAGGATGGGCACTAGAAACAAGACACACCATGGAGAGCAACAGTGAGACTATGATGGCATACACACAGACCATGGAGGCAGCTATCTGACCACACAGGGAAGGTGAGAGGGGCTGTGGCAGCACATAAGACCATGCATGGCAAGCGGGAGGGTTAGTGGCAGCACAATGGCTATGATGGGCAAGAAGGAGGGTGCAGGGGCATGCACAAAGGACCATGGAGGATAGAAGGGAGGGTCAGGACCTGGGCACAGACAAGAGAGTTCAGGGGAAGGGGCCTCACAACAGACCGCGCGGGGCAGGCAGGAGTAGGAGTTGCAGCACAACAGACCAGGGAGGGCAGAAGGGTGTGGCAGTAAAATGGACCATGGAGGACAGGAGGAAGGGGATAGGGGCATGGCATGTGGACAGGTAGGGTGGAGGTGACAGGGACAGGTTACAGTCATCTGACAATGCTAGGCAGGTGGGAGGGGAGTGGCAGCTCAACAGAACACTCAAGAGTAGATAGGAGTGGCAGGTCCATGGAATATGGTGGGCAAAAAGGATGGAGCAGGGGCATGCACAAAGACATCGGAGGGCAGGGGAAAGGAGAATAGGGGCAGCAAGCTAAGCACAGAGGCTAAGCAAGAGGTCAATGATGGGGCATAGAATTGGACAATGGAGGGCAGGAGGAGTGGACTGGTACATCATGATAAATGGAGGGCAGTGGCAGCACATCAGACCATGCATGGCAGGAGGGAGGAGGCTAGTCCATGGATTCAGACAACAGAGGATAGTGAGGAGGTGGATGGGGCAGCAAGCTAACTGTTCAGAGAAGGTTGGAATTAGGAACTTTATTGTTTCTAAAATGTGTGTCTGTGCGAACTACTTAAAATATGAATAAGTATGCAGCATAATCTCACTTTTATTCAGGAAGAAGAGGATGTTTGTGACTGTGACTCCGGGCTCACTTGGCAGAAACACCCCCTGACCCTCCACCCCCCATCGCAAAATGTAATGCCCGTGAAAAGGGTAGGTGAACGCAGTGTTATATAGAACATAAATCATTTGAGATGTCATCAGTGATGTCATCAGTGATGTCACTGACCATGTCATGAGTGATGTAATATGTGATGTCATCAGCAGTGCATTGCGGGCGCGCAAGTTATAGTTAGCTGAAATAACTATAACGGGGGAATTTCAATGGTTTTCTACGAGTGAAAAGTCCAGCTAACTATAACGCCCCTGAAACCTATGGTTTTTTCAGTGAATTCCTAAGGTTTTTTAAATGCTAATTCCTAACTCTAACGTGCCTGAAACCTATGGTTTTTTCAGTGAATATAGATATAGATATATATAGATATAGATTCACATAAAATGTGTAGGGACAGTAAAGACAATGTGGCGTGTGTAACATCCAAGCATTACATTTTGTTGCTGGCCAAAGGGCTCCACAGTAATTACACAGAGGACTTAGGTGCAAATGCTTCGAGCCACCTTTGGTCCCTGTGCTGGCTGTGAGCTCCTCTTGCCACCGTCAACTTCTGCAAGGCAGGAGCAGGGCCGGTCCTTGGACTTCAGGGGCCCCGGGTAGAAAGGGAATGTGTGAATCCCTCTCAATTTGCATTCATTGTGAAGTGCCATCAATTGCCTATTGTTGAGCGACTTTTCAAGATCCAACTTTATTGGCGTGGATATCAGTAAAACAAAAACATATGTCTTAACACTAATAAAATAAGCACATATTTTGAATTTCAATTAAATGGAAATACATTATAACAGTCACACTGGATGGAAAGGTTTGGCCTAGGTCTCTCCAAATCTCTAAAATTCAATCAAATGTTAGCAATTTGTTTCCAGATTAGTGCATTAGATACGTTTATGTGTATGCGGTATTTCTATAGCACAAACCAAATTGAAAGGCTGCTAAGCACTGTACAGGGTCAAAGACACAGTCAACATGTGATAGGAGTTGTGTGGATCGTGACTACATCAATATTTTGTTTCTTTTAAAGTTGAGTATTCGCTGTTTTCTTAATTGGAGCTAACTTTGGACTGTCTGGATAGATATGAGAATAACATTCTAGTTCTTTGGGGCAGAGTTGGGTGCGCCTTTTTCTATTTTTGTCTCTTTTTAGCACATCTTCTTCATCCATCTGAAGGTGTCCTTGCTGCAGGGGTGTGGAGAGCCACTGGAGATGGCAAGCTTGTCATCGAAGAAGGCAGGGGTGTCAGTCATATAGACTCTATATGACTGACACCCTTGCCTTCTTCTATATTATAGAGCAAACCTATCCAAAAGCATCGGAGCACTGTTCAGGGTCAACAACAAACATCACGTCAAGGAGTGATGGGAAAGGTAGCTGGTTTGTTGACTATCAACGCAGTGTGATAGCTTTGCAGATTATACAGCTGAGCTTGAAGATGGCGCAGGACAGCAAGGAGGACCTATGGAGTTCCATCACAGCGTTATGATGTGGTTCTATTTCTTCAAGCCCTAGTGAGGTGTGCTGCAGCATGTAGAATGCCCTTAAGGGAGCCAGTGTGGATAAAAGCTCCAAGATGGTTTCCCAGATACACATTGCAAGATAGGGTATGTGCAAAAAAGATATGAAAGCGAATAAAACAGTTGAAAATAATTTGTCTTTTGATAAATGCATCACGCAAGTCAATGAGAGACACCAGAAACGACCAGAATACAATCATATGTAGGCAAAAAGGGTTTAATTTCATGTGCAATGAGTAATGGCTACAACACCCCTATCAACGTTCTGTGAAGCCTTTAAATGTTCTGACATTAATAATTAGTAGACAAGTAGATGGTTCCAGAGTGCATTTCATTTTATAAATTAGCATAATGCAGATTCAGGTAACAGATTTGAGATGCATCTCTTCCCATTTCATTTTTCCTAATTTTGAACAATTAAATAACGCTGCGAGCCAAGCCCACAAACCGGTCAATTTCCTTGAGTGTCACAGTGCTGAACTAAGGCAGGCTGCAATCCCCCTGGGAGAGAGGCCAGACCTCTAGGGTTGTGTCCGGTCAGTATATGACCATCATGGATAGTATTTCATGTCTGAAATAGAGTGAAAAAGCAAAAAAACTCTATATAACTTCCCGGGCTATAACAATATAGACCAAAATATCCGTGCCTCATCAGCTAAGTAAAATCTCTCAGTTTGGAAGAGCACAAAATATAAAAACAGATGGTGGAAGCAGAGGTCTTCAAATTGAGACAAGGCTCCCCTGGTGGACCTCAACTTATCATAGGGATCATCAGCCTCAGCAATGGCTGGGATTAATTAAAGCATTCTATCTTTCCCTTTTTTGGATACTTTAGTGAGATGCCCTAAGAGGAACGGGTATCCCCAGACGTGGGTCCTGTGTTCACTATGTTACTGGAACCAAGCTATACCTGGCAGATGATCCATAACTAGGGCGCCACCTGTCCTAGGTTACTTGTGTTCCGGTTCATTGTGGACCTGGCCTGGTAGTTTGATATTGTCTGTTCCTATTGGAGCAGGGTCAAGACTGATTTGCATATGGCTGGGTCCAAACTGAGGTAGCATGGTGTGCAAAATAATGGAGTGGGATGCAGCCTGAGGAATTATCAGTTGATGCGCACTCCCACCTCCCCATAGTACCTTGAGACACCTTTGGGTGAGTAGCTGCACCTGATTGATTGATTGATTGATTGACTGATTGATTATGATTAATTCAAGTATTCCATCCATCACTTTTTGTGGACTTTTTTGTAGAGAGTAAAATGCAGCCATCATTTGGGCACATTGGACCCATAACCCCACAAGGTCGCACTCCCACTGTGCTTGCACTTTTGATATCTCTGCCCTTCAGAGGGGCCTCTTGCAGCACTGGTCTTTGGCTGCAAAGCCCAGAGCAAGGCCCAAAGCTGCAGGCTCCTCCCTTATGCCTCTCAGCACTGGAGCAAAACTGGTAGGCCTAGGGGAGGATAGACCTTTCCTGACCTTCGCAGCTCTGGATCATGGCTGTGCGGAGCATGAGAGAAGGGACCAGTGGCATAGTAATGTAGCCATGGGCCCTAATGCAAGAAAATGATGCTGGTCAGTAAAGCACAGCAATAATCTAGGTGCATTGGTTCCAGAACATCCATGATACCTGGTACCACTGCCCCTGCTGCACTACTACCAACAACACCCCTGAGAGAGGCCTACCAATGAGCCTCACAGCCATAGTCCTGCTCTGATAAGCTCATGGACTGGTGCCTCCTCCCCTGAGTGTCCAACCACGGCTGACTCTAATGCCCATTAGAGGGAGGACCTCTCCCATGGATCACAGATCTGGAACATGGCAGCAATGGCTATATAAGAGAGACAAGTAGCACAGCAAATGTGCTATTGGTGCTGGTGCAAAGTAAAATTACCCCCTCACTCTTGCTCACTGGCTGCATAGTAAAATAAAGCTATAATTGGGATCATTGGGCCCTAAATACCCCTCAGCCCAGTACCACTGCACCTGCTACACTACTGATGGCGAAGCTGATGGCTGATGGCTTTGCCAGGGCAGAAAGGGAATGGTTAACCCCTCTACTTGCATGCAATGTGAAATCACAGGAAATGACATTACAGGAAATGGACCTTGACATAGACCTATGCACAGAGCCATTGTACAGAGCTGTGAGACAGTTTCAATGGGGCCTAGGGGAGGGGCACACAAGAGGTGCCGTTCCCCACCTCCTGGGCTTCTCAGACATGGTGTAGCACCGAGAGGATAAGGGGAGAGAGCCCACCAACCCGTGAACCTCGCAGCAACATAAGCATGGCAGCAAGGCCCATGAGAGAGGTGCCCTCTCCATGCTCTGGCAATGCTACAACATGGCTACGGGGCATAAGGTAGAGACCTCCACTCTCCTAGGCCTTGCAACCAAGGTCTATTTTGCAAGGCCCAGAAAAAGGGGTCCAGTATAGGGGAGCCCTCTACCATTGGCCTCACAACAATGTTACAGCACTGCAAGACCCGGGAGGGGTGTTCCCTTCCATAGACCACATTACCCTGACCCACAGCTGTGAGACTCATGGGATTGTTGTCCCATCCTCTAGCCACATAGCTATGATGTAGTGCTGCAAAGCCCCTGTGATGTGGCCCCACTGCCCAGAACTTCACATCCATTGTCTGGTGCTGCAAGACCTAGGGAAGGAGAGTCCCTTTCCCTGGGCCTCACAGCCATGGTCCCCAGTCATAGCTGCAAGCGCCAAGTAGGGACTTCGCAGGAAAATGTATGCCTTTGGAGAAACAATGCACGTGTGGAGACATAATTTGTGTGCAGAGAGTTTGGAAGATGTTTAGTGGGGAGCAGAGGAACCAAGAGTCACTTAGCAGATTTTGTAGGTTTCATTCTAAATCTCCCCTCTAAAATAGGTCATGTTAAAAGATAACTCAGCTGAAGATTAAGGGCCATATGTACAATGAAGTGGCAGAGGGAGGCGTTAGCCTTCCTGGCTTAACGCCTCTCTACGCCACTTCTGAAATGCAAGGCTGCACCGTATTTTCAAGAATGTGGTGCAGCCTTGCGTTTCCACCTGTGGTGGCTCTAAGTTTAACAACTTAGCGCCAAAGCAGGCACCCTTGCACCACAGTGCAAGGGTGTCTGTGTGCAGGGGAGGATTGCTTATGTGTAGGAAGGAGTCCCTTCATGCACAGAAACAATCCTAAAATACCATTCTGTCACTTTCATGTGTGCTGCTTCATGCACCACACACGAAAGTGACAAAATGAGTTTTAAAAAAAAGTTTGTTTATGTACAGGAAGGGACACCTTCCTGTACATGAACAAACCATGGTATTTTGCTTTTTTCCATGTGTGTTGCACACAGCAGCACACATGGAAAAAGCAAAAACGAGTAGAAATAATACATTTCTTTACCTAGTCCTAATATTGGTGCTGCCTCTATGTACGCCACCCTCGTCCGTAGGGGGCAGCATCAAAATAAATGGGTGTTGCGGTGCACCCGCTGCCTACCCCTTTCACGCTTACCATAGCCAGCGTGAAAGGAGGCCTTATTTACAAGGCAGGATTAAGCCATGTTAAGTGGCTTAACGCTGCCTGGTAAATAAGACGCAGCCCCTATCGCCACCACAACGTCAATAGAGGTGACGTTGTGGTGGTGATAGAGGCTTGTACATATGCCCCTGAGTTTGTAGAGTCTGACTACTCTTCATGCTATGTTTGAGTTCTAATCCCTTTACCACCTATAGGAGTAAGCCTTGACTGCGCACTATTGTAAATTTCGAGCGACAAGTTTAGAAAAGTACTAAGTATTCCCATATGGGAAGTGAATAAGGGATTTGACATACAATAACGTATTATTTGCAAAAATGTATTACACTACAACTGCTGGACACAGCGATGCCCGGCCTCCGGGATGTGGGATAATCTGTGATGTGACTTCCCTTTCAGAGTGAATGCAGCCGGCCTCAGGGTTGTAGGCGCACTGCTGTGTGTGTCACCATGTGTTTTCAGTTACAAAATAAAATTAAAAAAATATATATATATTCCTCTAAAAAAAAGTTTAGAAAAGTAACAGTAGTAAATCAGTATCTACAATGTATACTGTCCAGTAAGTACCCACTGCACAAGACCTGGTCTAACCAGTACGTTTTAACCATGGAACTAGGATATTTGACATCTAATCAACATGTTTTAAAGGTGAACATGGCCGGAAAGAGAGTGGCAATTTCCTTGGAGAGGCCGCCCCTTAGCCTTTTCATCAGACGCACATCCCAATTGTAGTCTAGTGGACTAATTGGAGAAATGGAACCAGGAGAGGCGTCTTTCAATCCTTGCCTCCCCTTTGGCCACATTATGTGCTCTTGGGCAATAACTTTTCAGAATTTATTGCCAGGGCCAGGGGGATTATGCAATTGAGTGACTGCTGCATTTTTCTCATAATTATAGATTTATCACCTAATCCATCATCTGCTGCATAATCTGCAGGTTTTAACCAAAAATATTTTTGTTTCTAGCTCAAATGGTTCAAAAGTTCCTATTAACACAACAACACTTGTTGCCTTGCAGCAGAAGATCCTTTGAAAAGCTCCACTGGTTACCTTTCTGTGTCCTATTACTAAAATTGAATGTTAAACTGGTACTTATTAAGTGCAACCAATGCCCAGGCAGTGTTAAGTGTAAAAATGACCAAATATTGAAGTAATAATATCATAAAATGTGCTGAATTACGCCTCATAATATGCCTTTCTTGGTGCATAATTTACTCATCCCTGCCGCATAATTTGACCCTACTCTACCATATTATTCCAGTGGCCCTGCTTATTACTCTGCTGCTCCCTTTTTGGCAAGATTGGGAGTACTTTGATTCAATGTGAAAACTGGTAGTCACCCAGATATTTTTAAATGTACTGAATATTTCCTGAGAGAGGGGAGGTGCCCAGGCATAAGTACTAGTCATCTAAATGCAGTACAGTGGTAAATATATAGTCTTTGCAACAAGTAACAGTGTACTGCCGTCCTGGGTCTACTAATTTAACAAACTGTTTGATCCTGGGAAAATAACACTATCCGTGTGCCTCATCCACTTATGTGACAATACGGCAGCACTTTAAAACATGATTAATTTGAGAAATAACCACCAAAGGCTTATTCCCTGGCTCTGGCTCTGGCTCTGGCTCAGCTTGAGGTACAGTTAGAACCACAAGTCCATAAAGAGCCAAGCTTTCATGTAGCATCTGCCTGCCACCCTCTGTCTAACCAGGATGTGGCATTCCAGCTAGAGCTGCCGACTTTATATCTGAGGACCCAGCTTCCAGTCTTGACATCAGCAGAAGATCCTGTGATTCTGGGCAAATCACTTACTGGCAAATGCATCAAGAAAAGCTTTTGCGAGTCCTTAATTGTGAATATTAAGGACTCGCAATTAAGGACTCGCAAAAGCCTATGCATGTAGGAATCGCTATTAAAATAGCGATTCCTTAACATTCATTAATTGCGACTCACAAATTGCGAGTAGCAATTAATGAATGGCTTCCCATTAATTCCTATGGGCCTCCAGGCCCATAGGAATGCATTGGAGATTGCGGGAGCAATTTGCGAGTACCAGTAGGTACTCGCACATTGCTCCCGCAATTTCAATGGTGCAAGGGTGTCAAAATGACACCCTATTGCACCCATGTATTTGTACTCTGCACACATGTTGCATACACACATGCTCTAAGGGCATGTGTGTGCGCAACGTGAAACTTAGAAAAATGCAAATAAGTGCATTTTTCTAAGTTTTAACAAATTACAGCTTCATGGTAATTTGCTCCCGCTAGTAGCGAAATCGCTATTTTTAAAACATTCATGCATTGCATTTAAGGAATCTCAATTAGGGATTCCTTAAATGCAATCGCTATTTAAGGAATCGCTATTTTGAGATTCCTTCAATAGCGATTCTGAGAATCTGCCCGTTTGCGACCGATTTTGTGGTTGATGCATGTGCCTGTTAGTCTCTGTGTGCCTAAAAAAGAAAAGAAGGTGTACCTTCGAGTCGCGTTTGTGCTATACACAATTGCAAAAAATGCTTCTCATCCCTCATTCAAGGCTGTTTGTATCTAGGGTTGCCACCCGGCTGGTTTTCAGTCCTGTTCTGTTCTGTTTCATGTCCCGGCTGGTACCAAATCACCTAAAATTGTTATTTTTAGGCCTTATCTGTACATAATCAAAACTTCAAATATAAGCAGAAAACACATTTAAACGTGCTCTAGAGCTGCACCCATCCCTGAGCAATAATTCAGGTAAACAAAGACAGAAACGAGTTGTTACAAATAATACAGATGCTTTTGTTTAAAGTGGTAGTTAGTATTGTGTCCCGGCCTTTGCATACTCCTAAAACAGCAACAAATGGCCTGGATTTCTCTCCTAGAAAGGTCACAACCCTAGTTGAATCCCAATATTTGAAGCTGATCCTGAACCTGCATGGTGCAAGACCCCTCCTGTGCAGCAACGGCCCATCCCAGACACTGACAAGCATCTCTTTCAAAGCTCATCAAGGGCTGAAATAGTGAGAGCTGCTTGTCGTTCCGAAGGGACTTCCCCTGTTCGTGGCAGCGCGCCACATGCCTGGGAGGCAGGGCTGGACTGGGATCGCAAATCTGCCCTTGCAATTAAGTTCGACTGGTCTCCGGGGGAAGGGAGGGTGCCAGCGGAAACACCGCTGCTGCGTGCACTTTTGTTACAAGGGGCTGATTACATAACAGGTCCCAACTAACAAACCCCCCCCCCCCCCCCCCGGTCCAAAACCGGACCCCGCCATTCCAGCCCAGAGGGGAAACGCAGGTGCCCGCTGTGGCCAGTCCGGCCCAGCTTCGAGGCCAGGACACAAGTGCCCCTCCCAATGGCCTTGCATCGTTGGAGCATAGGTGCGAGGCTGCGCAAGGCCCCCATATTGGTGGACTGAGCGAGGGGCCCTGGGCCGTTGCCCATGCCTAACGCCATCCCTGAGCAGATGATATTTGTCATGAAAGGTTCAGTATTGTAACTCTGTCAGACCTTTATTTTGTATTTCTATGGTTGAGTGTTAAGTTCTAGACAGCTCTAAGCATGGGCTTTGCTTTAATCTAGGCAGGTTCCTTGTCGACTGTTCATTTCCATTTAAACATAGTTTATTACTCAGTGAATATTCAGGATACAACCTCGACTCGAACAAACCGTGTCATTATCACTCACCCTCTACAAATACATCATATTTCTTAAGTTCAGAGGTTTTTATGCCAAGTTTGTGTCATAGCGGTGCTTTGGGCCTGGGAGATACCAGCCCTTCTTTACCGCCCACGTCCGTATCCTTTTTTTCTGACCCCATTCCGGACTCTTACCTTCATCCTCATAGTCAGGAAGGTCCTGGGTGGTTCCGGGAGTATCTGCTAAGCTCCCTGGGGTGAGGCCACTGGGACCCTCCATCCTATTGCCTCTGAGAGCCCTGGTACTTCACCTGTCCTGTCCTGATCTCTCTGAACACTGAAGGTTCTGATGTGATCTTAGTTGCTATGGCCAGGGTTCTGAGTTGTGACATCACACAGACGAGGCCTCAAGCCCTGGCCGCTGTGTACATTTGAAGCCATGGCTCTCATGAACATTCTGAACATTGGGACCTAACACCCAGAACCACATTTCCACTCTATAAGCGGCGACATTACATTGATATTATAGTGTCACAGCCTTTAAAATTAAAAAAGATATTATCATGTTAATTATTGCATTTTGAGAAATATCGAGGTGCCACGCTGGGTCAATGGGGGAAGTTCCATTGCTCTCACACCTCGTTTTTAACCATGTAAATCAGACAGTAACAGTTAGAGGTGTAAGGTGTAGGCATAATGGCGCCTCTCTGTCTTTATTTACTTATGAAAGGAAAGTAAATCAATCATTCATTCATTCCAAGGGTTACTTGGCACCCGATTAACTAATTCATTGTACTTTTGTGAATGTATGGAGTATTTATGTGCCTTGTAGAGGCTGGCAAATTGCTTGACTCATCCCGAAAATTCCAAACCATGCATACAAGTTGGCAACAAGCTATTGAACAGAAATGCTTGACAGTCACACACAATACTTAGTTATGGCGATGCTCTCTAACTCAATGTCTGTGGTGGTACTGCAATGTACATTTTTCTCAATCAAAGAGCAGGTACGAAATAGACATCATCAGTGCAAGTGCTCTTAAGAAATAACCATTTGCGGCATGGATATAACCATTGCAAGCTTCTCTCACTCACAGAATATATGTAGCTTGGACATCAGTAATGTGTATTGAGATCTTCCACAGAACAGGGACAATTCAACATCAAGCATCAAACAAAGAACATGTCCAGCACAATAGGGAAGGACGCTTGCTCTGATCCTAGTGCAACATGACATAACTGTCCCTATTATGGGTAATAACAGAGCCAGCCTTCCTCACACAAAGAATGGATCAGTGGGTGAAGCATCTATGTATGACAGAACTGGTAACACAAGGAAAGCAATAGTGCAAGCTTCCCTCATAATCATATAAGTCGCAGTGTGGATACCTACAGTGTAGTCCTCACAGCATCAAGCAGCAAGTCCAGCATGGCGATCATCAGTGCAAATGTCTCCCTTTCAAAGAATAAGCACAGCATGGGCATGACCCCTTCAAGCTTCCTTTGATGAGGGAAAATGCACAGCATTGACATCACCAATGCATGCTTCATTCACTCACAGAATATGCATAGAATTAGCACCAGTAGAGCAAGTTGCCCTCCTTCACAGAAGGATGGAGCAGGGGCGTCAGCAGTGCAAGCTTTGCTTTCTACAACCACAAGGGCACCATGGGGATAAGCAGTGCACACGTTCCTCCATCTCTAGCCATGTTTCACACCCTCCCACACTAAGCGCCTCATGGGCATCAACCGAGCAAGACTCCCTCACTATAACAAAAGGTACACCCTGGGCATCAACATTGCAGTGTTCACATCATGAAAGCGTAGGCCCAGCATGTCCATCATTAATGTGTGTTTCCCTCTGTTAAAGAACAGGTGTGACATTAGCGTCACCAGTACAAGCTTCCCTTGATAATTGAACATATGCTGCAAGGACATCACCCGTGCAAGCTTCCCTTGATAATTGAACATATCCTGCATGGACATCACCAATGTAAGCTTCCCTTGATATCAGAACATGTGCAGCTGGGCTTCACCAATGCAAGCTTCCCTCCCTCACAGACTTTTGTATAGCATGGTCTTCAAAAGTGTGTTCTGTCCTCCCGCAGAGACCAGGCATAACAAATGAGTAGAAGTGCATGCTTTAGCCCCCACAGAGCAGATGCACTATGGGAATCAGTAATGCAAGCTTCCCTAATACAAAGAACAGGTTCTTCTTGGTCATCAGAAGAGCAAGCTTTACTCCCTGATGTAGCAGAGTAGGATCTGCTTCACATGGGTACCCCCACTTTTTGCTGGTGTTTCACTGTTTTTCGACCTTAGTCTGGCTGTGGCCCTGCTAATCAGGACCCCAGCCTAGCTGCTTCCTCTCTAAAAGGGTTTCCGTGTACATTAGGTACATATCTAATTGGATTCTGGAGTGCCTTATAAGCCCCTAGTATATGGTGTACTATGTACCTAGGGCATAGGTACCTCAGAGGCCTACCAGGGGCTGAAGCATGTATTATGCCACCCCTGGGAAGCACTCCTAAATGGCACCACAGGTCTGCTACTGCAGCCTGGGTAAGGGTGTGCTTGCACCCCTTACAGTGGTATAGGCTACCTATACCCACATATATATACAGACACATATAAACATATAAGTTACTCCTATGGCAGGCCTTGACAATCCTGAAGGCAGAGTGCTTGGTTTTGTGTGAGAGGGTGCCCAAGCATGAGCTGAGCCCCTCTGCAGCTTTCGGAAATCCTTCCTTATGGCTGTTCTGTGATACAGTAGAAGTTGAAATAGTCAGCACACTCAATCTTGATACAGAGAGAATCAATGGCTTGAATGTTAGAATCAAACCTCAATACATTGTAAAAAAAAACAATATTTTGTTTTGCGTGCAAACCCGATGAGGTAGCCAACCTAAGCAACAAAAGAAGAAGCAGGTGAACTATCACCTGTATACCGGATGCACAGCAGTGAACGGAATTATTATTAATAAACACTCTCCTCAATAAAGAAAAACAATCGTATCAACCATAATGCACTTCAACAATGTTTATGTTCCTTTGATAGTGAAGTTATCAAGAAATCAAGAATATTGCAAAAAAAAATTACACATAGAAGTTATGCTTGTATACATCAGCGAAAATACAAGACATTAATAAGTTTAGATATAATAAGCAAAAACATCAGCAATAAACATGAATCGCAGAGATTGTTGACGCTGTTTTGATTGATGCCCAATGCATTTCGGGATTACCAAAAATCCCTTCTTCAGGGGCCTCTGTTCGAAGAATGAGAAAAACCACATAGTTGTACAACATATGATCTCTGAAATAATATGTTCAGTAACAGATGCAGCGTGCATGGCCAGAGTGGTGAGAACACACCTGTACATGTTCAACTCCAAACAATTACCTTCCCGTGTGAAAAAAAAGAAAAAAGCAGTGCCCAAAAATTATGATCAAAAGTAATGTGAATTGTGAAGAAAGCAGGAGAGAGACAGACAAGTTGTGCCCCAAACCAAAGTGAAAAGGATACAACAACATATTGATGGAAAATGTTATGGGTGCTGAATAAACAGCACTTACTTGTAGCCAAAAAGAATCTGCTGTACTATTGCTGATCGGGAAATGACTTTCCTCTCTAATTCTAAAAACATGAGAGAAACCATGTTCAAATGCTAGCTCCATGGTATGAACTAACATGCCGCCAAAATGTCCATAATGTACTCACTATGCTGGACACACACGAGACCTTCTCGTTGCACTGCTAAATGTTTGGTGACTTCTGGTAATCTGATAATACAAAAGAAAAAACGTGACACTAAGAAAATGAGTTGACATGCAGTGGAGAAAGAAAGAAGAAGAAACATGAATTACCCTGTGTATCAAATGTATACCGGTGGGTGATGTTGAGCCGTTGGAAGTATGGGCTTGATGGAGCCAGTAAAACGACTGTCCAAACTGATTTAGAAAGGTGTCCGAACAAATGTGTCTGTCAGACACGGAAACCTAAAATAGAATCACAGCGTACTAATCAATGACACGCTGATAAAAACTTATTCAGAAAATGGTTAACAACGAGTATAAACTGCTACATAGCTGCCAGCTTACCTAGGTCATTGCCTGCAGACGCAACAGATCAAAACGGGGTCTCAGTAATAATTGTGGTTAAAGACGCCGAGATACCTCGGACTGCTTATAAACGTCACTGAAAGCGTCTGACGCACGAAACCTCGATAGAGAAGAAGCACCGGAACTAAGCTGAACAGAACGCCATCTTTAAACGGGATCAGCGGAAAAAACTGACTGCAAAAAATTACATGAATGTATGATCACGGGTTCAAGTAAATATCTTCCTGACATATACTGCATCTACATCAGGAAGTTAAAATTCATGCTCAATATGAGATGTGGCTAAAAAGAAAAATTGCAAAGATGTAAAGCGGCACAGCTTGGTGGATAAAACACACGGAGACGTGTGAATGTATGGAAACCATGTTGAGGACTGCTAAACCGACCTGTATGAAGCACACGCTAGAAAACTTGATATACACCAAATACTGATATATGTAGCGGAATAACGGTGTTAGTCAGAGCTAGAAAAATTGGAGTAACAATTAATGAAAATGTACCAAATGCTCCACCTGTGAAAAACAAAAGAAAAGTGATAAAATAAAAAATAATAAAATGAAAAGTGAGTGGTGCTGATAAATGAATAAAAACTAAAAAAACGGGTGATATAAATAACGAAACATGTGCCGGACAAGAGATCAAAAAGTGAAGACGAAGTTGATGATTGTGTGGAGAGAAACGTATTTACGATCTAGATACTTTATAGAAAACATTGCATTTCAAGTTTATCATTGAGCCCGGCAGGTACTAACGTGTTAAGATGTTTGGTCCACCAAACCTCTCTTTGGGCTAACAGCTTAGCAGTGTCTGTACCAGAAGGTGCTGTAATAATTTCAAGAATCATGAATTTCAACTGAGTGTTGGTGTGTCGATACTGTAACCAATGTGTCACCAAATGTGACTTAAGACTTTTAGTTCAAATAGAGCTTTTGTGTTCT
Source organism: Triturus cristatus (assembly GCF_964204655.1). Classification (NCBI taxonomy): domain Eukaryota; kingdom Metazoa; phylum Chordata; class Amphibia; order Caudata; family Salamandridae; genus Triturus; species Triturus cristatus. Next base: position 820,595,239 of record NC_140593.1, on the reverse strand, counting down.
GAAATACTGACCTTAAGTTTACGTGATGTTTTACCTACATACAGTAATCCGCATGGACATTTAATAGTATAAATCACATTGATGCTGTTACAGTCACCGTTATATCTTAGTGAAATAGCTTTGCCTGAATGAGGGTGGTTGATTGTATTACCAGTTATCACATTATGACAATTGACACAATTAAGACATTTGCGTATTCCCATGAATGATTTTAGATTAACTTCATGAGTTTGTTTAAGCAAATCCTTAATGTTTTTGCTGCGTGTGTATGCAAAAAGAGGTTCCTGAGCAAATACACCGTTGAAATCAGGTTCATGCTGTAATAATTCCCACCTGGATTTAATGATTTTTCTGATGTTGGCCGAGTTGGTGGAGAATTTAGACACAATGACTTGACGAGTTTGGCTAGTTATTGGCTTAGAAGAAAGCAATTCAGAGCTTTCTTTTTGATTAGTTTTAGCCACAGCTAAATTTAGCATGTGATCTGGATATCCACGTTCTCTGAATTTAGCGCACTGCTCCAACAAGGCCTGGTCTAACTGTTGTGGATCTGATGTAATTCTTTTAGTGCGTAATGCCTGAGAGTAAGGCAAATTACGGAGCAATGAAGGTGAATGAAAACTGGAATACAACAATAGATTGTTCCTATCTGTAGGTTTGGAGTAAACAGTAGTCACGAAAGAGTTACTGTTTTTGGTAATTAATACATCCAAAAATGGTAAAGACTTGTCACTGATATTATGTGTGAATTTAATTCGAGCATTTTTGGCATTCAATTCATAGATACATGTTTCTAGGGATGATTGTGAACTTTTCCAAATAAGAAAAATATCATCAATGAATCTGACATAAAATGCCAGATTCATGCTCCATTGGCTGTCATTGAAAATGTAATCATGCTCAAACTTAGACATGAACGTATTGGCATAGACTGGGGCCCCGGAAAAACCCATAGAGGTGCCGCTTATTTGTAGGTAAAAATCATCTTGCCACTGGAAGTAACTATGTTGTAGACAAAATGTCAAAAGTTCTAAGATGAACACTTTGTTTACACCAATTTCTGGTAACTGGAGCAATGCCCATTCACATGCCTCAATGCCTTCTTTTAATGGTCTGGATGTGTAAAGTAATGTAACATCTATTGTACACAATAACCAAGAAGGAGAAAATTGTTCAATGACTTTGTTCAAAAGGTTTAAAAAATGTGTAGTGCCTTTTACGTAACTGCTCCTTGTCTGGACAAATTTCTGTAGGAAATGGTCTACAAATTGACCTAGAGGCGTAAATAGAGAGTCACACCCTGACACGATTGGACGAAAGGGAGGATCTTGTGAACTTTAGGCAGCATGTAGAGTGAAGGCCTTCTTGAGAAAGGCACCATCAAAAAGCTGCAAATTTTAGGAGAGATCCATGACATGTCTTCAGCATGTTTCAGGATCTGTTCGAGAGTTTCTTTGATCATCATGGTAGGATCCTGATCTAGTTTGATGTACGTTGTAGTGTCTTGTAAATATAAAGACACTTTATGTTCATAAAAAGTTCTATCCATGATAACGAGGGCGCCACCCTTGTCAGCCAGTTGAAATGTAAGTCTGTCATCTTTAGCTAACTGCTTGATGATAGCAGCTTCATGTTTTTTTAAATTAGTCTGAGTGGATGTCTGTAATTTCAATTTAGACACTATCAAAGGAACATAAACATTGTTGAAGTGCATTATGGTTGATAGGATTGTTTTTCTTTATTGAGGAGAGTGTTTATTAATAATAATTCGGTTCACCGCTGTGCATCCGGTATACAGGTGATAGTTCACCTGTTTCTTCTTTTGTTCTGTGATACAGCCATACCATATACTCTTAAGTGCATTATAACCTCGCAGTAAATGCTAAATTTGGAATGGCTGCATCAAAACATGTCATGTTTGGTGTCAACCGCTTTGGAATACTACCCCTGCCAGTTGTGGTGGCGGGGGTAGCATTCCAACCCTTCTAGAGGGAGAGACATGTTCACACTGGTCTTACCCAGTAAGACTTTCCTGAGCCCTGGCATCACAAAATGGATGCCTCTGTCACAGACACGGGTCTGGCCTCCTGCTGCTCACCGAAAGTCCGGTAGGGGAGGCCTGGACAATAGATTTCCTGTCAAAGGGAGGTGTAACCACGTCCCCAGACAGGCAGATGTGTATTGGGGCTGGGCGGGAGCACTCTCTGGTGCTTTGAAGTCCTGCACTGGGGACACATTTGGTGTCCCTGTGCATAGTCCAGTTCAAACCGGTTGCAGGGGCTACCTGCCCCTGCTCTGGCGCAAAACTGGACAATGGAAATGTGTGTAACCACCCCTCTTTCCAAACCTTCCCATAGGTGGGTCCCTAGAGTATGCCCAACCCCCAAACTTAGTATAATTATGGGAACCCAGTCCTGGCGACTTTTGATTACCCTGGACGAAACTCTGCATCATATATCCTGGACCTTCGACTTTCTATCTCGACTATAAGATGATAGAAATCTCCCTTGGGGTCAAGGAGTGACTCCCCTGCTTGGCAGGCACCAAAGAAGCAACTGACCAGTCTCCATCGCTGAAGCTCCCGCTAGATTTCGAATTCTTTGCATCACCAGAGGTAGATTTCCAGACTTCCCCGAGGCTACCCTGAGTCCACAGCAAAGCTGAGGCCTGTGGCTATTGTGGGTGATGTGGAACCATGACCCCTGGACACCATGAACTTTTGCAGCACCACTATCTTCCTGGTCTTCCACGAAGTTGTGCTTTGGGCTGCGAGTAGCCCCTCCCTTGAGCACAACCTGCACCAAAGATTTCTGGCCTCCACTCCACAAGTGACCCGTGGGCCAGTTTCAAGTGCGACCGCTCGAGGCTCCTTTGCAATCACTAGCCTGTTGGCTAGTAGGTCCCCACGAAGGCAACTCCTCTTCAACTTGGACTTTCCTGGTTGCTCCAGACGTGCCCTGACTTACCCTCGCTGGGTGAGTCCCTCAGTCCTTGCTGGTCTGCACTGCAGTCCTGTCTCTGAATTCCAGTGACTTGCCGTTGCCAAGGCTTGTTGGGTCCAATCTGGTCGCTGACACCCCAGCACTCAACAGACTTTGTGGGACAGCTCGAATCTGGCTCATGGACTTCGTCAATGACTCGTGGATCTCGTGGCTGAAGGGTCAAGACACCCGTCAACTCACCTGCAGCACCCGACATCTGTGGGCATTGGTCCATCCTGCCCTCGGTCACTGGCTGGTGACCCAGACTCTGTCCCCTCTGCTTTCAGGTTCCTTCCATGCCAGATCGAGGCTTGGATCTCTTCGGACACTTCTCCTCTTCACGGCAGCAGCAGTTCTTTGAAGGCTTCCATTGCAAACGACGACGCGACCCGACACCAAAAGACACCTATGTACCCGGCTTCCCTGGGTGAGGTAATTCGAGTACTCCAGTGCTCCCGTGGGTGCTAGCCCTAGAACTTCTTAAGTCCAAAAGGGTTTGGTCCTGCCTCGATTCTAAGTGTCCCTAATCTTTAAATTTCCAACCGCGACATTGCCCATAGTAGATAACGGGAACCCGCGGTTGTGTTTACACACTGCATACAGTCCCGTGGGTCCCCTGTGTCACTACCTTGGGTGGTTCCTTGGAATCCCAGCGATTCTACAGGCTATAGGCCTTGTGTCTAGTTCAGTCATGGTTCTTACACCACTTTTTTGGTATATGGTTTGGTACGCCCCTAGGGCCCAAACGTGTGTTTGTGCTATTACTGATGATTGCTCACTTGTAAACTAAGTACTTCGAACTCCAGTCTCATAAAGAGACTAGAGGGGGGTGTTTTATCTTAAATACATATATTTTGAATATATACCTGGTGTGGTTGTCCTTTCATGTGATCATTCAAGAGATTATAGACTGGTAAAACAAGCTGCTTTACATTCCTTCAAGACTTAGCCTGAGGGCTGCTCTCCATAGCTACCATTAGGATAGCTTTCAATAAAGGTTGTCTTTAACCTATCACCATAAGGGGTTGTTTGGACTGATACAAGGTGCTCCCTAGAACTAGTGGACAGCATATATCAGGCCACCTTCTCACACCTGACATATTAGGTAATGCATTGACACCAATAGTGCAAGCTTCCCTCACCAATGCAAAAGGTATATCACACAAACATTAACAGAGTAAGATTCACTCCCTCAGAAAACTAGAATGGACATCTGCATTGTAAGCTTCCTTTTCTCACAGAACCTGATTCTTATAAACATCAGAAGTGCACATTTTATCCTACTCAGAGAAGTACAGTATGGCAGCAGGAGTGGCAGCAACATTCCCTCACAGAACAGGTGCAGGATTGACATTAGAAATGTAAGGTTCCTCCATTACCAAAACAGGTACACCATGGACATTAGCAGTGAGCACTTCCCTGTCTCGGCCACTTGAGCAACAGCAGTTTTGGCTTTTATCTTTCTTAGAAAAGGTACAGAATGAAACCCAGTAGTGTAAGCTTCCCCCTAGCACAAGAGACTCCGAATTGAAATCTGTAGTGCAATCATCCCTCCATCCAACAGACACAGCATAGGCACAGCAAAGAAAGCTTCATTCACCCCCAGAATTCAACCCCAGAACTCAAACCTTCTGTGTATCAGCAGTATAAGCTTTCTTGGTTAACCAAAGATGGACAGCATGGACATCAGCAATGCAAGCTTCCCTCACTCTCTGAACTAGCAAAGTATCTGCACTGTTTGAGCGTCCATGTGTGATGCCCATGGCCCCAGCAAAGTATGCTTCACTCACACCCAAAACTGATACCTCACGTTTATCAGCAGTAGAAGTGTTTTGGTTAACAGAAAGTTTACAGAATGAACATCAGCAGTGCAAGCTTCCCCACTCTTTGAACATTCACAGAATCTGCACTGTTCCAGGGTCCATGTGTGATGTCAGGGACACCAGCAAAGAAAACGTCACTCACTTGCAAAACTGATACCTCGTGGATCAGCAGTAGAGACTTTCTTGGTTAATAAAACATTTACTGCATAAACTTCAGCAATGCAAGCTTCCCTCACTCAGTATGTGCACTGTTTCAGGGTCCATGTGTGATGTCAGGGGTGATAAAAGTATTACTTCTGGTCAAAGCCAACCATGTTTTTATGGTATTCTGATGGTTCAACTACCTTTGCAAGAAGGTTAAAGCAGCAGTTTCCATAAGGTGGCAGGCAATGAAATGAAAGCAGCTTTTTGCAGTGCACTAATAAGTGCCGGACTGTTATAAATTTGTAAAGAATCCGCAATCGGAGGAGGAGCTTAGCGCGCATCCAAGATGGTCGCGTGAGCACAGGGCTCCCCGGACCCTCGCCCCTCCTCGCGATTTATCCTGATGATATCCTGATTTCTTGGACGGGCTTTCGAAGGTGATCCTAGACTGAGTCCATAACTCTTTCCAGAATTTTTATCGGACTTGGGCGACCGAAATTACAGCACTTTGAACTTTTGAGGCCCACCTTGAGGCCGTGCCAGGGACTTGGTGATCTGTGGAGCCGGGACGTAGTTGAACAACAACGACATTGGGACCTCATCAGTGGCCGTATCCCCACTTTCGGTTTCACTTTCGGTTTCTGGCATGGTCTGATTGAGGGTCTGTTTCGCTCGGCCTGGGACCAATCCAGCCTCCTTCTGGTGTCATCGCTGCCTCCTCATTACAGCGTACTGGGTCAAGTCGCGACTCTCTCCGGACCCCACGAGCCAGCTTCTTGGCCGGTCGGTGCCCGACCTGCCGGCGGCCATTTTCACTCGGTCTTGTGGGCCCCTCCGGGGTGCATCTTCCACCATGACGGGCAGGGGTGAACCCGAGAAGCGGAAGACCAAGACGTCTCTTCGTGGGGGACAGTTCCAGACAAATGTTATGGACCGCTATACTCAAGCCAAAGGATCCCCCGGGCTCTCCAGCAGTACCCCGGGGGATGCCATAGAAGACCCATCTGCCCCTGTTGACTTGTCCCTGCAGGACTTTATGGGCACCATCACCGGCATGAAGGAGACCATCGGCCAGCAGTATGAGGCCCTGGCTCATAAAATTGACTCGGTCGCCATCGATGTCACTCTAATCATGGCTGACCTGTCTAAAACTAACGAGAAGGTGAAGTCATTGGATTTGAAGACCTCCAGCCTCACGGCCGATGTGTCGGAACTTCGAACAGACCTTGGCGCTCTGAAATCGTCCAACGACTTGATGTCCCATCGGCTGGAGGATTTTGAGAACAGGGCAAGACGCAACAACATCTGCGTCATAGGTGTTCCGGAGAATCCCGAGACTCGTTCTGTTGACCTCCTGGTCGAAGATCTAATCCTTACCCATCTTGCCCCTTCTGGACTCAGCAGTTTTTTGCTGTGGAGCATGCACATCGTGTCCCGGGCGGTAAGCTCAAGCCGGGCGCTCCCCCGAGGCCCATCATCGCTAAACTTTTTCATTTCAGGGACCGTGATGCGATTTTGCAGGCTTCGAGGGTGCACGGCCCGGTGAAATTTGAAAACTCCTTTGTCAATTTTTTCCCGGACTTCACTCAACTTGTTCAGAGACAGAGGATGGGCTTTCAGGGGGTTAAGCGACGTCTCCGGGACCTGGGCTTGAAGTATGCTATGCTTTTCCCCACCAGGCTTCGAGTGGAACATGACGAACGGACCTTCTTTTTCGAACGACCGGACAATGTGAGTGACTGGTTGGATTCCCTGCCTGGTCGGGGCGATCGAACGGGGCACCCTGGCGGTGCCGAGGGTGGTGAGCCTCCACAGAAGTGACCTTTCGGTCCCTAACCTTGATAATCGGACATTGCTCAGTTGGGTTCTACCTCTTTTGTATATTTTGTCTTATAGTAGTTCGTGTCTGGGTGGCGGGTTGAGACGGGCCTCTCTCCTCCTCCGGGGTCTTTTTGTAGAATGGGATTGTTAGGGCGACAGGCACACTGCATTTTGGGGTGGTTTTATAGTCTGCAGGGGTGCAGGGAGGGGGGAGTTGTAACGGGCTTTGGTTGGGGTGTTTGTGTTCGTGTTTTCTTTTCTCAAGGCGGCATATTGGTTCTTTCTTTGCTTCAGGTGTCCTGCTCTCTGTGGGGAGACTCCTGCTACTTTTGTGGGGATGGGGGGTAGTGGGTTGAGGTTGATATCTTGGAACGTCAATGGATTGGGGGATCGCATCAAACGGGGTGTTGTACTGCAATACTTGCGTCATTTGACTCCTGATGTTGTACTCCTGCAGGAGAGGCATTTGGTCGGCAATGTGTGTCATGCTATGAATAGGTGGGGATACCGATTGGTTGCACACTCCGGGTTCACCACTGGTTCCAGAGGGGTTGGTATTATTATCCGGTCTTCCCTCCCACTAGAGATTGATAATGTCATCCTTGACGACAGAGGGCGTTATGCCGCCCTAACTGGTAGGTGGGAGGGTAAGACCCTTTCCTTAGTCACGATATATGTTCCCCCAGGCCTCCAGACCTCCACTTTCTCTGATGTTGGTCGGATGTTGCTGGAACTCCCCGATAGTCTTCTCCTCATGGGTGGGGACTTTAACTCTGTGCTATCCGGTGATCTGGATCGTCACCCCCCCCAGGGCCCTTCCCGTTTCCCAATCATGGCTTGGTGGGTTTTTGGACACCTTTGGTCTGGTGGATTGCTGGAGGTTAATGCACCCGACGCAATGTCAATACACCTTCCACTCCGGGGCTCATGGGAGTCTCTCCAGGCTTGATTACTTCCTCATGCCCGCGGCCCAGTCCACTCACGTTGGGGAGGTTCGACACTTGGCCCGGGGCATTTCAGATCACTCCCCTGTGTGGCTGCTTTTCGATACGGGGACGCAAGCCGCGGGGCGGATCGCCCCTATTAACCCTTGGCATCTGCGCAACCCCAAGACTCACGACAGCCTCATTAAGTCGCTCGACCACTACTTCCTGGAGAACGAGGGGTCTGTCTTGTCCTCAGTGTCCCTGTGGGAAGCCTTCAAAACTGTTATTCGTGGACAGGCCCTCTCTTTAATAGCTGAGACCAAGAAAGCTAGGAGTGGGGAGGTCGTGAGGCTGGAGGCCGAAATACTGGAGTTGGAGGCTGAACTAGACTCAGGTGTCACCCAGGATAGGCTCCACGCCCTCAGCTTGAAACATTTTGAATACAAATCACCTGTTACTGATGCCGCCAAGACACTGTACAGGGAACAGCAAGGTAGACTGTATGATGTTGGGGATAAGGCGGGTAAACTGATTGCGTGGCTTGATAAGAAGGAGAGAGTGAACCGCGTGGTCCCTGTGCTTCAGAATTTTGACGGTGTGCGTGTGACTGACCCTGGCGAGATTGTGGAGTGTTTTGCTGACTATTTTCGTGTGGTCTACTCCCCGGTGTCCGATGGAGATGAGGATGACTCTCGTTCCTTGTTGAGGGACATTGCGCTGCCTTGCCTGTCTGAAGGGGACCGAGAGTGCATGGAGGCACCGTTGTCAGCCGACGAGATTGCTACCGCGATTCGTTCCCTTCGTACTGGTAAGGCTATGGACCCCAATGGATTGCCCATTGAATTGTAAAAATTGTGCCCGGATAAAGTCGCACCGTTTCTCCGTGATATGTTTTTGGAGTCGCGTGAGCTTGGTTCCCTCCCTAGTGACCAGCGTCTGGCCACCATAGTTGTGATTCCTAAGGAGGGCAAGCCTCGTGATCATTGTGCCTCATACAGGCCCATTTCCCTATTGAATGCTGAACCGAAGATTCTCGCCAAGGTCCTCGCTAATCGCTTACTCGCTGTTATCTGTGACCTGATTCATCCGGATCAATCTGGTTTCATTCCGCACCGGAACACTGCTCTCAACCTGCGGCGTTTGCATGGCGTTCTCGCCAGGGCGGAGTTTCTTTCCGAGCCGGCCATCTTGGCTTCCTTGGACGCCACGATGGCCTTTGATACGATAGAATGGCCATACCTCTGGGCCACACTGGCGAAGTTCGGTTTCGGGGCGGGATTTATTAGTTGGGTGAGACTTTTATATACGGATCCGCTTGCTCAGGTTGTTGTCAATGGGAGGGTGTCCCAGCCCTTCGCTCTCGGGAGGGGTACTAGGCAGGGGTGTCCCTTGTCCCCCCTGCTCTTTGCTCTTGCTCTAGAACCGCTCGCAGCCTGGCTCCGATGGGAACCGTCGATAAAGGGCATTCAGTGGGCCCCTGGCTTTGAGGACCGAGTCTCGTTGTATGCCGACGATATTCTTTTGTACCTCACCTCCCCGCGTGAATCCCTTAATGTCCTTTTTGACGTCCTCACTTCTTTCGGGAAAAACTCCGGGCTGATCATTAATTAGTCTAAATCTTGTGTGTATGTTATTTCCGGTGGCCTTCCCCCCTTGCCGAATAGGTTTCCCATTCAAATTTCGCAATCCGGTTTCAAGTACTTGGGGGTCTACGTATCGTTGGACCCGGCGGTCCGCCATGAGCATAATCTCCTTCCTCCTCTCCGGTGATTGAAGTTGGATGTGGCTCGCTGGCGTAGGTTGCCGTTGTCGCCACTCGGTCGACCGGCACTTTTTAAAATGATGTCCCTGCCCCGATTTCTCTACGCACTCCAGAACTCCTTTGATATTATTCCAGCGGCCTACTTCCGGGAGGTAGAGGGTTTACAGAGGAGACTTATTTGGGACGGTTGCGCTCGTATCGCTCTTGCAAAACTGACTCTCCCCTGGTATGACGGGGGCATTGCGCTCCCGGATATCAGGAGGTACTATTGGGCCTCCCAGCTGTCCGCTATCAACCATGCTACGTATGCACCCGGTCCAAATCCGGCTTTCGAGATGGATAAATATCAGTTGCCTGGTGGCAACTTCAACAGAGCGCTCTATTCTCGGACGGCGGGGAGGAACCTAACGGGACCCACTAAGATTGCAGTACGTGTGTGGAAGGATGCCAATGTGGCCATGCGTTGGAATGATCGCCTGACACGAGCGACCCCCTTGTTTGCATCGGACAAATTGGGATGCCTCTGGACAACGAAAGATTTTGAGAACTGGGATATGATTGGCATTAGCAGAGTGGGTGATCTCTGGGTGAAAGGTGCAGTCAAATCCTTTGCAGTGCTTCAGAGTGAGTATGAGTTGAGTGAGAGGGAGTTCTTCAGGTATGCACAGGTTCGCCACGCTTTGCTGTCGGTCTTCAAGGCCGGTACCACGGTCCCCGCAGCTTCACCACTCGAGGACCGTATACTTGATGGTCATCTGCCCGATAGTACGATTTCTTTGATTTATAAGAAATTAATCAACAATCGGGGGGACCTCCTTGTGCCTCTTCGGGAGGCCTGGACCGGAGACGGGTTGGAGTTGGACGACGAGGACTGGCAGTCTGCACTGTCCTCCCCGAAAGAGGTCGCCATTCCTGCCCGTCTCCGTCTTGTCCAGCTTAAAATTCTTCACCGTGTTTATGTGACGGGTCCTCGTTTGGTTGTGATGGGTTTTTCTTCGGATGGGCTGTGTAAGTGCGGCTGTGGAATGAGGGCCACCTTCCTTCATATCCTTTGGGAGTGTCGCGAGGTTGCGGCTTATTGGCGCCGTGTGCATGCGGTAATGGAGTGTGTCACTGGGGTCGCTCTGTTGCCTGAGGCTCGTCGATGTTTGCTGAATGTATGGGAGCCGAATGATTACAACGTTGCCCAGGCCCGGTGGACTTGGGAACATGATTGCAAAGAGGGATATCGCGCAGCTTTGGGGTTCCCGACGGCCTCCCACCGGGTCAGTGAGGAAGGAGAACATGGACTGGTGCATGTTCAGAGAGAAGACGGTGTATCTGGTTCGGGGCAAGCCCGGGGCGTGGGGTAGAATTTGGGGTCAGTGGAACGCCTACTGAGGTAACATTTGTACGCCCCCTTTTGAAGATACTTCTGACATTTCTCTGTCCCCCTGATCCTGAGGTTCCCGGAATACTGTACTCTTTATGCTGATTGTTCTGACTTCCCCGCTGCCTCGCCCCCCCCGGGTCATCTTTATTGACCTCCTGATTCTTTACCTGGTATGGTGGGGTCCCCCCATCGGCGCTTGACACCGTCTGGACTGTTTCTCGCCTTGAGTTTTGTTTTCTTGTTTCTTTGTTTTTTTCTTTTCTTTTAAAATTTAAAATATCTGTATCCTGCCTAACTTCTGAGTTGCCGAGAATAACTTTAGTAATCCTGCTGCGCCTCTGGGGATCAGTCGCTGCTTTGTGACGTCACGTAATTGGCATGCATATACTAGCGCCCGGCCCTGGTGGTTGTAGGCCCATGTTTGTACTGCTGGTTTTCTGCACAATAAAGTTTAAAAAAAAAAAAAAAAGAATCCACAGTCTACTTTCTACCATTTCTCAACAAATATGTTCCAATAGATTCCGTATAGCACCACTAGGCCGAAACCTAAATATGTTTGCTGCCAATCCATCATGTTTTTGGTCCATCATCAAAATTTTTGCACAGTGGATTTAAGCATTTATTTTAATCTCTTCTTTTCATTACCATCTGTTCTATTTATAGAGATTGCTGTTCCTGTTTCTAACATAGCTAGTAGAATTTGGTGTGAAGAGTGGTAAGACATTTAAACATATAGAATGTGAGCTAAAGTCCCCATAAGAGCAGAGTTTCTGTTGTAAAGCACACATCTGGCAGGGCTTAAAGCAGCTTGCTCCTCATTCTGCATGTAACCCCGCAGTTTGTATGTTGCAAGTAAGTTATAAAATATATATATATATATATATATATATATATATATATATTCAAATTACCGATACTTCAAAGTAAAGGATGACGACGCCGTGTCTTGCATAAATACAAAATTTAATGCTCAGCTGTTGGACGTGTTTCGCCTGTCCCGCAGGCTTGTTCACCAACCATTAACAATAAAGTTTGCCACCATTTTAAGGCACTCGCTACGTGTCACGTGCACAAAAACTACAATTGCAGTGTATTCGACAACAGACTAGTAGTTTTATCAAAAGAACATGAAGTCATGTTAAACACTTTTTCAAATCGCAGCTTGATTTAGGGATTAATTAATAACCCTCATTAATGAAAAGTAAACCAAATATCCAAAGAAAAACAAGCAAAATAGCGCTGGAGGACAATTCACTTTCAATGCGTTATCATTTTGATTCAAAAACCATAATGTTTGGTAGTATCGATATTGCATTCTCACTGCGTGACATTGCTGTTTCCATTATTCTCATTATTTTCAGTATTTTCATTAATCAAGAACGGTGTGTTGCCCAAGTGGGCCAAAATTTCATTGCGATTATGATAAACTAATTGTTTTTTTTTTTTTTGTTTTTTTTTTAAAAACCTTTATTGACATTTCAACCAATAACAAGTATGGGCCTACAATCCCCGGGGCCGGCCGCTAAGCAGTCAGAGTAACAGAAATCAATATGTATCACAGGCAGCACCTCGGGGAGCAGAATCTCCATGCTAGTATACTCTCGGCCACTGAACAGCCCAAGTAGGAGACCAGGATACAAAAGGTTTTCATTTTATAATAAGGGAGGATGGAAGGATCAGGTGCCAAACAGTTTCCCGGCAGCAAGAAATGGCAGGCAGAATAATAAACATCAACAATAAACAGCAATTTATCTAGTCAATGGCGCTGAAACAAGAAGTTCAGGATGTGGAGGAATATCACGGCCATTTGCGCCAGCAGTCCCCTGCCCTAAAACCCAGAAAACACCACGGAAATTGTGGCACACATGAAAACGCAGCGATTAACAACGAAGGAGTTCTACCATGCTGATCCCGGAAAAGAAAGACAAAGAAGAATAAGAGAAGAAAAATGAGGCCATGGAAAAAAAGGGGTTAAAGACTAAAGGATCCCCTCCCCCAACCCCCCACCCTGCACCTCTGCAGATGAGTACGGCCCCCCCCCCCCAGCAGTGTGCCTGTCGCCCCGGAACCAGACCCGAAATATAGAAGAAACAGAGAAAGAGGAGTAAGAAAAGAAACCCCACCAGACGGGGGGGTAGAGAGAATATTAATAAACTGGAGGAGGGCCTTCAAAACATGCCCCCGGCTTCTCCCTCCCGCACAATATGTTTTCCCCCAAGGCAAACAATAAGCAACACAGAATCGACCAAGTCAAAGAAGAATGGGGGGCATTATGCGCCTATTACACTAACAGTTATGCCGTGAGAGCACGCAACCCCTGAGCCCGCCCGCCTATTAGATGACCACCTCTGAAGGATCAGCCTTATCCTTGGCCACTCTTTGCGAATCTACCCATGCATACCCATCGACCCAGTGCCATGTCCAATGTTACAAAGAAGAGGAGCTTCCAAAAAAGAACAGGAAGCGACACACACAGGTAGGGTGGAAGTCTCTGAACACCAACACAGTCAACAATATGGAGAGTAGTCTTTCCCAGTGCCGCCCCAGGATCTGCACTGCACACAAGGTCCAAAAAGGCGAAATCAGCCAGAGCAGGCAACCGTTGCTTGAATATTGCCTGGGTCGCCGGAGGCCGCACACGGGACAAGGCCACCACCCCCCACTCAGGTCCAAGACCTCCGGAACAGACCAGACCCACCGCCAGCCGATCACACGTTAATATACTGTCCGGAGTTTCCAGCTGGTCACTATCCACAGGGGCGGCCACGACACTGTCCTCCTGTGTGCAGTGTAGGAAGTCCCCGTGTACCTGGGGACAGGCAGGCAGCAACTGTTCCGACGCTGATGCCACCCCATCAAGCTTACTCCCCAATACCCAGGCGCCGTGAACCAAGGTGGAATGAAGGGCACCGAGAGCCTCGAGAAGATCACCATACCCTAGCACAGCTCTCGGCGCTCGCTCCGCTACGCTCCTCATAGTCGCACACTTCCAATCGTGCTGCGACCCAGTGTACAGGATGGTAGACTTCGTCCTGTCAAGATGGCCGCCGGGTAGGTCCAACCCAGATTGGGACCAGGACTCAGGGACAAGCGCCTCAGGTTCCATGTCACTGGAATCAGGGTTTCGGGGGCAGGCAAAAAATATATCCGGTGTGTGGTCACGGGCAACAGTCATCCCCACCACGGACCTGCGCCCGCGAAAATCCGGGAGCAGTCCGCAAGAATCAGGGCGAGTTACGGGCGGCGGCCGGGCAGCTCACCTGCGAAGGCTGAGGCAATCACCGGGGAATCTTAGATTAGCCACCTCGGGCATGCACTCGTTCCGCTACGCTTAGTGGTAGGAACGACCACGGCGAAATGTAGGCCGATATTCGCACCGCTCCGGTTCGTCCGACTCCACCCAGTCACCAAAGGCCGCTGTTGTTGAACTGCCGCCCGGCCATGTTATCCACTCGAGGTCCCGGTTCCAGGGTTGCACAGGCCGCAAACTTCCAATGGATATTTCTCCGGCGATACCGCCGCCAGAAACTTCGGAGTCACACGATCGGTTGCCGCTCTCATTCACCAACACGGGCATATAGCGCAGGCTAAGGATCTCATGCAGGATATCTGTGCGGGATGCGGAGGTTCACGGAGCCGGGAGCCTACGCTGCCGTCCCGGTCGCCATCTTGGCTCCTCCCCCCGATAAACTAATTGTTGAATTTATCTGCAAATATTACAATTTACAACAGTGCTACCAAAAAATAAATAAACTTAAAAAATAATATGATAACTGGTTAAAAATGGAAGGGAAAGAGGCTGTACCTATACAATAATCATAGGTGGGTATGCAGGTCTTCCTCAATATTGAGCCCTGTCGGGTTCTTACAATTCAATTTGATTATGTATGAAGATTCAAGTCTTCTCAATTGTTTTTCCTTGTTACCCCCTCTTTTGCTGCTCTTAACCGCATCAATTACAAAGTATGTCAAGCCTACTATGCTTTTATTGTGAAAGCGCTCAAAATGACGTGCCACAGGGTACGATTTATCTCCATTTTTAATTGCTCTCAAATGTTGTAAAACACGCTTGTGCACTGGCAAGATAGTGCTGCCCACGTATCTCAGGCCACAAGGGCACTGTAGTACATAGACAGCAAAATCTGTCTTGCACGTGTAATGGCCTTTGATTTTGAATTCTCTGTTTGTGAAACCTGATGTATACCTGGAGGTGTTCGTACCATGAATACAAGCTTTACATTTTGTACATTTCACAAAACCTTCTTTCTTTATAAGCCACATGGTGGCTGCTGTCTTCGTGGGCGGAGTTTTCAAAACATTGCTCACCAACATTTGCTTGAAACTCTTTGCTTTTCTGAATGTTATTTGTGGTTTTTTCCTTACTAGTTTACCTATTGTAGGTTCACTGCAAATCAAGTGCCAATGTTTAGTCAGGATGCTCCTTACTTTTTTATGCTGAATATTGTAAGTGGTTATCATCCTGCAATCATTTTTGTTTTTATTTGCATTCTCCAATTTTTTCTTTGTGTTGCTTTTGTTAAAGAGAATGTCTTCCCTTGTCCTTCTCTTGGCTTTCATGATAGCCGCTCTAATGCACTTCTCAGAATAACCTCTTGCCATAAAGCGCGACTGCAGTATTGATAGTTCTTTGTCACAGCTCTCTTGATTACTGCAATTGCGCATAGTTCTTAAGCATTCTCCATAAGGGATGCTCTTAATTAAATTTTGAGGATGGAAGCTTTTGGCATGTAGCAAAGTATTGCCAGCCGTGGGCTTCCGGTACAGTGCAGTTTCGAGTTTATCATTTTTGATGTAAATAGACAGATCTAAAGAGTTCACATTAGTTTTACTGATGGTGCTGGTGAATTTAAGATTTAAATCATTATTTTGTATTCTTTCAATAAATATCACCAGTGATTCTTCACTGCCTTTCCATATGACAAACAAGTCGTCTATGAACCTGCTCCAATGCATAACATTGTTCTGCCATTCTTCTGGGTACATTCTTTGGATCACCTGCTCCTCCCACCAGCCCATATGCAAATTAGCAAAGCTGGGGGCGAAGCAGGTGCCCATTGCTGTACCGCATATTTGATGATATAACTCGTCATTGAAAAGGAAGTAGTTATTTTTAAGGCAAATAGATGTCATTTCTATTAGCATTAGAGTGTGTGCCCAAAATTTTACTGGTCTATTACCCAGAAAGTGTCTGACAGCATTCAAACCATCATCATGTCTGATGCTGGTATAGAGCGTCATGACATCTATGGTAACCAAAAGAAAATCATTTTCCCAGGGTAGATCGTAAACCTTTTTAAGGAAATCTCCCGTATCCTGAATATAGGATGGGAGACATTTCGTTAAAGGGCAAAGGAAAGAATCCACAAACTTAGATGTATTAGCAAAGACACTATTAATAGCAGAGATTATTGGCCGGCCAGGTGGATTAACCTGGTCTTTGTGCACCTTAGGAATCAGGTACATTACAGGAATGACCGGCTTGTTAATTTTCAGGAAGGCTAATTCTTCATCCTTTAAAAGACCCTTAGAATGCCATTCATTTAACCTAGAGTTATAACATTCATGACTGTTGTACATAATTGTGTCAGATACTTTCACATACTTGGTATGGACGTTAAGCTGCTTATAAGCTTCTAGCAGATACTGTTGCTTGCTCCACAGCACCACGTTTCCGCCCTTATCTGCATTACACACAATGCAATCTGCATTCATCGACAATTTTTTCACTAATGTAGCAGAATCTCGTTGTTGTTGCGTAATTTGTTTATGTTTAGAAAACATGTTAGTACACAAATGTTTTAAATCATTAACTACTAGATCACTAAAAATGTCCACTGCATCTTTTCCTGTTATTGGTGTGAATTTAGACACAGGTCTGAAGGACGTAGGATCATTGCTGGTAATATTTAGGCCTTCTTCTTCTGCTATTAAGGTAGCTTGACTGATGTTGGTCTCTAAAATCGAAGTAACATTGTTGGATACAGTCTCTTCTTGTAGGGAGTGCATGTCTAGCATTAAGTTCATATCATCGACTACCAGTTCATTTGCATGCTCAATATTCACATTGATGCGAGATGACGTTAATTTGTCATTGGTAGCGAAATATTTTTTCAGTTTTAAAGTTCGGATGAATTTGAACACATCTACTCGTGTCCTCACATAGTCAAAATCCTCTTCCGGGCAAAATGACAACCCAAGTTTTAAGATGTTCTCCTCTTTATCTGATAATACAATGTCAGTCAAGTTTATGATTGTAGTTTTGTCGTCTATATTCATTACGCTTAGGTCTTGGGCTTCACAGCGCTTTCTATATTGCCTCGCGCCTTTCCTCCTCTGTTGCCTCTGCCTCTTCCTCTTTGAGGCTTTGCGTGATGGACAAATGGCCTTGGACGGAGATTGAACCTCCTCTCCTGCTCTAAAAAACCAAACTCTTCAATCACTGTTGGAGCAGATCCCAGATTGCTCCCACTGGTTCCTTCATCACAATCTGTATCGAGCTCAGAGCTAGGAATACTGCTCATTTCAGAATTTTCTTGTACTGGTTGTTTACCACCTATATTCATTTTTTGTCTGCGCAGAGTGTCAAACTTTTTGGCAAAGGTGTAAATTTGGCAAAGGTGTAAATTTGGCCACGTTCATAATTCATAATAATCATAATAATCACACGGATCGAGCCCGGATGATCCGGACGGACGGCGCGCCCTTTGTTTAGGAGTTGCGGTGATTGTAACAGAGCAGGAGAAGTTGGCTGATATATATATATATATATATATATATACATATTCACTTAAAATGTGTAGAGAGAGCGAAGACAATGTGGTGTGTGTAACATCAAAGCATTTCATTTTGTTGCTGGCCAAAGGGCTTCACAGTAATTACACAGAGGACTTAGAACAAATGGAGATGCTGTTTGTGCCTCCCTAGATATGTAGGTGCAGATGCTTCAAGACAACTTTGGTCCCTGTGCTGGCTGTGAGCCCCTCTTGCCACCATCAACTTCTGCAAGACAGGAGCATGGCCAGTCCTAAGACGTCAGGGGCCCCGGGTAGAAAGGGAATGTGTGAATCCCTCTCAATTTGCATTCATTGTGAAATCACAGAAAACAACATCATAGGAAGTGCCATCAATTGCCGATTGTGGAGCGACTGTGCAAGATCCAACTTTATTAGCGTGGATATCAGTAAACCAAAAACATATGTCTTAACACTAATAAAATAAGCACA
Source organism: Triturus cristatus (assembly GCF_964204655.1). Lineage (NCBI taxonomy): Eukaryota > Metazoa > Chordata > Amphibia > Caudata > Salamandridae > Triturus > Triturus cristatus. The sequence continues at coordinate 820,577,166 of NC_140593.1, read as the reverse complement.
TATTTTAAATTTCAATAAAATGGAAATACATTATAACAGTCACACTGGATGGAAAGGTTTGGCCTAGGTCTATCCAAATCTTATAAGTTCAATCAAATGTCAGCAATTTGTTTCCAGATTAGTGCATTAGATACGTATATGTGTATGCGGTATTTCTATAGCACAAACCAAATTGAAAGGCTGCTAAGCACTGTACCGGGTCAAAGACACAGTCAGCATGTGATGAGAGTTGTGGATCGTGACAGCATCAAGATTTTGTTTCTTTTAAAGTTGAGTATTCGCTGTTTTCTTAACTGGAGCTAACTTTGGACTCTCTGGATAGATATGAGAATAACATTCTAGATCCTTGGGGCATAGTTGGGTGCGCCTTTTTCTATTTGTGTCTCTTTTTAGCACACCTTCTTCATCCAGCTGAAGGTGTCCTTGCTGCGGGGGGTGGAGAGCCACTGGAGATGGCAAGCTTGTCATCCAAGAAGGCAGGGGTGTCAGTCATATAAAGCAAACCTATCCAAAAGCAGCGGAGCACTGTTCAGGGTCAACGACAAACATCACGTCAAGGAGTGATGGGAAAGGTAGCTGGTTGGTAGACTATTAACGCATTGTGATAGCTTTGCAGATTATACAGATGAGCTTCAAGATGGTACAGAACAGCAAGGAGGACCTATGGAGTTCCATCACAGTATTATGATGTGAGTCTATTTCTTCCTGCCCTAGTGAGGTGTGCTGCAGCATGTAGAATGCCCTTAAGGGAGCCAGTGTGGATAAAAGCAACAAGATGGTTTCTCAGATACACATTGCAAGATAGGGTATGTGCAAATAAAACTGTTGAAAATAATTTGTCTTCTAATAAATGCATCACCCAAGTCAATGAGAGACACCAGAAACGACCAGAATACGATCACATGTAGGCTAAAAGGGTTTAGTGTCATTTGCAATGAGTTATGGCTACAACACCCCTATCAACGTTCTGTGAAGCTTTTAAATGTTCTGACATTAATAATTAGTAGACAAGTACATGGTTCCAGAGTGCATTTCATTTTGTAAATTAGCACAATGCAGATTTGAGATGCATCTCTTCTTATTTCATTTCTCCTAATTTTGAACAATTAAATAATGCTGCGAGCCAAGCCCACAAACCGGTCCATTTCCTTGAGTGTCACAGTGCTGGACTAAGGCTGCAAGCCCCCTGGGAGAGAAGCCGGGCCTCTAGGGTTGTGTCCGGTCAGTATATGACCATCATGGATAGTATTTCATGTCTGAAATAGAGTGAAAAAGCTAAAAACCTCTATATAACTTCTCGGGCTATAACAATATAGACCAAAGTATCTGTGCCTCATCAGCTAAGTAAAATCTCTCAGTTTGGAAGTGCACCAAATATAAAAACAAATGGTGGAAGCAGAGGTCTTCAAATTGAGACAAGGCTCCCCTGGTGGACCTCAACTTATCATAGGGATCATCAGCAATGGCTGGGATTAATTAAAGCATTCTATCTTTCCCTTTTTTGGATACTTTAGTGAGATGCCCTAAGAGGAACGGGTATCCCCAGACGTGGGTCCTGGTATCACTATCTTACTGGAACCAAGCTATACATGGCTGATGATCCATAACTAGGGCGGCACCTGCCCTGGGTTGCTTATGTTCCGGTTCATTGTGGACCTGGCCTGGTAGTTTGGCCTGGTCTGTTCCCATTGGAGCAGGGTTAAGACTGATTTGCATATGGCTGGGTCCAAACTGAGGTAGCATGGAGTGCAAAATAATGGAGTGGGATGCAGCCTGAGGAATTATCAGTTGATGCGCACTCCCACCTCCCCATAGTACCTTGAGACACCTTTGGGTGAGTAGCTGCACCTGATTGATTGATTGATTGATTGACTGATTGATTATGATTAATTCAAGTATTCCATCCATCACTTTTTGTGGACTTTTTTGTAGAGAGTAAAATGCAGCCATCATTTGGGCACATTGGACCCATAACCCCACAAGGTCGCACTCCCACTGTGCTTGCACTTTTGATATCTCTGCCCTTCAGAGGGGCCTCTTGCAGCACTGGTCTTTGGCTGCAAAGCCCAGAGCAAGGCCCAAAGCTGCAGGCTCCTCTCTTATGCCTCTCAGCACTGGAGCATGGCTGGTAGGCCTAGGGGAGGATGGACCTTTCCTGACCTTCGCAGCTCTGGATCACGGCTGTGCGGAGCATGAGAAAAGGGACCAGAGGCATAATAATGTAGCCATGGGCCCTAATACAAGAAAATTATGCTGGTCAGTAAAGCGCAGCAATAATCTAGGTGCATTGGTTCCAGAACATCCATGATCCCTGGTGCCACTTCCCCTGCTGCATTACTGCCAACTACACCCCTGAGAGAGGCCTCCCAATGAGCCTCACAGCCATAGTCCTGCTCTGCTAAGCTCATGGACTGGTGCCTCCTCCCCTGAGTGTCCGACCACGGCTGATTCTAGAGCCCATTAGAGGGAGGACCTCTCCCATGGCTCACATATCTTGAGCATGGCTGCAATGGCCATATAAGAGAGACAAGTAGCACAGCAAAGGTGCTATTGGTGCTGGTGCAAAGCAAAATTACCCCCTCACTCTTGCTCAATGGGTACACAGTAAAATAAAGCTATAATTGGGAACATTGGGCCCTAAATACTCCTGGACCCAGTACCACTGCGCATGCTACACTACTGATGGCGAAGCTGCTGGCTGATGGCTTTGCCAGGGCAGAAAGGGAATAGTTAGCCCCTCTAATTGTATGCAATGTGAAATCACAGGAAATGACATCACAGGAAATGGACCTTGACATCGACCTATGCACAGAACCATTGTACAGAGCTATGAGACAGTTTCAATGGGGCCTAGGGGAGGGGCCCACAAGAGGTGCTCTTTCCTACCTCTTGGGCTTCTCAGACATGGTGTAGCACTGAGAGGATTAGGTCGAGAGTCCACTACCCCATGAGCCTCGCAGCAAAATAAGCATGACGGGAAGGCACAGGGGAGAGGTGCCCTCTCCAAGGCCCGGCAATGCTACAACATGGCTACGATGCATAGGCTAGGGACATCCACTCTCCTAGGCCTTGCAACAAGGGTCTGGTGCTGCGATGCCCAGAAAAAGGGACCCAGGATAGGGGAACCCTCTACACAAAAATAGTGTAACACTGCAAGACCAGGGAGGGGTGTTCCCTTCCATGGACCACCTCACCATGACCCACAGCTGTGAGACTTATGCGAGTGCTGTCCCATTCTCTGGCCTCACAGCTGTCATGTAGTGCTGCAAAGTTTCTGGGCTTCCTGAGATTCGCAGCTCTGGATCACGGCTGTGCGGTGCATGAGAGAAGGGACCAGTGACATAGTAATGTAGCCCTGGGCTCTAATGCAAGAAAATGATGCTGGTCAGTAAAGCGCAGCAATAATCTGGGTGCATTGGTTCCAGAACATCCATGATCCCTGGTGCACTACACCTGCTGTACCATTGACAGCTACACCCCTGAGAGAGGCCTCCAATGAGCCTCACAGCCATAGTCCTGCTCTGCTAAGCACATGGACTGGTGCCTCCTTCCCTGGGTGTCCAACCACAGCTGACTTTAATGCCCATTAGAGGGAGGACCTCTCCCATGCCTCACACATCTGGAACATGGCTGCAATGCCCATATAAGAGAGACAAGTAGCACAACAATGGTGCTATGGGTGCTGGTGCAAAGTAAAAGCAGCACCTCCTCACTCTTGCCCACTGGCTGCACAGTAAAATAAATCCATAATATGGGAACATTGAGCACTTAATACCCCTGGGCCCAGTGCCACTGCAACCACTGCACTACTGATGGCTATGCAGCTAGCCGATGGTTATGCCAGGTAGAAAGGGGATGCGTTAGCATCTCTAATTGCATGCAACGTGAAATCACAGAAAATGGCATCACAGGACATGAACCTTGACATCGACCTATGCACAGGGCCATGGTGCAGAGCTGTGAGACAGTTTCAAGGAGCCCTAGAGGAGGTGCCACAAGAGGTGTCCTTGTCCACCTCCTGGGCTTTTCAGACATGGTGTAGCACCGAGAGGATTAGGGGAGAGAGCCCACCAACCCGTGAACCTCGCAGCAACATAAGCATGGCAGCAAGGCCCATGAGAGAGGTGCCCTCTCCATGCCCTGGCAATGCTACAACATGGCTACGGGGCATAAGGTAGAGACCTCCACTCTCCTAGGCCTTGCAACCAAGGTCTATTCTGCAAGGCCCAGAAAAAGGGGTCCAGGATAGGGGAGCCCTCTACCACTGGCCTCACAACAATTTTACAGCACTGCGAGACCCGGGAGGGGTGTTCCCTTCCATAGACCACCTTACCCTGACCCACAGCTGTGAGACTCATGGGATTGTTGTCCCATCCTCTAGCCACACAGCTATGATGTAGTGCTGCAAAGCCCCTGGGATGTGGCCCCACTGCCCAGGACTTCACATCCATTGTCTGGTGCTGCAAGACCTAGGGAAGGAGAGTCCCCTTCCCTGGGACTCACAGCCATGGTCCCCAGTCATAGCTGCAAGCACCGAGTAGGGACTTCGCAGGAAAATGTATGCCTTTGGAGAAACACTGCACGTGTGGAAACACATTTTGGGTGCAGAGACTTTGGGAGATGTTTATTGGGGAGCAGAGGATCCAAGAGTCACATAGCAGATGTTGTGGGTTTCATTCTAAATCTCCCCTCTAAAACAGGTCATGTTAAAAGATAACTCAGCTGGAGATTAAGGGCTATATGTACAATGAAGTGGCAGAGGGAGGCGTTAGCCTTCCTGGCTTAACGCCTCTCTCCGCCACTTCTGAAACGCAAGGCTGCACCATATTTTCAAGAATGTGGTGCAGCCTTGCATTTCCCCCTGTGGTGGCTCTAAGTTTCACAACTTAGCGCCACAGTGCAAGGGTGTCTGCGTGCAGAAGAGGATTGCTTATGTGTAGGAAGGAGTCCCTTCCTGAACAGAAGCAATCCTAAAATACCATTCTGTCCCTTTCATGTGTGCTGCTTCTTTGACCACACATGAAAGTGACAAAATGAGCGTTTTTTAAAAAGTTTGTTTATGTACAGGAAGGGACACCTTCCTTTACATGAACAAACCATGGAAAAAGCAAAAACAAGTAGAAATAATGCATTTCTCCCCCTTTCGCCAATTTAAGAACCTGTTTTTACCTGGTCTTTATGTTGGTGCTGCCTCTATGTACGCCCACTCTTGTCCATAGGGGGCAGCATCAAACTAAATGGGTGTTGTGGTGGAACGCCCACCGCAACACCCACTGACTATCCCTTTCACGTTAACCATAGCAAGCGTGAAAGGAGGCCTTATTTACAAGGCAAGATTAAGCAATGTTAAGTGGCTTAACACTGTCTGGTAAATAAGACGCAGCCCCTATTGCCACCACAACGTCAATAGAGGTGACGTTATGGTGGTGATAGGGGCTTGTACATATGACCCTGTGTTTGTAGAGTCTGACTACTCTTCATGCTATGTTTGAGTTCTAATCCCTTTACCACCTATTGGAGTAAGCCTTGACTGCTCACAATTGCAAACGTCGAGCGACAAGTTTAGAAAAGAAACAGTAGTAAATCAGTATCTACAATGTATACTGTCCAGTAAGTACCCTCTGCACAAGACCTCGTCTAACCAGTATGTTTTAACCATGGAACTAGGATATTTGGCATCTAATCAACATGTTTTAAAGGTGAACATGGCCGGAAAGAGAGTGGCAATTTCCTTGGAGAGGCCGCCCCTTAGCCTTTTCATCAGACGCACATCCCAATTGTAGTCTAGTGGACTAATTGGAGAAATGGAACCCGGAGAGGCGTCTTTCAATCCTTGCCCACCCTTTGCCCACATTGTGTGCTCTTGGGCAATAACTTTTCAGAATTTATTGCCAGGGCCAGTGGGATTATGCGATTGAGTGACTGCTGCATTTTTCTCATAATTACAGATTTATCACCTAATCATCTGCTGTATAATCTGCAGGTTTTAACCAAAAATATTTTTGTTTCTAGCTCAAATAGTTCAAAAGTTCCTATTAACACAAAAACACGTGTTGCCTTGCAGCAGAAGATCCTTTGAAAAGCTCGACTGGTTATCTTTCTGTGTCCTATTACTAAAATTGAATGTTAAACTGGTACTTATTAAGTGCAACCAATGCCCAGGCAGTGTTAAGTGTAAAAATGACCAAATATTGAAGTAATAATATCATAAAATGTGCTGAATTATGCCTCATAATATGCCTTTCTTCATGCATAATTTACTCATCCCTGCCGCATAATTTGACCCTACTCTACCATATTATTCCAGTGGCCCTGCTTATTACTCTGCTGCTCCCTTTTTGGCAAGATTGGGAGTACTTTGATTCAATGTGAAAACTGGCAGTCACCCAGATTTTTTAAAATGTACTGATTTCCTGAGAGAGGGGAGGTGCCCAGGCATAAGTACTAGTCATCTAAATGCAGTACAGTGGTAAATATATAGTCTTTGCAACAAGTAACAGTGTACTGCCGTCCTGGGTATACTAATTTAACAAACTGTTTGATCCTGGGCAAATTACACTATTCGTGTGCCTCATCCACTGATGTGACAATATGGCAGCACTTTAAAACAGGATTAACGTGAGAAACAGCCACCAAAGGCTTACTCTGGCTCTAGCTCAGCTTGAGGTACAGGTTAGAACCACAAGCCCATAAAGAGCCAAGCTTTCATGTAGCATCTGCCTGCCACCCTCTGTCTAACCAAGATGTGGCATTCCAGCTAGAGCTGCCGACTTTATATCTGAGGACCCAGCTTCCAGTCTTCACATCAGCTGAAGATCCTGTGATTCTGGGCAAATCAATTAGTCTCTATGTGCCTAAAAAAGAAGGTGTACCTTCGAGTCGCGTTTGTGCTATACACAATTGCAAAAAATGCGTCTCATACCTTATTCAAGGCTGTTTGTATCTAGGGTTGCCACCCGGCTGGTTTTCTGTCCCGTTCTGTTTCATGTCCCGGCTGGTACCAAATCAGCTACAAATTTTATTTTTAGGCCTTATCTGTACATAATCAAAACTTCAAATACAAACAGAAAACACATTTAAACGTGCTCTAGAGCTGCACCCATCCCTGAGCAATAATTCAGGTAAACAAAGACAGAAACGACTTGTTACAAATAATACAGATGCTTTTGTTTAAAGTGGTAGTTAGTATTGTGTCCCGGCCTTTGCATACTCCTAAAACAGCAACGAATGGCCTGGATTTCTCTCCTAGAAAGGTGACAACCCTAGTTGAATCCCAATATTTGAAGCTGATCCTGAACCTGCATGGTGCAAGACCCCACCTGTGCAGCAACGGCCCCTCCCAGACACTGACAAGAATTTCTTTCAAAGCTCATCAAGGGCTGAAATAGTGAGAGCTGCTTGTCGTTCTGAAGGGACTTCCCCTGTTCCTGGCAGCGCGCCACATGCCTGGGAGGCAGGACTGGACTGGGATCGCAAATCAGCCCTGGCAATTAAGTTTGACCGGTCTCCGGGGGAGGAGAGCGTGCTGGCGGAAACACTGCTGCTGCGTGCGCTTTTGTTACAAGCGGCTGATTACAAAACCGTTCCCAACTAACAAAAACAACCCCCCCTTGGTCCAAAACCTGCCCCCACCATTCCGGCCCAGAGGGGAAACGCCGGTGCCCGCTACGGCCAGTCCGGCCCAGCTTCGATGTCAGGAGATAAGTGCCCCTCCCCATGGCCTCGCATCGTTGGAGGATAGGTGCGAGGCCGTGCGAGGCCCCCACATTGGTGGACGCCATCCCTGAGCAGATGATATTTGTCATAAAAGGTTCAGTATTGTAACTCTGTCACACCTTTATTTTGTGTTTATATGATCGAGTGTTAAGTTCTAGACAGCTTTAAGCATGGGCTTTGTTTTAATCTTGGCAGGTTCCTTGTAGACTGCTCATTTCCACTTAAACATAGTTTATTACTCAGTGAATATTCAGGATACAACCTTGACTCGAACAAACCGTGTAATAATCACTCACCCTCTCCAAATACATCATCCCCTTTCTTAAATTCAGAGGTTTTTATGCCCAGTTTGTGTCATAGCGGTGCTTTGGGCCTGAGAGATACCAGCCCTTCTTTACAGCCCAGGTCCCTATCCTTTTATTCTGAGCCCATTCCGGACTCTTACCTTCATCCTCATAGTCAGGAAGGTCCTTGGTGGTTCCGGGGGTATCTACTAAGCTCCCTGGGGTGAGGCCACTGGGACTCTCCATCGTATTGCCTCTGAGAGCCCTGGCACTTCACCTGTCCTGTCCTGATCTCTCTGAACACTGAAGGTTCTGATGTGATCTTAGTTGCTATGGACAGGGTTCTGAGTTGTGACATCACACAGACAAGGCCTCAAGCCCTGGCCGCTGTGTACATTTGAAGCCATGGCTCTCATGAACATTCTGAACATTGGGACCTAACACCCAGAACCACATATCCACTCTATAAGCGGCCACATTACATTTATATTATAGTGTCACAGCCTTTAAAATTATAAATTGTATTTTCATGTTAATTATTGCATTTTGAGAAATATCGAGGTGCCAGGCTGGGCCAATGGGGATAGTTCCTTTGCTCTCACACCTCGTTTTTAACCATGTAAATCAGACAGTAACAGTTAGAGGTGTAAGGTGTAGGCATAATGGTGCCTCTCTGTCTTTATTTACTCATGAAAGGAAAGTAAATCAATCATTCATTCATTCCAAGGGTTACTTGGCACCCGATTAACTAATTCATTGTACTTTTGTGAATGTATGTAGTATTTATGTGCTTTATAGAGGCTTGGAAATTGCTTGACTCATCCCCAAAATTCCAAACCATGCATACAAGTTGGCAACAAGCTATTGACCATTTTCACTGAAATGCTTGACAGTCACACTATACTTGGGTATGGCGATGCTCTCTAACTCAATGTCTGTGGTGGTACTGCAATGTACATTTTTCTCAATCAAAGAGCAGGTACGAAATAGACATCATCAGTGCAAGTGCCCTTAAGAAATAAGCATTTACAGCATGCATATAACCATTGCAAGCTTCTCTCACTCACAGAATATATGTAGATTGGACATCAGTAATGTGTATTGACATCTTCCACAGAACAGGGACAATTCAACATCAAGCATCAAACAAAGAACATGTCCAGCACAATAGGGAAGGAAGCTTGCTCTGATCCTAGTAGAACATGACATAACTGCCCCTATTATGGGTATCAACAGAGCCAGCCTTCCTCACACAAAGAATGGATCAGTGGGTCAAGCATCTATGTATGACAGAACTGGTAACACAAGGAAAGCAATAGTGCAAGCTTCCCTCATAATCATATAAGTCGCAGTGTGGATACCTACAGTGTAGTCCTCACAGCATCAAGGAGCAAGCCCAGCATGGCGATCATCGGTGCAAATGTCTCTCTTTCAAAGAATAAGCACAGCATGGGCATGACCCCTTCAAGCTTCCTTTGATGAGGGAAAATGCACAGCATTGACATCACCAATGCAAGCTTCATTCACTCACAGAATATGCATAGAATTAGCACCAGTAGAGCAAGTTGCCCTCCTTCACAGAAGGGTAGAGCACAATTGTCAGCAGTGCAAGCTTTGCTTTCTACAACCACAAGGGCACCATGGAGATTAGCATTGCACACATTCCTCCATCTCTGGCCATGTTTCACACGCTCCCACACTAAACGCCTCATGGGCATCAACCGAGCAAGACTCCCTCACTATAACTAAAGGTACAGCCTGGGCATCAACAATGCAGTGTTCACCTCATGAAAGTGTAGGCCCAGCATGTCCATCATAAATGTGTGTTTCCCTCTGTTAAAGAACAGGTGTGACATTAGTGTCACCAGTACAAGCTTCCCTTGAAAATTGAACATATGCTGCAAGGACATCGCCAGTGGAAGCTTCCCTTGATAATTGAACATATGCTGCAAGGACATCACCCGTGGAAGCTTCCCTTGATAATTGAACATATGCAGCATGGGCATCACCAATGCAAGCTTCCCTCCCTCACAGACTTTTGTATAGCATGGTCTTCAAAAGTGTGAGTTGTCCTCCCGCAGAGACTAGGCATAACAAATGAGTAGAAGCACATGCTTTACCCACCCACAGAGCAGATGCACTATGGGAATCAGTAATGCAAGCTTCCCTAATACAAAGAACATGTTATTCTTGGGCATCAGAAAAGCAACCTTTACTCCCTGACATATTAGGTAATGCATGGACACCAACAGTGCAAGCTTCCCTCACCAATGCAAAAGTTATATCACAAATATTAACAGGGTAAGATTCACTCCCTCAGAGAACTAGAATGGACATATGCGTTGCAAGCTTCCTTTTCTCACACAACCTGATTCTTATAAACATCAGAAGTGCACATTTTATCCTGCTCAGAGAAGTACAGTATGGCAGCAGGAGTGGCAGCAACATTCCCTCACAGAACAGGTGCAGCATTGACATTAGAAATGTAAGGTTCCTCCATTACCAAAACAGGTACACCATGGACATTAGCAGTGATCACTTCCCTGTCTCAGCCACTTGAGCAACAGCAGTTTTGGCTTTTATCTTTCTTAGAAAAGGTACAGAATGGAACCCAGCAGTGCAAGCTTCCTCTAGCACAAGAGACTCCGAATTGAAATGTGTAGTGCAATCATCCCTCCATCCAACAGACACAGCATAGGCACAGCAAAGAAAGCTGCATTCACCCCCAGAACTCATACTCTATGTGTATCAGCAGTAGAAGCTTTATTGGTTAACCAAAGATGTACAGCATGGACATTAGCAATGCAAGCTTCCCTCACTCTCTGAACAAGCAAAGTATCTGCATTGTTTGAGGGTCCATGCGTGATGCCCATGGCACCAGCAAAGTATGCTTCACTCATACCCAAAACTGATACCTCACGTTTATCAGCAGCAGAAGTTTAAGTTTTTTGGTTAACAGAAAGTTCACAGAATGAACATCAGCAGTGCAAGCTTCCCCCACTCTCTGAACATACACAGAATCTGCACGGTTCCAGGGTCCATGTGTGATGTCAGGGGCACCAGCAAAGAAAACTTAACTTGCAAAACTGATACCTCGTGGATCAGCAGTAGAGACTTTCTTAGTTAATAAAACATTTACTGCATAAACTTCAGCAATGCAAGCTTCCCTCACTGAGTATGTGCACTGTTTCAGGGTCCATGTGTGATGTCAGGGGTGATAAATTATTACTTCCGGTCAAAGCCAAACATGTTTTTATGGTATTCTGATGGTTCAACTACCTTTGCAAGAAGGTTAAAGCAGCAGTTCCCATAAGGTGGCAGGTAATGAAATGAAAGCAGCTTTTTGCAGTGTACTAATATGTGCCGGACTGTTATGAATTTGTAAAGAATCCACAGTCTACTTTCTACCATTTATCAACAAATATGTTCCAATAGATTGCGTCTAGCACCACTAGGCCGAAACCTAAATACGTTTGCTGCCAATCCATCATGTTGTCTTAGGTCCATCATCAAAATATTTTGCACAGTGGATTGAAGCATTTATTTTAATCTCTTCTTTTCATTATCATCTGTTCTATTTATAGAGATTGCTGTTTCTGTTTCTAACATAGCTAGTAGAATTTGGTGTGAAGAGTGGTAATACATTTAAACATATAGAATATGAGCTAAAGTCCCCATAAGAGCAGAGTTTCTGCTGTAAAGCACACGTCTGGCAGGGCTTAAAGCTTGCTCCTCATTCTGCATGTAACCCTGCAGTTTTTATATTGCAAGTAAGTTATAAGATATATATATATATATATATAATATATATTCACTGAAAAAACCAAAGGTTTCAGGGGCGTTATAGTTAGGTATTGGCATTTAAAAAACCTTAGAAATTCACTAAAAAAACCATAGGTTTCAGGGGTGTTATAGTTAGCTGGACATTTCCCTCATACAAAACCATTGAAATTTCCCTGTTATAGTTAGTTCAGCTAACTATAACTCGCGCCCCCGCAATGCACTGCTGATGACGTCACATATTACATCACTCATGACATGGTCAGTGACATCACTAATAACATCTCAAATGACATCACTGATGACATCACTGATGACGTCATCCATGTGATAAATTAGTGCATCTTCTCACACCCTAATATAACCTTTGATACACCGACTCAAAATTTCAGACTTCCATTTTCAAAACCATAGATACTCCAATACCAATAACTACATACACACTCATTGACTCTTAGGTCTACACACACCTCCACTCACTCACCTGTAGAGTCACTCATACTTACAGTCACTCAGTACAGGACTATCATATGCATTTATATACCTATATAGACACTCAGGCACCACCAATCATCCATAGACATACTCACACACCTAATCAGTCATGGAAATAATTAATCACACTCCCATTTACTGATAAATCTAGACATGTGTCTTGTTCTAAGAGTATTAAGTTCAATCATGCACAACAACAGTTATAGAACACCCTTTCAACACAAAGTGGTCTAAATGATGAGGTTGTATTTACACGGAGTATAAAAAGTGCACAGAGTGCTTTTTCCTCTCTTTGTAAATATAAAAGAGTGTCTTGCACAATAACTATGTTCCAAAAAGTGACATATTTCCGTTTTAAAATTTCCTTGCGAATGATAAAAGTAAGCACAGTTTTGTCTGCAAAGATGTTCAAAGAAGAATGATTGAAATGATTGCGGTCCTTCACAGCTAAAAACGTGAAATATTATGAACCCCTCAAATCTCGTTTTTTGCAGGTCACATGATATCTGATTATGGTCAGATTTCAAAACTACATAAACAGAGTGTTTTTAGAAACGTGTTTCAACTTTGTAGCTTCTTGCAGCCCTCTTCATTCTGCATATTGAGACTTAGTTAAACTTACCTTCACAGTAATATGATTAAAAAATGGTATTCATTTTTTGCTGTTTTTCATTCAAATAAAAATTGTTAAAAATTGCTTATTTTAAAATTTGGATCTGTGAAAGGAAAAAAAGAATTATAACATATAATAATACATTATTTACAACACAATATAATTTCCACAAAGTAATTTGTTTGCCTTTTTTGCTGTTCTCAGAATATATTGAATTTCACTAGAAATAGTGATTTCAATGGTGCTCATCACTTAACAGCGGGCAAAAAAAAAACAATCAGAAAGATTGTTAAAATAACAACAACATAATATTCTCAGTAAAATACCAGAAAATACAAATCATACATATATGAAATGCTTACAGATTACAAAATTTTATAACTTTAACTTATAAAAACTGTAAATGTTGCCGCATTAAAATAATCACCGAATAAACGACCACCAAAAAGTCCATAATTCAAAAATATACCTTTCCTTGAGGCCAAATGGTATTTTTGCACTTCTTCTTTATGTAAATTGTCCAATGGTAGTCCTATTAAATTATAATAATAAATTCCTCAGAGACTGAATTATCTTCCTAAAACTTTGGCTTTAAAAATATTAGGTAGGAATTTTGTAATTCCCTAGGCAAACGTTGTTTGAAAACCAACTGGGCATCATTACAAAGTGTCCAGCCTTTGTCACATTTTAGATAGGCAGTATAATGTCCAGATGTGGTGGAAGGACCATCATGGAAAATTATTGCAATTGCTACAAAAATCCTTCCTGTTGCTACAAACTGCTTTATTAAAGTATCCAATTTTCTTCCATCAGCTGTACAACGTTGCATCATTAAAATTATTTATTTTCCATATTTTGTTAAGAATAATGTGGATAACATTTCTGATTTACATTGGCTACACTCCATGTTTTGAATTGCACCTTTCACTAATTTATTGAAAGACACTGATTTACAGTCTGGTAATGTTAAATACAGAAATCTCTCAGTGTCTACATTGGTGCTACATGCAATTTTCACAATAATGTTCCTATTTGTAAGAAAGGCCAAAAATATTTTCTATTTCTTCACCTTCATTTTCAAAAATGGTAAGCATATACATTAAAAATTCCTGAGCATCTTGTTGGATATTTTGTGTAAATTGTGTAGAACCAGAACACACATCCAAAAGATTACGAACATCTGAAACAGATTGTATTTTACTTCTATCTGTTGTCAATTTTTCATAACCAGAATGCAACAGAGAACAAAATCTTTTTTCCCAATTCTGCATAATGTGTTCTTGCAAACCATCAAGATAAAAAACAACATTGACCACTACATTAGCATAGCAGTTGACACCAGAACTACTTTCAAACTGATAACCAACAATCTCTTCAACAGTGTCCAATTTCTTTTTACCTGCAATCGCAACATTATCTTGTTCTTTTCCCTTCTTGACACCTTCAGAACAGATATTCTCTAACCTTCTTTTTCGACAAACCATACGCTATTCAAATACAGGAAATTGACCTAAATTTGGAGCTTACACCCTTCTTAACCTATTATACTCTTTTAAACAGTTTGCATCTGCAGTAACCTTTGTCTCATCAAAATCAATCAAAAACAAACCAGATAATGTTCTGACTCGCGACAAAGCAACATATGCCATACCCTCTTTAAATACAGTAGATCCAATGTTCACCAATGCACTGTCTACACTTAATCCTTGAGATTTATGAATAGTCACTGCATATGCCAGAGAAAATGGAAATTGTTTCCTACGGACATATAAATCTTTAACAAGCAAAAAACGAACTGAACAACGACCAATTTCTTTAACTTCATCAATCTGATCAAATTTAATTTTTAAAAATTCAATTCCTTCTTTTTTCTGATAATTCACAAAATCCACCACTTTTCCCATTGCACCATTAACTAAACCTTTCTCTACATCCAAATTATGCCTTAAAATTACCCGACAGTTTACACACACATACAGTGTCTTTTCTAAACCAGCAGTTTTAGATATTTTTTTTTCTAAACAATCTAGTGTTGATCTGAACTTACCCGTCAAAATAATAGTGATTCCTTCATGTAGTATTTTATCTATGGCTTCCATTTTAACAATTTCTTCATTTTCCAATTTTAATAATTCTTCGTTAAATATTGAACACTCACGCAGTGTCGGCATTAAGCAAATCACTGACTTATTTTTAGCAATTTCCACGTACACTTTTGCAGCAACTGCATTTTCATTTGGAAAGAAATTGCAAAGTAATCGACTCTCCAAAGCTTCTTTCCCTTTTTTTGAAAGAATTCCAATTCTTATATCTTGAAGAATACTTCCATATTCAGCATCATTTGCCTGTCGCATATTTGTTGTCAGTTCTTTGTATTCAAAATTACTCCAAATGTTCACATTACCAACACTGCCAAGAGACTTTCTGGTATCTTCATGGGCAAGTGTTTTAAATACCGGTTGTCCTTTTACCGGTGTCAGTTGCAGTAGATCTCCAAAAACTATGACATGTTTTCCTCCAAATAACACGTCATACTCTGTTTTAAGAATTTGCTGCATTCTTAAATGCACAAAGGCAAGCATCAAGTTTTAAACCATGCTCACCTCATCAATAATGAGAAGTTTCATTTTCTTCAGCACTCTTGAAACTTCACAACAAGCTTCTCCAGATAGCTTGTGGTATTCCAATTTGTTCTCATGCTCTACTGGCAGCATTAGTAAACGATGTAAAGTAATTCCTTTAATATTATGTGCTGCCAACCCAGTTGGAGCAGTGACAACACAAGACAAATGCGACTCAGTTGTTTTTTGCAGATAATTTGTAATTACTTTAATTAAGAAACTCTTTCCTGTTCCAGCTTGACCACTCACATACATTCGGATAGGTTGAAATGATGTACATGAGCACACTCTCTTTTCATGAAGTAATCCATGGTCAATCTTCTGTTTCACTTGCTGATATATTTGTTTCTGTTCAACATTTAGTTGCTCTTCCAAGTTTCCTAACTGTATTGCATCTTCTTGTGCTTTATACATTGCTGTTTCCACCTCATTCATTGCAATCGCTGCTTCATTTTCAACAATTGGTTGTCCTAGTGGATCTTGAATCAGTGCAGCAGAACTTTGACTGTCTTGAGAACTGTCTCTAGCAATCTCAGCTGCAATTGTAGCTTCTTGATCAATTTCATCATTCAACATTTTCACATAATTTGCGAAAGCACTGCATTGTATGCTATCTTTACAAGCATTAAATGAATCTTCATAGCTGGGAAAATCTCCAAGTAATTCCAGTTCAGAACGCCATGGTTTGAACATTTCAAAAGGGCTAAATAGTAAAATTCCCTTTTGTCAGCAGTGTGCAACTCAGTTTTCTGTGATTAATTAAATTTCCTTTCCTTTGTTTCACTAGACATCCTTCAGAACCAATCACTCCATATTTTCCATCGCTGATGTTCCCTGTAATATTCAGTTTAAAAGTGTAGTTTTGCAGCACTTCATAGAGACACATGTTCTCAAGATGATGACTTCTCTTTGGATAGTATGTGTCCAACATATTGGTTTTCAAAATATCTGTACTTTCAGGGTCATTTTCTGCTAAATATTCAATTTCTTGAACAGATTTCAGTACCCGATTTCGCATTCCTGCAAGACCTAGACTCACCCAAATGATTCTTCTACTTTTGGAATATAGACTTGCAGATGATAACCGATCTGAACATTCATATGCTCCAATTTCACGATGCGATAACATCTTCAAACTGAAACTGTATAATTTCTTACTTAGACTCTTCTCGTGAGAAATCTCTTCCCACATTTCTTTCAATTCAGTCTTTTCTGATTTAGTAATGTAAGACGTTCCATATCGAGCAACTGCAATGGAATTTTCCGCACCATACTGAATATCCATGTTAGCGTTCCACATGGATAAAATAACTGGATTGTAGTCATTTATGTATTTCAAATCTTCGCTTCTTCTTAAGTTGTAGGTGTTTTTCTGAGACTTTCTGGTGATGGTATGTCGTACAGCTGACATAAAACTGTTCACTCTTCCTTTGGCTAATACAGGACGTGGAAATCCAAAACGACATTTGGTATAGAACTTATCCTTTGACTTGTACTTTCGTCTACAGTATTTTTCACACCTGTGGCTTTGAAATCGTAAGACTTGTTGTTTTAAGTTTTTCTCTTCTCTGCTATTTGGAAGAGCACATGTAGCATAATCTTCAATGAAAGACAAAACAGTGTAATCTGAATCTGTTCCGAATTTGGGGGCGTCCTTGACCCATAACAACATATGTATGTGAGGAGCACCTCTTGCTTGATACTCCTTTCTCCAAAAGAAATCCACAACTTCTCCAAGAGGAGGATTCTTTTTATTGCAGAGGAAAGACATCATAGCTTCAAATCTATGATTGAAATATCTGCATACATTGACAGGATCCAAGGAGCTCAATTCTCCAGGTGTCTTGTATTCAATATTTTTTATATTGGAATTTGCCTCTCGAAGAAATTCAAGTAAATCATCCCAAGCGTACTCAGCACAGCTTAGGGTAAGAAACCATGTAGGAGTTCCCAAGTTCCGTAGCATACATTTCAGTTCTCCATGTCAACGGTACCAATATTCATTAGTCCCACGCTGACATGCCATCAAATTAATCAACTGAGATTCTAAATGATCATCTCTCTGATGCACTTTATCCATAAAATCCTTTGCAGTTACATTTTGCAGATGAATTCCAGTTTTTAAAATGTGATTTACTGCATATGAAAGTCCAGACAAGTCACTTTCAAACAAAAGATGAAACATATAAGGGATACATTGTCGAAATCTTGGATCTTCTGCATATAATCTTGTTGTCCGATATTCAGATGCAGGAATCTGCACAGGACGTTCATCATATCGTCCACCTTTTCCTGTTGGAAACAACTGCAGAAAACAACGAGCTTCCAAGCTCTCTTCTCATACACTCATGGGACTTCCTGTTGCTTTTTTCATTTGAAACAATTCAATTGTATTCCCCATCCCCTCTTTGGAATGAAGTGGATGTACACTGTAATGTTCATAGATCTCTTCACATCTGGACATGTCCACTTTTTCAATTTGTCCACTTAATGTTTCACTATCTTCTGCTAAATCTATTTCTTCTTCTCCAACAAACACATTTCTATAGTACTCATTATTTTTTATCAGATGCAATGATGCCTTTTGCACTTTTCTAACATCCACTAACTCTTGCCAGAGGTTCCTATTCTTAGTAGGAACACCATTAACTAGAATGACTAGTGGCTAATTTTCTGCATGATCTACACCAATAGTTTCAACATTTTTCCTTAAATCTAATGGTAAATACACAACTCTTCCTTTTAATCCTCTTTGCAACTCTGATGGAGGTAATTTACTTGTTTTGGGCTCCATACGAACAATAGCCTGAAACGGGTGAACACATTGTATCAGAATAGACTCATACGTATTTAAATCAATCAGCTCTGGAGGAATAGCAACCAACTCTAGATTATTATGAACAGCTCTAGCAGGCATTTTATTCTCATCTAATTTATTATAACAATATTTGCAAATACGCTGCTCACATCCCAAATCAAAACAATCCTCTACCAACAAATAAGTTGCAAATTCCATCCACTTATCATTATCTTCTATTTCACTTTTTAAATACAGATTGACACCCCTAGTCTGATTTTTATAGTGACTTCGCCGACAACAAATACAAGAAACATTTGGTCTTTCACCTGAAATTACCTTAAACTTTGTGATTTCATCCTCAAATTTTTCTGTAATACAGGTTCTACATTGTCTTCAACATTTTGTTCTACTAATGTGTCAGTTTCTTCACTCTCTTGCTGAGGCCCAAAGTAACAAAACTCAATATCCTCACAGACCTGCTTCACATCTGAAACTGACCCACGTAAAAGAGCACTGTTCAACTCACTTAACTTTAGTGCTGGACTTTTTGCATAATACAACCTTCTCACTAACTTCCGCATTTGAGTATGATGAACTGCCAGCATTCTGAAATGGTGAAAAACACTTTCACAAACCTTCCTAGAAAGACAAGCCAGAGAATGACCTTGCAAACTAGTATGTTTTCTCACTCTGCAAGGGTCTAGTCCTTGCAACAGCATGGGTGTTGATCACGATCCTGTAAAAACCGGGTACGAACCGTCGGACGGAGCATAATCTCCGTCCGACGCGTACCCGGTCGTCAATTTTTACAAACAAGGAATTACGATTCGCACGGGTACACCAGTACCGTACGAATCGTAAAAAAGCCCGACCGACCAAAAAAAACCTACCAATGCGATCCGGAAAAGCGCCGACCTGACGTCGGGACGCTCGCAGCCAGCCATTCACGACCCAGGAATCACGATTCGCACCGACGTCACCCCGCACGGTGAATATTTTGCGGCAGCCAAAAACTGCCGGGAAATCAGGACGACGCGAACAAGGACCACCAGTACGCGACGGACAGACGACGACGCGAACAAGGAGGACCAGTACGCGACGGACACACAGGACAACGCGACCAAGGAGGACCCGTACGCGACAGGACGACGCGATCAAGGAGGACCCGTACGCGACAGGACGACGCGATCAAGGAGTACCAGTACGCGACGGACAGACATGGACCCGAACCTACGAGTCATCCCTGCCCTCATAGCAGTCCACCTCCTCTACAGGTTACGACGCAGACGCCGCAAAAGGTCAGAATAACTAAGGGAGGGGGGAAAGTGGGGTGGGGTGGGGGTGGGACGACCAGGGCAGGCCACAAAACAACCACATAAGTCACACACCACACATGGCCTGAACATACCTGACTCCCATGCCCTGGTCACCACGAGGGGGTGGGGGCGTGTCCTGATAAGCCAGCGACCGCCACAACGGAAGTCCGTCACCACGCGAACCGGCAACACAACCAGACAGGTACGTCCCATACCCACGCCTGAAGAGCGTGGGTACGAGTCGTACCACGCCCACACACACGTCACCCCAACAATGGCGGGACGGATCGTACCCACGTGGCAAAGGCCTGGGTACGGCCCGCACAAGCATCACATAGCGTGGGGACGGATATGTACGGACCCTACCCCCACCCCGTATGCATGGAGCGTACCCCCACCCCAACAGTGTAAGTACGACCCGTACCCCCACCCGCGTATGCATGGAGCGTACCCCCCATGCCAACAGTGAAAGTACGACCCGTACCCTCACCCGCGTATGCAAGGATCGTACCCCCCACCCCAACAGTGTAAGTACGACCCGTACCCCCACCCGCGTATGCAAGGAGCGTACCCCCCACCCCAACAGTGTAAGTACGACCCGTACCCTCACCCGCGTATGCAAGGAGCGTACTCCCCACCCCAACAGTGTAAGTACGACCCGTACCCCCACCCGCGGACTCACGGACCGTACCCCCACCCCAACAGTGTAAGTAAGACCCTTACCCCCACCCGCGTATGCAAGGAGCGTACCCCCCACCCCAACAGTGTAAGTACGACCCATACCCCCACCCGCGGACTCACGGACCGTACCCCCACCCCAACAGTGTAAGTACGACCCGTACCCTCACCCGCGTATGCAAGGAGCGTACCCCCCACCCCAACAGTGTAAGTACGACCCGTACCCCCACCCGCGTAAGCATGGAGCGTACCCCCCACCCCAACAGTGTAAGTACGACCCGTACCCCCACCCGCGGACTCACGGACCGTACCCCCACCCCAACAGTGTAAGTACGACCCGTACCCTCACCCGCATATGCAAGGAGCGTACCCCCCACCCCAACAGTGTAAGTACGACCCATACCCCCACCCGCGTATGCATGGAGCGTACCCCCCACCCCAACAGTGTAAGTACGACTCGAACCCTCACCCGCGTATGCAAGGAGCGTACCCCCCACCCCAAGAGTGTAAGTACGACCTGTACCCCCACCCGCGGACTCACGGACCGTACCCCCACCACACCAGTGTAACTAGACTCGTACCCTCACCTCGAATGCATGGAGCGCACCCCCACCGTGTATGTTCCAAGCGTACATATCCAGAAATAGGAGGTGTGTGTGCAGAGTCCACCCAGCAGTGCCCAGAGGCAGGAGGGGTGTGTGCCTATCACTCCCAGCAGTGCCCTGAGACAGGAGGGGTGTGTGCAGAGTCCTCCCAGCAGTGCCCAGAGACAGGAGGGGTGGGTGTGGAGTCCTCCCAGCAGTGCCCAGACACAGGAGGGGTGGGTGCAGAGTCCTCCCAGCAGTGCCCAGAGACAGGAGGGGTGGGTGCAGAGTCCTCCCAGCAGTGCCCAGAGACAGGAGGGGTGGGTGCAGAGTCCTCCCAGCAGTGCCCAGACACAGGAGGGGTGGGTGTGGAGTCCTCCCAGCAGTGCCCAGAGACAGGAGGGGTGGGTGTGGAG
Source organism: Triturus cristatus (assembly GCF_964204655.1). NCBI lineage: Eukaryota > Metazoa > Chordata > Amphibia > Caudata > Salamandridae > Triturus > Triturus cristatus. The sequence goes on along the minus strand of NC_140593.1, from coordinate 820,555,863 downwards.
TCCTCCCAGCAGTGCCCAGACACAGGAGGGGTGGGTGCAGAGTCCTCCCAGCAGTGCCCAGAGACAGGAGGGGTGGGTGTGGAGTCCTCCCAGCAGTGCCCAGACACAGGAGGGGTGGGTGTGGAGTCCTCCCAGCAGTGCCCAGAGACAGGAGGGGTGTAACACATGTGTGTGAGGCCGGAATTACCCACATCCATACTGCCTACAAGGGAACATGTCCCCATGAACTCATGTCAACAGACTCCACACACAAGTACAGTGATCACCAAGGATGCCACGATTGTTGCAGGTGGAGACATGGCCATGCATGCATGGCCAAAGTAGAAGGGCTCCGTCACACACACAGCTCATGTAGACACTGCTCTGCGCTAAACATTGGGAAAACCCTGCAGGGAAGAAATCTGGGTACACAGAGGAAGGAATACACCCTGGGACAATTGCACCATGCAGTAACTGCTTACATGACCAAAGGAGGTTAGCCAACACCTTGTGATGGCACACAGATCCCAGGGTCCCCCCAATGAGCAGAACACTACTACATATCCCACACACCCAAACCCTTAAACACCACCCAAAACCATGTAGCAGCCCCACCAACACCAATACCACCATAGCAGTAGTGTGATAATGAAAACAAAATTAAGCTTTATTCAGCATAAGCACAATGTCCGTGGATCGCAGTCAGTTCAATATTCACAAAGCCCATAGGGCAGTCAATGATTCGCAGCTGGATGGGGGACACAGTGGGATGCGTGTCCCCTACCTTGCCTGCACAGTCAAATGGCATCGTCTTCCATACTGGTGAGGGCATCAGGGGGGGGGGAAGCACCAGGCACCGCAGGGACATCAGGGCAAAGGGGTGGAGTTGTGGGTGCAGGGATGGAGGACTCAACCACAGGGGGTGTGTCATGGCCAAAGGCGGAGGCCAGGATGGCACTACACACCTTAGCAAGGTCCTTCAGGGACTCCCCTGCACCCGAAGGGACCTCAGGCCCCAAGGAGGGGGGGGGGTCAGAGGGATGGGTCGCAGCGCCACCGGGGGAGGGTGGAGACAGGGGGGGAGACTCAACCACCCTGACCGAGGACTTCCTTGACCGCTTGCGTGGTGGTGTAACTGTGGGGCTCAGGGACAGAGCGGCCATGAAGGAGTCCTTGGGGGAGATGTGGCCAGGAGAGCTGAGGGGAGGGGATTTGGAGGGAGTGGACTGGGTGGAATGCGGACTCCCACTATGGCTGCGTGTCACACGTTTGCCCCCCGACCCAGTGGGTGTGCCTACCTCACCCTGTGTGTGCGTGTCAGGAGGAGTGCGGTGGACCTTCCCTGCTGGTGTGGTGCCTGTGTCTGTTGATGTGGGTGCATGCCGACGTCTGGGTGTACGTGGGACAGGCATGGGAGTGGGAAGTGTGGATGGGGCAGGGGTAGGTGGGGGGAGGTCGCGCTGCAGGAGACCCACTGCTGCAGTCAGTGTGGAGTCTATGGACCTCAGCAAGTTGCGTTGGTCAGCCTGCGATGAATGAATGCCCTCCAAGAATGCCTCGATGTTGGTGAGGGTTTTCCCGTGGGCATGGAGGACATTAAGGATCGCAGCCTGACCAACCTGCAGTTGCCGCTGGATGTCCACAGACTCAGCATTGGCGGCAGCAGTGGAGACAGGGGCAGGGGGTGCGGTGCCTGGCCGGAAGGAGACATGCGGTGACCGGGCACGCTGGGAAGGGACACGAGCAAGTGGGAGGCGGCTGATGGGAACTGAGGGGGCGGTGCGAGGTGTTGTTCCGCTGTCAGCTGCTGGTGCAGCCACCGCCCACTCGGAGACATCCTCCTCGGACCTGTCAGCTTCGTATTCTGACGTGCCAGTCGACAGGTCCTCGGCCGCACTATCCACTACCTCTGTCCCACTCGATGTGCCAGCCCCGATGTCACGGCTGGCACTGGTGCTCGGTCCCTCCGCCTTGCCTGTGTCCATGTCTCCCTCTGTGTCCCCCGACGATGCTGTGGGCAGGGTGGAGAGACAGAAATTAATCAGACAGCTGTACACATCAGTCACATGAGTCCAATCGACATAGGTAACACTGCATAGCCTGAAAAGGAAGATCCCTAACATCCACTAAACAAGGTACCGATGTAGGGCATGAAACACACAGTTGGTTGAGCCACCATGCCACTGAAATACCATGGAGAGCATGAGACAATAGCTAAAGACAGGAAACGGAGTCTGACATAGCACCCAGGCCCTGGGGACAATCCAGCACTGCATATGCACCACACAGCGTTGGCGAAAATACCGATGACCAGGGACCATATCCATGAACTTGAGACACATGCTGCATAGGTAATGCTGAAAACATGCCCAACATGACTCGGTCACTGCACCTTGCGTGTGTGTCCAGAAACATCACACACTGCCCAGACCCAGCAAGTAGAAATCAGGATTTGACACATAGGCATTGCCCGCCCCAACAAACCCCTACACGAGGCAAATTGTTGAGACACAGGTGGCACCAACATCTCATAGTCTGGGTGATAAACACAGGGGCAGGCAAAATGCAAGATTGGGCGCCAAACAGCCAAGGTGCGCCTGTACAAATAATGAGGTACCAGTGCCCATCCTCAGATGAGTATAACAAGACACACAGGCACTGGCAACTGTGAGTATGAAGAAGGACAATCAGGTCAGGCTGCACAGTGGACACCTGTACAAAATAGCACGTCTATATACATGGTGACAGGGGACAATGGCACAGAGCACAACCTACGCTGTAGACACTGAGAGTGTCCACGTTTATGATGACACATACACCACTGAGGAAAAGGTGCCCCAGGGGACAGTAGTGGGCACGCAACTACATGCTACTGAATGGTAATGACTGCAACACACGTCACCATCCCTGCACTATGCGTATCGCACACTCATGCACATCATGTCACAGGCCACTACATAGGACATGCGCGCTGTAAGGCATGACACATGAGAGACCAACTCCCATGTCTGGAGTCAGCATCAGTGCCAACTGACATGGAACCCACATGCAGTGAACTTGACAGTGCACAGGCAAGGTCCCACAACCTGTTACACACCACCCCCACACATGATGCTACAGTCATTGTTCTCGTGGACAAAGCGCCAGCCTACATTACCTTGTGAAGGAGTGACTACACACAGACCAGGGAACACATTGCAAGGAGGGGAAGGGTGGCAGGGGCGCAGCGCTATACTGGGGCAAACAGGATCTGCACAGCACCTTTAAACCCTGCCAGTGAATTCATGCTACTGTGCCCTTACAAATGCCGGTGACACACAACAAACACACATGTACCTACCCCCTTCCGGCTGCTGCATCGCCTGTAAGCGCCTCTCCAGGTCTGGAAAGACCACCGGCAGCACACGCCTGTGGAGGTGGCTCAGACGGCGGCGGCCGCGGTTCTTGTGGCTCTCAGGTGAGTCCCCCAGCAGGAGCCGTGCAATCCTCCGCGTCCAGCACCGGATATCCTGCCAGCGTTTCCTCACCTGGGGCAGGCTCCGCCTCCGACCATCCACACCCCTCACGGCACTGACGGCGGTCAGCCAGATCTGCTCCTTGGCAGTGGCGCCTACCTGTGAGGAAGAACAAGTGACACCACATCAATACACCAGCCACATGTCACAGAGAGACATATGAGTACAAATGAGCTTGTTACAACAAGGCATGTCATGCAGTCAACGCATTGCACCTTTGTCATAGGGACATCATCCCCTGGTGAGGGAAAAAGCAGTACGTGCCATAGTGGGTACACAGGTGGAATGATGGCAATGTCACAATCAATGATCAAGGCTCACACTGTGCATCACACCCACCCCTCCTGTCTCAGGGCACTGCTGTGAGGACTCCACACCCACCCCTCCTGTCTCAGGGCACTGCTGTTAGTGAAAGGCCCCCACCCCTCCTGTCTCAGGGCACTGCTGTTAGTGATAGGCCCCCACCCCTCCTGTCTCAGGGCACTGCTGTTAGTGATAGGCCCCCACCCCTCCTGTCTCAGGGCACTGCTGTTAGTGATAGGCCCCCACCCCTCCTGTCTCAGGGCACTGCTGTTAGTGATAGGCCCCCACCCCTCCTGTCTCAGGGCACTGCTGGGAGGACTCTGCATCCACCCCTCCTGTCTCAGGGCACTGCTGTTAGTGATAGGCCCCCACCCCTCCTGTCTCAGGGCACTGCTGTTAGTGATAGGCCCCCACCCCTCCTGTCTCAGGGCACTGCTGGGAGGACTCTGCATCCACCCCTCCTGTCTCAGGGCACTGCTGTTAGTGATAGGCACACACCCCTCCTGTCTCAGGGCACTGCTGGGAGACATCAGGCACCCCCCCCCCCCGGGACCCCCCCCGACAGTACATGGCATGTGTGTCACACCAGGACACAATGCCTGAAGTCACAGTCACAACATAGGGACAGTCTGTGCCAGTGGCCTATGCACTCACCTGATACCCTGGTCGCCCATACAGCATGGAGTACTGTGGGAGGATCACATCCAGCAGAGCCATGTTCTCCTCCAGGGTGAATGGCTGTGTCCTCTCCACAGCCCTTGACATGGTTCCAGGGAATCAGTAGCAGCAGCTGGGTCGACGAATGCAAAGATGTGCAGGCAAGTACTCCTCATGGGACCTGGCTGCCTTATATGTGCCCTTCTGCCCAGTCTCATGCACAGGAGTACAGAGTGATTGGTCACTCACATTTGCATCCTATGTTTCCACCAATCCCTTCAAACCTAGCAGTCTGTGGGTTCTCTATCGGTTTCATTCTTCTGCATGATGTCAGCCCCACAAACACATTGCAACAAAGTAGAAGAATTCCAACTGACTTCTGCTGTGTACCTTCCAGAACAATTTCGAAATTTGAACTTGGTCTCCATGACAACCAGCATGCATGTAGGCCTTAATACTTGTCCCCTATGTAATTTGGAGCATCACACACAGGTACGGTGCGTTTCGGGGCCCTAGGGCACCCCAAATGCATGGCAACGGCCCGTACATGCATGCCTACGTTCACTATCACTATGGGTGTCCTCGCGTATGCGTACTCGTAGTGGTACGGGCCGTACACTCGCATGTACGCTCACTATCACTACGAGTACGCATACGCGTGCAGACCCATAGTGATAGTGAGCGTAGATGCGTGTGTACGGTCCGTACCACTACGAGTACGCATACGCGTGCAGACCCATAGTGATAGTGAGCGTAGATGCGTGTGTACGGTCCGTACCACTACGAGTACGCATACGCGTGCAGACCCATAGTGATAGTGAGCGTAGATGCGTGTGTACGGTCCGTACCACTACGGGTACGCATACGCGAGGACACCCATAGTGATAGGGCCGTACACATGCATCTACGCTCACTATCACTATGGGTCTGCACGCGTATGCGTACTCGTAGTGGTACGGACCGTACACACGCATCTACGCTCACTATCACTATGGGTCTGCACGCGTATGCGTACTCGTAGTGGTACGGACCGTACACACGCATCTACGCTCACTATCACTATGGGTCTGCACGCGTATGCGTACTCATAGTGGTACGGACCGTACAAATGCCTGTACGCTCGCCATCACGATGGGTACACATACGGCAGCACTCCCACAGTGATTTGGGAACATACACAGGCCCTCTTAGCAGCAGTACGGCGGTTTTTACACATCACAGTGGTGATAGGCGACACACAGGTAGGAATAGGGCGGACATACTTGTCCATGGATGGACATACTTGTCCATGGATGGACATACTTGTCCAGGAATGGACATCAAGGCATCGTCTGTGCATTACTACATGTGTGGGGCACAGGTGTGACAGGCTGTGATGTGGAACATGACTCCTGAGTGGAGAAGGCACCAGATGTATGATGAGATGTGTATAGGTGTACTGTGTGACGGTGCAATGTGTGCCAGGCATGCCCTTGACTCCTTTGACATGTGTGCATGTCGTACTGCGCACTTGGGGTGAGCGTCACTGGCATGGCACGGACACCAACACACGGAAGTGTCCCATGATGCCCGGTACAGGGGTTATGACACATGACTTGTCACTACCCACAGTGCACAATGTGACTATGTCATTTATGTGTGCGGGATTTCCATCAGGTTGATGTTGTAGCACCCTCAAAAGCTGCAGCCGTTGCAGCAACCAACATGTGTCTGTGTGTAGATTGTCATTGCACACTGTTCCGCACACCATGCCACATGTGTTATCGGATGTGAGGTGCACATGTATGCATGGGACACGGAGTAGCGTGACAAGGCCATGTCAGCATCCTCACAAGGAATGTGTGGTGAGTCATGACATGTGCACCTTCATGGCAAGGTGTGTGGGCAGGCCTAGTGTAATGTCATGTGACCTGTGGCTCCGGTGTTCCGCTACCAGTCTCTGCAATCGGCATCCTACTTCTGCTGATGTGTGGGTGTATGTCACTCCTGTCTTGCGTCTGGCTGTTCACTTGCACTGGGACACAGCTATTCCCATGGCGTGGCATGGGGAGGTTCTCAATCTCCGTGTGTAGCTGGGTCTTGGAAGGAGTGTCACCTTGCATCCATACGTGTCCTGGGCATGTAGCACATACCTGACTCCCTGTGTAGCATGTGTGTATTGCCAGATTTACATGTGCTCAGTAGACATGAGTTGTTGTCGTAGTGCACTCACTCTTCCTTGTCACTTCCAAATTACTGCAGAGCGCCGCCTCTTGCCCGAAGAATTCCAGACTTGGCTGCCATGCAGGAGAATGACAGGATCCGGCTCTACCGCTTCACCCAACCGTTGATTCTGGAGCTGACGGCGAGACTGGCACCACACCTGCAACCGCAGCACAGGTATCCTACGGCACTGACACCCCAGCTGAAGGTAATGGCTGCCCTACATTTTCTTGCCACGGGTACCTTCCAAAATACCATAGCTCATGTTGGTGGCATGTCCCAGAGCATGTTCAGCGGTGTGCTGCATGATTTCTTGGAGGCCATGTTGATTCACCTGGATGACTTCATCAAGTTCCCAACCCCTGAACAGATGACTGAGGTCAAGCGTGGATTCTATGCCCTGGGAGGGATGCCCCATGTCATTGGGTCCATAGATGGGACACATGTAGCTTTGGTACCACCACACCCACGGGAGGTGGCGTACCGCAATCGGAAGCACTACCACTCCATCAATGCCCTTGTGGTGTGTCTGTCCAACATGGTGATTTCACATGTCTGTGCTCGTTTTCCAGGATCAGCACACGATGCCTACATCATGAGGCGTAGCGGGATGCCTGATATGATGATGCAGCTGCGCAACGAACGGGCATGTGTTGTTGGTGGGTACAGTCTGTCTGTCCTGTATTCTGTATAGCCTACCAGCACGACCGCTTCACCACTTCTAACGATGTCCATGTGCTTCCCATGTAGGGGACGCTGGCTATCCCAACATGCCTTGGCTGCTGACACCTCTCCGCAACCCCATCACGCCGACCCAGCTCCGCTAAAACACCGCCCATGGCCGGACAAGGCGAGTGATAGAGAGGACGTTTGGCATGCTGAAGAGCCGATTCCGGTGCCTCCACAAGACCGGCGGTGCACTCCCTTATGCCCCGGCGAAGGTCTGCAAGATCTTCATGGTCTGCTGCATGCTGCACAACATGGCAGTTGAAAGGGCTGTGCCACTCATCCTGAATCAACATGACGAGGACCATCCACCCGTGGAGGACGAAGGGCTTGGCAATGGGGCTAGTGATGTGGAGGATGTGGAGCCGCAAGAGGACATCCGGACTCGGCTCATACGCGACTTCTTTGCTTAGTGGTGAGTACCAGTGTCTGAGTGTGCACGCATTGGTCCCCGTGTGGCATGCGTTGTGATGTGTGTCTCCACCTGCATGTATGGCACGTGAGTCAGAGGTGTGTGTGGGTGTGTCACTGGAGTGATGGTAGTATTTCCCCAGTCACAATGATGACCTAGCATGTTGTCATCCATACATGTGTCGAGTAAATGCACATGCAAGTGGCTGTGTTATTTGTGGCTGACTTCTTGTGTGTCTCTCTTCCCCAGGTACCTGCGCATGCCGTTTGCTGGTTGCATTGTTGTGCCACTGCTATTCCTCATGGACATGACATCGTGGGCTGACTCAGCGTTACAGGCACGGACACGTTTGGAAGTCTCCATGGGGTAAGGGATGCATCTGGGGTGTATTGGTTGTGGCAGTTGTTCACGATGTATGCACACTGCCCCTGTCGATGTGTTGTTCCTCTGCAGCCATGTCGCATCCCCATGGGACACGACATGCAGCTGTGTACACCTGAATAGATGGTCTGCCTGGTTGACAGTCATCAGTGATGGGATAGTGGATTGTGATGATGGCATCAATGTGTGTGACACTGCCCTTGGACACATACGGTTAGCATTGGCTTGACATGGTGTGGGACTTCCACATCAGCGGATCTATGGTGTATGGCAGGCTCTCCGTGTGCAGCTGTGGGTATTTAGCTGTTAGCCGACGCTTGTGTGCCAGTACCATGGCTATCACGCATTTGTGCTGCAGAAGGGGGGTGCCAGTGTTGGACCCACATGTCACTCCACATGATGTGTTCATGTGTACTTCGAGTTGCCTCTGCAATCCCGAATACATGACTAATAAAGGTGTCCCTATGCCTCCAAGGTGCCTCTTCTCAGTCAATGCTGGTGTGTTGGCACGGTGCATCCTGCATGTCTGGCATGGTATTCCCTGATTGTGGCTATGTGTCAATGTGTCGAGTGGCAAGATGCAAGCTGTGTGTGTGGGCTGAGACTGTGTATTGGGCATGATGTCCATGACTGCGTGGGTATTGTGACATGTGCCATCCCCATGCATCCAACGTTGGCCAGGCCCCCATTCTCTGCATCCACCGGACTCAAGCTTGCAGGACATGGTTCTGCCACCTGTCTACACATACCTGGGTGCCCCCCAGGACACTGGACTGGATCCCTGACCTCTGCGCATGACTGTTGGTGTACTCAATGTGTGTGTCAGCACGGTTGTTCGGCCACCCCCTCAGCTGGTTGTGCCCATCACGGGTGTGTATGGTGCTCCTTGTCTGTCTTGCCTAATACACTGTGACCCATGTGTCCTGTGCCAGAGTCAGGCCCCAGGGTGTGGATGGTTGAAGAGAAAAGATGACTCAGGCATGTTTAGACTTTACAAGACACATGTTAGGTAATAATGCTACCAGCAGGCATCTACTCTTCATAGTGTGATTTATTATGGGGGGGGGGGGGGACAAAGTGAGGGGCTTTCCGGGATTATGGAATCCAAAGTTCAGTAGGGGAGTTGGTGTCCTTGCCATTGGAAATCCTCAGAGTCCATGCCACAGTCTTTGTCAACATTGGTCAGCCAGTGACCAGCAGGGCCATGTGGCAGAGAATGTCTCTTGATGCTGTGATGCTGTTGCTCCAGTGGGCCAGGTGCCAGGCCAGGTGTCCTGGGAGATGGTGATGTAGCAGCCACCCTCACGGTCCTTTCCGTGGACGACCCGGCCTCCTGCGGGGAACCTCACCAGCAGGCCGTGACGACGTCTGGGATGCTCCGTCGGATGTTTCCTCCTCCTCCTCCTGATCCCTCCCTGTGGGTGGTGATGTTCTCCGCCTTCTGGCACAGGGAGGGTCGGCCATGGTGTCGGCCATCCGACGGAGTGTAGCGTGAATCCCCTGGAATGCCGTCACTTGCTCAGCCTGTCTGTCCTCCATCCTCCGTTGGTGTACCAGTAGACAGGCAATTACCTCCGCATGTTGCTGGGCCTGCTGGGCCTTGATCCCCTCGAGGACGGACACAACCTGGGCCATGCCCGTGGTGTCCTGCCGGTATGAGTCCAGGATGTTACGGACATGGGAAAATACCGGATCCCCAGCCAACTGGTCAGGCTCGTGCCTCCGCCGTCCTCCACTCCCACCACCCCTGCCCACTTGCACCTGGCCTGCACTTGTGGGCACATGGGGTCTCCGGGACCCCTGAGGGGTGGCATTGGCGTTGTCGCCTGCCTCCTCCTGGGTGCCCGGGACACCGTGTCCCTCCTGGCGAGCCTGGCTGCATTGTGGTGTTGGGGCAGGGATCCTGGGTGTCTCCTGGGATGTGGCAGGAGTGGGGGTGGTGGTTGGCACAGTTGTACCTGACGCAGGTGCTGCAGGTGGTTGGACACCAGAGGGGCCAGGTTGGTCGGGGTCGTCCGCAGAGTGGTGAGAGTGGTCGCTGCCGGTGGGATCGGGCTCCTGCAGATCCGGGTCCTGTGAGTGTTCCCCCCCAGTGTTGGGGGGTGCACCACGACGTTGACCTGTGTGTGAGAGAGACAATGTTAATTTTGGTCCATGCAACATCCATGTTTCATCCGTTTCAAAGTTGGCACATTTCCTCTTGGAATTAGGATCGGTCTTGCATTCCACTCACAGTGCACTTGTGCATGGGTGTGTCCCTTGGGCACCACTTTGGCCCCTTTCACTATGTGTGGCACAGTCTTACTTGCTGCGTCAAGTGTGACTGCAGTCAGCAGTGGAGTGTGCAGGTGTGGCGAGCCATGCATTGGCGCCTTCCGTGTAGCACTGTACATGTGCACATGGAGTGGATCCACACACTTATATGATCCAGGTAGCTGTCGTTGTGCTCGTGAACAGGTTGTGACATGGCCCTGTGTTTTGCCATGGTGAAGAGGGGGGGTTCTGGCACTGGCCACCCTTGTCTACATGCACGCAGTCTACCTGCTGACGAGCAGACATTCACACACGCAACACGGCTGATGTCAGGATCAGCAGAGCAGGCGCTACAGTGATCCCCAAGCTAAAAGGAGTGAGACTGGAATCTAAGATGGCCGCCGCTGTTGGAACGCTTGAGCAGCAAGTTAGCGCTCTAGCGTTCCAGGACAATTAGTAGGATCCAGGTGTCAGCCCGGTGGAGAGGCGCACTTCACCGGAGTCGTGAGGAGAAAGAGTCGTTATTTGTGCCACGCGTCTGAGAAGAGAATTCATCGTCAAGTTTGAGAGGAAATCAAGTCCAAGTTTCCAGAGCACTAAGTAAGACTGTTCCGTAACTCCCCTCGGAGTATATTAGTGAGAGTTACTTGCCTACCAAAAACGAACTTAGCGGAAGAAGACAAAACTCATGTTGTATCTCGTCATCCAAGAATAATATGACATAAGTATTAGTACCTTTTTCTGTAACGAAGTTTGTGAGGAGAATTTTCAGTGACAACGAGAAATATACTTCTTATGTCCCTCAGTAAAAAATCCAGTCAGCTGTCAGAGAAAGTTCCCGACTTTCAACCCACAGTGAATTGTCATTTTGAACTGATATTACCTCAGGGTAGTGAATAAAGAGAACAGTGCATAGAATCATTATAGTGGGGAAGAACTCCCTCTTTAGTAGCGATAAGAGACTCCCAAGAAGCCTCTTAGGAATCCTTCAGTTGAGTTGAAATAGGAGCAATGACACGAGGAGGAATGAGAAAAGAAAAAACATGGTAGCAGCATTCAATAAGTAGAAGAAGAAGAAGAACTCCCCAACCAGAATCCAGTTAGAGGCGCCGTCAGTGGTATCTAGGGTAAGCGAGTCTGTAGAAGCAAGAAATAAAAGCCTAGTAGAGGGAGAGAGAGTAGGATAACTAAGAGAGATCATTTGTATTGCAGAAAAAACTACACCACAAGGCGACACCACCACCACACAACAGAAGAGGAGCATCGGTCACTAAAAGTTAGGGTGGGTATAACCTAGGAAAAGTCACTTAGGGCAGAGTAGAAATGAGAGTAGAGTAGAGCGCTTAATTAACGATTATTCTTTTCCTCACAGTACATCCACTTCAATCACAGCAGTGGAAGATAGGAAGAGCGACAACACTCAAGAAAGAAAAAGACGTAGTGACTGTCTCTTCTCTGTCCAATTCCCCTTTCCCCCCACCGGTTCACTTGGGCTTACTTGTATCAATCGGCGAGTGGCCCAGAGAGCTGGGAAGGGGCGTTGGGAACATTCTGCTCCCGAGCGAAACCGAAGAGCACAGAGCCTGACAGAGTGAAGTGCCCACGTTTTTTTTTATTCGCTCTTGAGCAGAATGGCTGAAGGTTTGGACTTGAAAAAATTAGGAGAGGTTTTAGAAGGAATCCAAAGAGAGTTAATTTCCGTTAGAGAGGAGAATAGGGAATTGCGAAAGGAAACCACAGATTTAAACTTAAAAATGAGTGGCATAGCCTCGGACCCAAGTTTTAGGTACCCAGTTAATTCAGAAGGAGCTTCCAGTGAGTCTTCGGGCACTCAGCCTAAAGTTACGACACAAGTAATACATTCCTTGTCACCTGTAATCCCCTTGGCGCCCCCAGAGCGTTTTAGTGGAGATCCCCAGAAGGCACAGGTATTTTTGACCCAATGCACGTTACATTTTATGTGTCGTCCGGCATTATTTCCCGATGCGCAGTCTAGAGTGGCCTTCATATTGTCGTACTTAAGTGGAGATGCGGCGTCGTGGTCAATGCCTCTGGTCACCTGCAACGCTCCATTGTTATATGATCTGGATGAATTCAAGAAAGAATTCCTTCGCATTTTTGACAGAAGAAGAGTATCCCAGGCCACAGACAATGAACTATTGGAAATTAGACAGGGAAGCAGAGACCTAGTAGCTTACTTGGCTCAATTTAATAAGTTGGTGGTAGAAACGGACTGGCCAGAGAACAAGAGAGCTGCTGTGTTTTATCGAGGCCTAAAGGACGAATTGAAGGACGCATTAGCACAAGTACCCAATCGACCCACGGAGATATCAGCATTGATCGATCTAGTTTTAGAAATTGACTTCCGTCAAGGAGAGAGAAGAGTAGAAAGGAGGCGAGATTATCGTCCAAGTGTGCCTCGGTTTGATCGGGTGAGAACAGAAGGCAGTAAGGAAGGTGACGTTGCCCGTGGGGGAGAGCCCATGCAGATTGGGACAATTCGAGGTCCACTTTCCAAGGAGGAGAAGGAAAGAAGGAGGCTGAACAAGCAATGTTTATATTGTGGAGGATCTGGGCATTTTGTTCGGGATTGCCAGAAGAAGCCCAAGCAGAAGCCGGCGGGAAACGCCTTGCACCACCAGTAAGCGGAGTTGGACTGGTGGTTGCAGATGAAGAAACAGCTCCAAATGTTCATACCCTGGCGAATACCTTGCAGTCTGCAGCTCCCCACTTAATCTTAATGATGACGCTGCGTTACCGGGAACAAACATTACGGCGAGTCGCAGTGATGTTAGATTCGGGAGCAACAGGCAATTTCTGTGACCTGAAGTTCGCGGAAAAAATTGGATTGAGGGCCATCAAGAAGGAAAGAAGTGAGGCTGTTCGAGCAGTAGATGGCACGAATCTTTCATCTGGACCCATAGTGAGTCATACTGAAATCGTGGAGTTGGAATCTGAAGAAGGTCATCGAGAAGATATCCAATTCAATTTAATCGATGCTCCGCAGTTCCAATTAATCTTGGGGTTACCTTGGCTAACCGAACACAACCCAACGATAGACTGGGGAGCTCGAACGGTGTCCTTGAACTCAGAGTATTGCAAGGAACACTGTTATTTGGGAGGTCTCGGACATCCAGAAAAAACCCAGGCCCTTCTTTTAAGCGAAGGAAAATCCACAATCTGTGTGATCAACACCGTAGAACTACCTGAGGAATATGAAGAGTACCAAGATGTATTTAGTGAAATGGAGGCGGAAAGACTTCCTCCGCATCGAAACTTCGATTGCAAGATAGAATTGGAACCCGGATCCAATCTTCCATGTAGTAGAATCTATGCTCTAACTGAGAAGGAGGATGAGCACTTGAAGGAGTATCTGCACAAATATCTGGAGAACGGTTTCATAAGACCGTCGCAGTCCCCCGTGTCATCGCCACTTTTTTTTATTCCAAAAAAGAATGGGGAATTAAGAACCTGCATTGACTACAGGGCAATAAACAGAATAACGGTTAAGAATCGGTATCCCTTGCCCTTGATTTCTGTATTACTGGATCAGGTGAAGGAGGCCAAAATTTATACAAAATTGGACTTGAGAGGGGCCTACCACCTGGTCCGAATTCGGGAAGGGGATGAGTGGAAGACGGCATTTCGGACAAAACATGGCCTATTTGAATATCAAGTGATGCCGTATGGCCTATGTAATGCCCCAGCAGCTTTTCAGCATTTCATCAATGATGTCTTGAAGGAGTTTATCGATCGGCATGCATTGGTGTATATAGATGACATCCTCATTTATTCGAGCAATGTGGAAGAACATGAAGAGCATGTCAAGAAGGTGTTGCGGAAACTGCGAGAGCACCGTCTTTATGTCAAGCTGGAAAAATGCGCCTTTGGAGTATCATCCGTGGAATTCTTGGGTTTTGTGCTCGCCCCCAGTGGGGTGACTATGGACGAGAGTAAAATCAAGGCAGTTCTGGAGTGGGAATCTCCGAAATCTGTGAAGGAAATCCAAAGCTTTATCGGATTTGCCAATTTTTACAGGAGGTTCATTCAAAATTTCTCTCAAAAGTTAATTCCAATGACAAGGCTGCTAAGGAAAGGTGTCAAATTTGAGTGGTCAGAGGAGGCAGAAGAGTCATTCAAACAGTTAAAAAGAGATTTTACTTCCGCCCCAATTCTATTGCATCCAGATCCATCAGAGCCATTTTTTGTAGAGACAGATGCCTCCAATTGGGCCTTAGGAGGAGTGCTATCACAGAGACACAAATCAACTGGTCAACTGCACCCAGTGGCCTATCGTTCGAGGAAGTTGACGGCACCAGAAGTTAATTATACCATCACTGAGAAGGAGTTGTTGGCCATTAAGGATGCCTTCAAGGACTGGAGACACTACCTAATGGGGGCCAGACATGTGGTAACCGTCTACACCGATCACCGAAATCTGAAATTCTTGAAGTCTGCGAGAACTTTGACACCAAGACAGTTGAGATGGTCATTATATTTTGCGGACTATGACTTCATAATTACTTACCGTCCAGGGGCTCAGAATGGTAAGGCGGATGCCCTATCTAGGAGAGGAACTGAAGAAGTCATGGAGGAGGTGAAGGATCAGACCATCATCCCATCCGAGAAAATAATTGGAGCAGTTTTACGAGAATCACAGGACAAGAAGAAGCAATTCTCTATGACCAAAGAGGAATTGGAAGAATGGGTGAGAGAAGATTCTGGTCGAGAGGTTCGGGAAGGTTTACCATATCATCATGGGGTCCTTTACTTGCCGACAACAGAAATGCAGCAACAGGCCTTGAAGGAAAGTCACGATGATCTGTTGGCAGGCCATAAAGGAATAACTAAGACCGAAGATCTAGTGAGGCGACGCTTTTGGTGGCCCAGTTTGGCAAAGGATGTGCGACAATATGTGGCCACTTGTGACATTTGCGCTAGGGGAAAGCCGGAAAGGCAAGCTCCGCAAGGGTTACTTCAACCTTTGCCTACACCACCACACCCATGGCACACGATAACCTTGGATTTAATAGTAGATTTACCATCCAGTAAGGGTTATGATACTATTTTGGTGTGTGTAGACGCATTTACTAAGATGGCACATTTTGTACCATTGAAGGGAGTACCCACGGCAGTAATTCTGGCGCATGCCTTTAGCCAACACATAGTTCGAGCCCATGGCATACCCAGGGTGGTGATATCCGATAGGGGATCCCAATTTTTATCCCATTTCTGGAAGGCCTTCACTAAAAAATTAAGTATTGACTCTAGGTACACGACTAGTTATCACCCAGAGACAGATGGCCAAACGGAGCGCACAAACCAAGAGTTAGAGCAGTATCTAAGGCTCTGCTTATTAGAACAGGAAGGAGATTGGCCGGATTATCTGTGGGCAGCGGAGTTTGCCCACAATAATGCAAAAAACATGTCCACAGGTTATTCCCCCTTTTATTTAAATACAGGAAGACATCCCCATCAAGCTGTAGATTTTCAAGAGGTAGATGTTCCAGCAGTAACAAATTTAGTTGATCACATGACGAGAGTGCATTCACTAGCCACAGACAATTTAACCAAGGCAAAGGCGACTTACAAATTCCATTCTGATAAAAGAAGAAGGAAGGAACCTGATTTACTAGTTGGAGAGAAGGTTTGGCTAAACACAAAAAACCTTAGGCTCAAGGGGGTTAGGAAGTTTCAACCCAGATTTATAGGGCCTTATGAGATTGAGAAAAAACTAAGTACTGTAAACTATCAGTTGAAGTTACCCAAAGGATTGCGGGTGCATCCCGTTTTTCATGTTTCCTTGTTGAAAAAGGTTTCAAGAGACCTACGAGTTAAAATACCCCCAAAACCAATCCAAACTGAATTGGGGGAAGAATTTGAGGTACAGCGAGTCTTGGACTCCAAGATACGAAATGGCCAAATGTACTATTTATTGGATTGGAAAGGTTATGGGCCCGAAGAAAGAGCGTGGGAAGTTTCTTCAAACATCCATGCTCCTCGTTTAATTAGGGAATTTCACAGGAGATTTCCTAATAAGCCCAGGATGGTAGGACGCCCTTTGAGAGGGGGTACTGTCAGGATCAGCAGAGCAGGCGCTACAGTGATCCCCAAGCTAAAAGGAGTGAGACTGGAATCTAAGATGGCCGCCGCTGTTGGAACGCTTGAGCAGCAAGTTAGCGCTCTAGCGTTCCAGGACAATTAGTAGGATCCAGGTGTCAGCCCGGTGGAGAGGCGCACTTCACCGGAGTCGTGAGGAGAAAGAGTCGTTATTTGTGCCACGCGTCTGAGAAGAGAATTCATCGTCAAGTTTGAGAGGAAATCAAGTCCAAGTTTCCAGAGCACTAAGTAAGACTGTTCCGTAACTCCCCTCGGAGTATATTAGTGAGAGTTACTTGCCTACCAAAAACGAACTTAGCGGAAGAAGACAAAACTCATGTTGTATCTCGTCATCCAAGAATAATATGACATAAGTATTAGTACCTTTTTCTGTAACGAAGTTTGTGAGGAGAATTTTCAGTGACAACGAGAAATATACTTCTTATGTCCCTCAGTAAAAAATCCAGTCAGCTGTCAGAGAAAGTTCCCGACTTTCAACCCACAGTGAATTGCCATTTTGAACTGATATTACCTCAGGGTAGTGAATAAAGAGAACAGTGCATAGAATCATTATAGTGGGGAAGAACTCCCTCTTTAGTAGCGATAAGAGACTCCCAAGAAGCCTCTTAGGAATCCTTCAGTTGAGTTGAAATAGGAGCAATGACACGAGGAGGAATGAGAAAAGAAAAAACATGGTAGCAGCATTCAATAAGTAGAAGAAGAAGAAGAACTCCCCAACCAGAATCCAGTTAGAGGCGCCGTCAGTGGTATCTAGGGTAAGCGAGTCTGTAGAAGCAAGAAATAAAAGCCTAGTAGAGGGAGAGAGAGTAGGATAACTAAGAGAGATCATTTGTATTGCAGAAAAAACGACACCACAAGGCGACACCACCACCACACAACAGAAGAGGAGCATCGGTCACTAAAAGTTAGGGTGGGTATAACCTAGGAAAAGTCACTTAGGGCAGAGTAGAAATGAGAGTAGAGTAGAGCGCTTAATTAACGATTATTCTTTTCCTCACAGTACATCCACTTCAATCACAGCAGTGGAAGATAGGAAGAGCGACAACACTCAAGAAAGAAAAAGACGTAGTGACTGTCTCTTCTCTGTCCAATTCCCCTTTTCCCCCACCGGTTCACTTGGGCTTACTTGTATCAATCGGCGAGTGGCCCAGAGAGCTGGGAAGGGGCGTTGGGAACATTCTGCTCCCGAGCGAAACCGAAGAGCACAGAGCCTGACAGCTGATTAGCTCTCCCTGTGTCTCGCTCCCTCTGTGTCCCCCTCTCCCTCCCTCCGTGTGTCAGCCTCCTCCCTCTGTCTGTCTCCCTCCCTCTCTGTCCCCCTCTCCCTCCCTCTCTGTCGCCTTCTCCCTCCCTCTGTGTCCCCCTCTCCCTCCCTCCGTGTGTCAGCCTCCTCCCTCTGTCCGTCTCCCTCCCTCTCTGTCCCCCTCTCCCTCCCTCTCTGTCCCCCTCTCCCTCCCTCTCTGTCGCCTTCTCCCTCCCTCTGTGTCCCCCTCTCCCTCCCTCCGTGTGTCAGCCTCCTCCCTCTGTCCGTCTCCCTCCCTCTCTGTCCCCCTCTCCCTCCCTCTCTGTCCCCCTCTCCCTCCCTCTGTGTCCCCCTCTCCCTCCCTCCGTGTGTCACCCTCTGTCACCTCGGCCCAGCTTCCTGGGCACACACTGTTAGCAGATCTTTGAGTGGCCCTTGGCTTGTTGATGTGAGTTTGTTCCTGATCTCCAGGCACCCATTGGGTGTGATGTGTGTCTGTGCGCTGCTGCTGTGGTGGTGTGTGCTGCCACTCTTTCACAATGTTGGCTGTTCATTAGCTGCTGTCATGTGCAAAACAGTGCCTTCACCCCCATGTGTTGATGCAAGGCGTCCGCCATTTGCTGGCAAGTCATTCCTGTGTTGGGACACACTATCTGTCTGGCTGTGACCTAGGCCATATGGGTAGAGTGAATTGTTGTCTGCTTCTGAGTTGCACTATGTGCGTTTTGGGGCCCAGCCTCCCGCCATCCGGGTTACCGTGTCATGTGTTGTTGTCTTCTGTGGCCTGTGACTTGACATTGTCCAGCTGGGTGCATGGGGCATGGTGGCAGCAGTGGCATGTGCGTGCTCATGGAGTGTGGTTGAGTCATGCGATGGCTTGTGGTGGTTGCGTGCCTGTTAGTGATGTTGGTTGTGGATGCCGTTCCCCCCATGTGAGGTGCGTTGTTTGTGTACTCACCCGGGTCTCGGAGTCCTTCTAATCCTTCGACTGCCTCCACCGGCAGTATGGCCATCACCCTCTCCTCCCAGGGATGGTAGTGTACGGGTCTGCGGGAGGGCCCTCCTCCGGTGGCGTTGGCCTGGTCGTGTTCATCCTGCCTCTTGGCTCGGACCCTCCTCCGCAGATCGTACCACCTGTTCTGGCATTCCTGCCTGGTCCGTCTGGTGTCCGCAACAGCATTCACAGCATCGACGATGGTCTGCCACATGGCTGTTTTTGCTGCCTGGCTGGTGTTTCTGACCAATGTTCCAAAGATCTGTGGCTCGACTCTGAGGATTTGATCAACAAGAACCTCCAACTCTCGGTTACTGAACTTTGGATTCTTGGTAGTGGGCATGATGAGGGGTGTGGATGGTGGGGGGGGTGTGGATGGTGGGGGTGGTGTGTGGATGGTTGTGGGTGTGTGGGTGTGGTTGTGCAGGTGCGTGTGTGTGTGAATGTGATGAGGGTGTGTTTGTGAAGGTGGTTGTGTGAAGGTGTGCAAGTGTAAGGTGTAGTAAAGGTTGAGGTCTGGTGCTGTGGGTTGTCTGTGGGGTCTGGCAGCAGTGGGTCTGTTGCAAAGGCTCATGGTTTGTGTGTGTGGGCCCTTTTTATTGGTCCATTGGTGGGTGTGGCTGTGTTTGAATTGTGGGTGGGTTGGTTATAAGGAGTGGTGGTGTATTGGGCCTCTGTTTGTTTTTGGCAGTTGCAGGTCAGTGAAGGTGTTGTTTTAGTGTTTTTTGGCCATGTTTAGTGGCTTTGTGCCATTCGAATGGTGTATTGTTGTGTTGTTTTGTTTTGTCCTGGTTGTGTCCGTGCGTTTTGAGCGTGTGTACGGTGTGTACATGGGCCATTTGGTTGTACGGTGCTGTCCTTGTGTGTGGCTTGGTACGACTCGTACATGCGGTTGTGATGTTGGGGCCTGGGGTGCGCTCCGTAGTTAGGAGGTTGTGTTGGGGGTAGGACTCGAACGTACTGGGATGTACATACACGGTGGTTCGACACGTACAGGGGTGGGGGTAGGACTCGAACGTACTGGGTACACGGTGGTACGACACGTACAGGGGTGGGGGTACGACTGGAACGTACTGGGGTGTGGGTACACGGGGGTAGGACACGTACAGGGGTGGGGGTATGACTGGAACCTACTGGGGTGTGGGTACACGGTGGTACGACACGTACAGGGGTGGGGGTACGACTGGAACGTACTGGGGTGGGGGTACACGGGGGTAGGACACGTACAGGGGTGGGGGTAGGACTCGAACGTACTGGGTACACGGTGGTACGACACGTACAGGGGTGGGGGTAGGACTCGAACGTACTGGGGTGGGGGTACACGGTGGGACGACACGTACAGGGGTGGGGGTACGACTGGAACGTACTGGGGTGGGGGTACACGGTGGTACGACACGTACAGGGGTGGGGGTACGACTGGAACGTACTGGGGTGGGGGTACACGGGGGTAGGACACGTACAGGGGTGGGGGTACGACTGGAACGTACTGGGGTGTGGGTACACGGGGGTAGGACACGTACAGGGGTGGGGGTACGACTGGAACGTACTGGGGTGTGGGTACACGGTGGTACGACACGTACAGGGGTGGGGGTACGACTGGAACGTACTGGGGTGTGGGTACACGGGGGTAGGACACATACAGGGGTGGGGGTATGACTGGAACGTACTGGGGTGTGGGTACACGGTGGTATGACACGTACAGGGGTGGGGGTACGACTGGAACGTACTGGGGTGGGGGTACACGGGGGTAGGACACGTACAGGGGTGGGGGTAGGACTCGAACGTACTGGGTACACGGTGGTACGACACATACAGGGGTGGGGGTAGGACTCGAACGTACTGGGGTGGGGGTACACGGTGGGACGACACGTACAGGGGTGGGGGTACGACTGGAACGTACTGGGGTGGGGGTACACGGTGGTACGACACGTACAGGGGTGGGGGTACGACTGGAACGTACTGGGGTGGGGGTACACGGGGGTAGGACACGTACAGGGGTGGGGGTACGACTGGAACGTACTGGGGTGTGGGTACACGGGGGTAGGACACGTACAGGGGTGGGGGTACGACTGGAACGTACTGGGGTGTGGGTACACGGTGGTACGACACGTACAGGGGTGGGGGTACGACTGGAACGTACTGGGGTGTGGGTACATGGGGGTAGGACACGTACAGGGGTGGGGGTACGACTGGAACGTACTGGGGTGTGGGTACACGGGGGTAGGACACGTACAGGGGTGGGGGTAATGTGGAAATATGGATTTTTCTGGTCAGTTATGTCCCCTATCTTGGACCCCAACGGTTCTATGTGCATGTTACAAGTACATGTATGTTCCCTCCAGTTCCAGTTATGAAGACGCAAATACATGTGCGTCCACCGTTAACATGTCCTCTGCTGATCCGCCATGAATGGGCCGGATATTCCATTCCTAAGTACGAAAGGCCACCGCCTTTATATGGTTCACTTATGCCATTTTTCAGTCCAGGCAAGTAGGCCCTGATTCTGTCATCAAGCTTTTCTTGCTTTCTGTCTCTGAAGCTCCAGTCTGAGCCTGCATCTGTGACCATGAACTTTGTCTCATTCTCTGCGCGGCTCACGAAGCCTGACATCAGCCTGCTGCCTGCCAAAAACTGTATTTCACCTTCGAAAATTATCTGCTCCGCTCCCTGCCCAACGCATTCCTGTCTAGTAGCTTAAGTAAACATTCTACCAGCTACCAGGCAAAGGCCCGGCTTCTCTGTCTTTATGCAAGTAATTCATAGCACTGTTACCATGGAAGATTCCTGCCCTCGCATCTAGTGTAGACACTTAGACGCTTGTACACGCACTAACAGTCAGTATAGTCAGTATAGAATAAGATTCTACTCCAAGAAGGTCTCTCTTTTGGATAACATAGTTCTTTAAACATAGGATGTTAGATATGATTTGGGATTAGGTTGACTTGACCCTCCAGACTTCTGTCGCCACATGTAGAGCTAAATGTCAAGTCCCCTTCACCCCCTAGTTGCACGTCAATCACACGTCATGCTGCTGCGCGCGCATTTCTGCCAAGTATTTCTGCTGACGTTGCGAAATTCTTTCATGTAACCACCCTCTTATGACATCACATCTGATGACGTTCTGTAAACACACCCAGTTACGCCTATCTTTGCCACGTATGAATATATTATCTCCACTATCAATTGTTACGCCTTTTGTATTGGCCTCACTGTAATGCTTATTGTATAAAAGTAATTGATTATCAATAACGTATGTACTTCACTTCCTGAACCTTCGTGGTGATGGAACCTGGAGCAACCGATTATAATCGACCTCTGGAATAAAGCCCATTCCGAACCTCTAATACCACGGATTCTGCCTCTTATTTACTGAGCTATTTCATTATGTTTCTGTACCAAATGAAGTCCCGGTAATTAAATTATTTACCACATAAATGGCGCCCGAACAGGGACACTTTCTCATCTCACGCGCCGGCGGTGCGTTGCAGGCCCGGTCTCCTGCCACAGCTGGACGGACAACAACGCGTACCAGCAGGATTTCCTGTATCTCCCTCCGGTCAAGCGGGGGCGACTGAGGCTGCGATCAACACCCAGACGAGGCGGTGAGAAGTGCGAAGTAGCCCGACCAGAGCCTAGCTGAGAGAGCAAGATCCGAGGTATACAGAGGCCCACCAGTTTCCGAAGGCCCAAGTCGAGTCCAGTCTCCGCAGTGTTCGAGTCGAGTCCAGTCCGGTTCAAGTTCAGTCGAGTTTCTGAGGCCTTCCGTTTCCGAGCTACCCGGTGAGTACCATTGCTGGGGAGGCGTTCTGGCGTGCACATAAGTTGTGCCGATCCAGACGGGTTTGGGTACACAAATCCGGTCTGCACTGTTTCAGCAGTGTATCTGTACTGTTTAGCAGTATATCTAGTATATCAAGTATAAAAATTCAGAATAATTCAGTTCAAGTCGAGTATCATGTTTAATGATTAAGTTTTTCTTAGATCATCGTCATCATCACTGTTGCTCAGTTAAATGTTAAATGTTAAATGTTTATAGTACGTTCTGCATATTGTGGTATGAATGACTGTTCATTATTGTGATTACTGTATTAAGTTTGTTTAAGATCAAGTATCAGATCAGTTCTCAATATGCCGCTCTTTTCGAAACTAAGACAGATCACAACTAGAAAAGGGGTACTCGAAGAAGCTGTTCCCATTCCTCCTAGGGACACTCCAGGGTACTTCATGTATCATAAACATGGCCTAGACGCCATATTATTTCTTGATCTATGGGTAGACTATACTAAGGAATTACCAGAAAGTCAGAGGTGGCCCGCAGCGGGGACCTGGGATGCAGAGTGCATCGTGAAAGTAGAGGAAGAATTATGGAAAAAGAAAGCTAGGCAATCACAGAAAGACGCCATTGAATTATGGCGTAAAGAATCGTATAGACGTACAGAAAAAGCACGTAGACAGGAAGAGAAGAGTAAAGAAAATTCAAATGAAGTCCGAGAAAATATATTAATTAAAGAAGGTGCACGAGTGAAATCAGAACAAGTAGACAGACAAAGAAATGCCCTTATGAATGGTATGTATCCCCTTCTGGCTGAAGGATTACCTAAGGCTACTCCAGGGATACCAAAAGACTTGCCAACCCCATTATTTCCAATAAAGGTACATCCTAAGGGGCATCCTAGAACCGCAGAAGATGTTTTTCTTTCCTCATATTTAGATGACGCAGCTCCCGAGTATGCTAACCCCGCCCCACATAGACCGTTGGCCGGGGAGGTTCAACGCCAAGATCCAGTACCTGTACCCTTACAGCATCAAGTTCTGACACAAGTTCCGGCAAGCACATCTGTTTCTGCATCTGTCCCTACAGCTACTTCTATAGCTGTATCCACACCTATAGTTGCTGTATCACGTTCAACGAATCCTTTCACACCCGATACCCCAGATGGGGCTACCGGAGGTGCTACCAATATCTTTTCTACGCCACCTAGAATAAATAAACTTACTTTTCAAGAGTCAGCACATTCACGTACCCCCAAACTCATAAATGCCCGTACGCTTAAGGAACTTCTTATAGATTGTAGATATGACCCAGTGCCCGGAAAAGAGGACGAAATGACCCTAGCATCATTACGTATCAGACGAGCCACAGTGTATTTAGGGAAATTACCGGGAATGACTGCACATCTAGATAATATATATCATTTTGTCCAAACCGGGCGAGATTCTGAATGTATTAACAGAGCTATGGAATACCAGAAAGTGGAAATACAGGGGGAACTGTTGCGTTTCCTCATAAATTGTGTGATCAGAAATCAAGACCGACCGGGGGTAGACCCGGAAGCAATGCAAACTCTTATCCGATGGAGCCAGAATATATCAGAAGGGAGACATGATAAGCAAAAATGTATAATAGCCATGTGCAGAAAGATCCGTAAAGAAATAGAACGCCTACACGAAGAAAGATTAGCGGTAGACCAGTTCGAACAAAGCGAGGAAGAAGCATCAGGACTGCCCACAGGACAGTCAGAAACTATAGCCTATGTAGGTAGAAGAAAATATTGTAATAGTACTAGATGCCTTACTGATCCGATACGTCCGATGTGTCTAGAAAATAACAGGAAATTTCAAACACCAATAATAAATATAAGGTCTAACGAGCATTCATTCCAAGCAGCAGATAAATTACTCCGAGAACGAAGGGGTTATCATTTTCTCGATTCTATGGATGAACAAGAATTAGCCAGGTCAGCCGTTCATTGGGTTGACAGTCCCGGGAAGTATAGTGATGACACAGTAGCGCACACATTTTTGAATCTCACCCCAGATGAACAGCGTTTAGCTGGGATTTATATGATTCAACAACTTCTTATACTATATAAAAGCCAACAAGCAGATCCTGGTCCCTTACCTGATATATTGACCGAATTACTCACGAATAGATGGAAAGGTTCAGGTACTAAGCTAATTAAAGAAATACTAGAATCAAGAAAGCAGTACATTCTTTTTATATGCCCAGAACATGTCTCACTGCCCATCAAGGAAAGAACAATGTATTACATGGACAGACAGAATCCCTTACGAGAAGTGCACCCAATAAAGGGCGAGGACAATCAGTTTAAACGGGTATATGTGTATACGCCCATATCAAAAATAGAATTGTTAGAAATGAAGAAAGTGGTACCCAGTCATGACAAAGACCCAGCGGGTTTCCACCGAGAAATTAAAGACATGTTACTCATGGGAGAGTATACCTATCCCGACATTATGACTATATTAAAGGTATTAATGCCTGCTGGCATTTATGAGAAACTCAAGGAAAAAGAGTGGGAGGTAGGAGACCAAAAGATAGATTGGACAGCACTAGAAGCAGAAGAAAAGGCCCGAGGTCCAGGTTCGGGGCTTGGGGACAAAACTAAAGCACTACCAGGTTTACTAGTACAGGTACTGCCACGTTTATTAACCACGAAAAAGGAAGACTGGGGTGCGATCTCAGCCTGTAAACAAAAGCAAGATGAAGACGCTAGTGATTTCTATGCACGATTTGAAAAATGTTTTGGTATAAATAGTGGCATAAAAGCAAGTAGCGAATCATACCCACATCTGTTTGTGACAAAATTAGTTGAAAATTCCTTGCCCCAAGTGAAGTATAGAGTATTAAAATTCGAGAGTACATGGCAAGGTAACACTCCATCACAAATGTTACAAATGTTACAGTATCATCACAATAGAATTAGAGAGGAACAAGATCATGAACAAAGACGCATGAAAGACACGAAAATGAAAATGCTAGTCTCCCAGACAGTTCCAGCTGAAGGACATAAAAAGGGTACGACACATTCTGGCGATTTAGCAGGACCTGTAAAAGGGACATGCAACTATTGTAAACAACTAGGTCATCATGTACACGATTGTCCCGTCCTGAAGCGTAATATCGCCACGGGTATTACAAAAGAAAGACCACGGCCACTTAAACAGGATCAGAATGAACAAGGAGCTTTGCAGCATGCACAGTCCATGCCAGCTCCACCACAGACTATACAGTTTGTGCCAGCTGCACCAGCGCTACCAGCTGCTGCCACACAAACCACGACACGACAACTGTACCAGACCGCACAGTATGACTATCCTGATTATCAACGATATGCATGAACCAGCCTAGAGAGGGAAGTTGACTTACCCCTTATCGAGATCCCTGTAGATCAAGAAGGACCTTATGTACATAGTGAATTATTAGGCCAAGACAGAAAATTTTTTCTCGATACAGGGGCAAGTCGAACAACTATAAAAACGTAGTGAAGTTCCAGGGGCACCCCTCTCAGGCTCACAGAATATTTCCCTTGGTTTTTCAGGAAAACCTATTGTTAATGAAGTGTCACAACCTCTTCCACTTACGATAGGACCTTTGACCCGAACTACAGATTTATTGCTTACTAAATCATGTCCAGAAAACCTGTTAGGAATAAAAATACTGAAGGCTCTAGGAGCTATAATATGTTGTTCTCCGGAAGGAGTAAGATTGTTTTTACGTGATTTTAAAGGTCATTATGTGTCTAGAGACATGGATCCCTGATTGCAGATTTTACCTACGCATCTATGGGCACAAGGCCCTACTGATGTTGGTTGCATGAATATTACACCATATCGAGTTACACTAAAGGCAGGAGTGGTACTACCACGAATGCGACAATACAAGTTACCACCAGATGCTGTAGTGGCTTTACTACAAATCATTGACGAGCTTATTGCCCAAGGAGTGGTTGTAGAAACAGACTCCAATGTATGTAACTCACCGATAATTCCGATTCTCAAACGAACAGATCCGAAGGCCCCGCCAGTATATCGATTGATTATTGATCTGCGCGAATTAAACAAGTGCATTGTGCCACAATTCCCTGTGGTCCCCGATATCTCATCATTACTGACAGCTATTGATTCCGAAGCAACATTCTTTACTGTAATTGATCTCAAAAATGCCTTTTTCAGCGTCCCAATAGATCCGGAAAGCCAATATTTGTTCGGATTTAGTTTAAATGGACGTAGCTTTAAATTCTCACGCGCACCTCAAGGATTTACAGAAAGCCCCAGCATCTATAGCCAAGCACTGAAACGAGAACTTGACAGTATCCACATGCCAGTTAACACTGCTTTGCTTCAATATGTCGATGATCTGCTGATCACCGCCCGAAGCGAACCTGAATGTGAAAAAGCATCACTGACGGTTTTACAATTTCTAGCCGAAAAGGGGCACAAGGTGTCCCCTTCTAAGCTGCAATTCTGTGTCCAGCGAGTTATTTACCTTGGTCACTCGCTGTCCAAGGAGGGAAGGCAGCTTACACCCGACCGCATTCAGTTAATAGCTAACATGCCAATACCCAAGACGCAAAAGGAGGTGCGGGCTTTCATAGGCCTCACTTCATATTGTAGACAGTGGATCCCTCAGTATGCATTTCTGGCAAAACCACTCATTCAGTTGACAACACAGGAGGCAGCCACATCGACTGTTCTCCCTTGGACTCAGGAACACACACACGCTTTTGAAAGCTTAAAGAAAGCTTTATGTCAAGCACCTGTTTTAGCAACACCATGTTACAGAAAACATTTTACACTCTTTATTACAGAACGAGAAGGTACTGCCTTGTCAGTACTCACACAGGAACAAGCAGGAGCACACAAACCATGTGCTTATTTTTCTAGTACATTAGATCCCGTAGCTCAGGCTCTGCCTGCGTGCCTAAAATCAGTGGCAGCGACAGCTTTAGCAATCAGACAAAGCGATGCCATAGTGTTAGGACATCCATTGACAGTACAAGTACCACACGCAGTAGAGGTTCTTGTGAACCGAACACAAACACAACACTTGACTATAGCAAGACTTACAGGGTACGAACTAACACTGTTTCAGCCACATATAGAAATCAGACGTTGTAACACATTGAATCCTGCCACACTTTTACCGGTAAATGGAACAGACCCATTAGCCCACGATTGTATTGATGTTATTACAATCACGACGAAACCCAGACAAGACTTGACAGATGTTCCATTGTCAGATCCAGACCTGACGTTGTATGTAGATGGTTCATGTATGAGAACAAGTACGGGAGAGTTAGTGGCCGCTTACGCAGTCACCACAGACACTGAAATTATTGAGACCAAGTGTATAAATACCTTGTCCGCTCAAGCAGCAGAGCTCGTCGCTCTGACACAAGCCTGTATTCAAGCCGCAAATAAAAAAGTCAACATATACACTGATTCACGTATGCATTCGGAGTCGTACATGACTTCGGCGTGCTGTGGCGAGAGAGAGGTTATTTAACTTCTCACGGTGCCCACATTCAGCACGGACCCCTCATTCATGCCTTATTAGATGCGATACATCTACCCACTGCAATATCAATTATGAAATGTAAAGCTCATACGAAAATTACTGATATCATTTCTCAAGGCAATGATCTAGCTGACAGAACAGCTAAACAGACCGCTCAAACTCAAAAATCCGACATGACAAAGACAATAGTTCCGACGCTGACACATTGTATGATGGTTAAGGATCCCGCTCTTGATGTAATTGATATACAGACACATGCTACACCAGAAGAAATAAAGAAATGGACGGAATTAGGAGGGATCCAAACGGATCAAGGATGGTTGATGAAGGAAAAATCTGTGTGGTTCCTTCCTGATTCAATGGTCCAAGTTATAATTAACACTGTACATAGTCCTGCCCATCTAGGAGAAAAAGCTATGCTAGATAGCATTCAACATCTTTGGTTCAACAAACATTTACGAGCAGCAGCGAAACAAAAAGTTCGTACCTGCATGATCTGTTGCCAGTTCAACCCAGGAAAAAGCGTTCCCGTAGAACAGGGTGGATTTCAGCCTCCTGATCACCCTTTTGAAGTCCTCCAGATGGATTATATCCAGATGGAACGATGCAGAGGATTCAAATATGTTCTCGTAGTTGTGTGTGCTCTTTCCCGTTGGACGGAGGCATACCCGGTTTCAGATTACACTGCCCCGACTACTGCCAAACAGTTGGTTCGAGAATTCTTCCCACGATACGGTTTACCACGTGTTGTTCACTCAGATAACGGCCAGCCGTTCTCATCCGAATTAATGAAACACGTTTCACTTTTGTTAGGCTATCAGTGGAAATTCCACTGTGTCCGACACCCCGAAGCAGCAGGTCTCGTAGAAAGACATAATCAGACCCTGAAAATAAGATTATCCAAAATATGCAGAGAGAAAGGTGTCGACTGGGTAGTAGCATTACCAGTTGCACTCTTTTACACAAGAATGGTAGCACACTCTCGAACAGGGCTATCCCCGTATGAAGTGATCTTCGGCAGGCCACCAAATATGTGGGGGACGCCTATACCACGCAAAATAACTGATATTGACTGTAATATGCTGACAGATTACTTGGCTTCCTTGATGTCTGCACTACAATCTTGTCGTTCACAGGTAGCTGCAGCTTTTCCTGACAACACTGAGGTGAAACCCCATGACGTGGTTCCGGGGGACCTGGTCCTCGTGAGGAACTTTGACCGCAAAACTCAGCTGGAACCTAGGTGGAGGTCACCTCAGCTGGTGTTGCTCACCACAAGAACAGCCGTGAAGATCGAAGGCAGAAAGGGATGGATTCATTCAAGTCATATCAAGAAATTTCATGGACTAAAATCAGATGTGAATACCTCACCTTGTGTGTCTTCACCCATTGACTCAAAACTTCCTTTTGTGGAAAAAAGTGACTCTGAACACTATAAACTAAAGCTTAGGCCCAATCAGTCGAGCAATTTGATTGTTTAAGTCCTCTCCAAGGTGAAGCGGTTGAATTGTCTCTGACATGTATCCCTTGGACCTGAATAGAGAAAACACCCGGAAAATGTTGAAACGACAGGCGTACTGTAAATCACTGCGTAGTCACTGCATAGTGACATTATTAATCTTGTTTTTCTTAAGTCTTTTAATAATTACTGCAAGTATATTGTTGCACATATATTATCCTATTTCAAGACATGTTTACAATGTTACTGCTGAACATTCTTTTGGTAAATTACCTCCGCTTGAGTTGTCATACAGATTTGCGCTGCGCAATAACACTTTTATTAATATGTTACATCATTCCCATCAGGTTAGCAATGCTACAAATTGTTGGATATGTGGCCGACTCCCTCCCTATCAGAATTATAAAGGAATTCTACCTCTTTTTCCATATCCGTTCACACACAACGGCTCCTGTGGAGCATGGTTTAGTTTAATTAATTCCCAAGATTCGAAATCTGCAGTTTATCAAGACTATGGGGTATGGGGAAATCTGAACTTAGTTTTACTTAAGGTCTGCCACCCCAACAAGGAGGGACTTCCCAAAGGAACAGGAACTGATCTAGAAAATGAAGTATATGGATTAGGTAACTTTACGCTTAATCTCCTGATCTTGAATGTCGAATCCGAAGCTACTTCAATTTTGCCCGCTATGTCAATACTTCCAGTAAAAGGTGAATTATGTATAAGAAAGAATGGTTCCATACACATGGGCCATAGTAAATGCACCACTGTAGTAGAATTTAGTGATCAAGGCAAGTCTACATTTAGAGCTTCCCGCCATTCCTATTTCATATGTGGTCAGACGGCATATGTACGTTTGCCTCTAGATTGGGATGGTACTTGCTACATTGGATTCCTTTTGCCACCTGTTTTTCTAGCTCCTCCTGATTATCACAGAAATATTCATTTAGTATATAATAGAGTAAGGAGAGATCTCCCAATAGTCGACTACACTGAAACAGCATGGGAAAAATACACAGATTTCAATAAAGGTCTCTTTCCCTATATAGGTACCGTTACTAATAGTAAGCTGATACGTAGATTAACTAGAACCCTTGAAGCAGTAGTGAACGAAACTATTTCCGCCTTAGGCAATTTAACAGAAGAGCAGTCTGCTATGCGGATTGTTGTGCTTCAAAATCGTCTTGTCCTTGACGTCATCCTGGCTGATAGGGGCGGAGCTTGTAGGGTCATCGGATCAAGCTGTTGCATATTCATACCAGAAAATTCGCCATCTGTATATAAGGCCATAACCCGCCTTCATAAGATTGTAAGCCAGATACACCAGAATCCAGGCACCTGGACTTGGTCCGGTTGGTTTTGGAGCGTGTTATCAGCCTGGGGATGGAGAGTTCTATCCTTCCTAGGTATTGGCCTTCTCATACTATTCAGTTGCTGTCTATGTCTGCAATGTGGACCAGCGATTTGTGGTCTGTGTGCCACATCGTGCATTCCACATCAAGATTTTCATTCAAGATCCCGGAAGAAGAAAGAAGAACAAATGATGCTATATGAACAGATCAATGGATTAATGAAGATTGATATCTCTTGACGGGCAAGTAGGGGACAAGGAGGGAATGTGGAAATATGGATTTTTCTGGTCAGTTATGTCCCCTATCTTGGACCCCAACGGTTCTATGTGCATGTTACAAGTACATGTATGTTCCCTCCAGTTCCAGTTATGAAGACGCAAATACATGTGCGTCCACCGTTAACATGTCCTCTGCTGATCCGCCATGAATGGGCCGGATATTCCATTCCTAAGTACGAAAGGCCACCGCCTTTATATGGTTCACTTATGCCATTTTTCAGTCCAGGCAAGTAGGCCCTGATTCTGTCATCAAGCTTTTCTTGCTTTCTGTCTCTGAAGCTCCAGTCTGAGCCTGCATCTGTGACCATGAACTTTGTCTCATTCTCTGCGCGGCTCACGAAGCCTGACATCAGCCTGCTGCCTGCCAAAAACTGTATTTCACCTTCGAAAATTATCTGCTCCGCTCCCTGCCCAACGCATTCCTGTCTAGTAGCTTAAGTAAACATTCTACCAGCTACCAGGCAAAGGCCCGGCTTCTCTGTCTTTATGCAAGTAATTCATAGCACTGTTACCATGGAAGATTCCTGCCCTCGCATCTAGTGTAGACACTTAGACGCTTGTACACGCACTAACAGTCAGTATAGTCAGTATAGAATAAGATTCTACTCCAAGAAGGTCTCTCTTTTGGATAACATAGTTCTTTAAACATAGGATGTTAGATATGGTTTGGGATTAGGTTGACTTGACCCTCCAGACTTCTGTCGCCACATGTAGAGCTAAATGTCAAGTCCCCTTCACCCCCTAGTTGCACGTCAATCACACGTCATGCTGCTGCGCGCGCATTTCTGCCAAGTATTTCTGCTGACGTTGCGAAATTCTTTCATGTAACCACCCTCTTATGACATCACATCTGATGACGTTCTGTAAACACACCCAGTTACGCCTATCTTTGCCACGTATGAATATATTATCTCCACTATCAATTGTTACGCCTTTTGTATTGGCCTCACTGTAATGCTTATTGTATAAAAGTAATTGATTATCAATAACGTATGTACTTCACTTCCTGAACCTTCGTGGTGATGGAACCTGGAGCAACCGATTATAATCGACCTCTGGAATAAAGCCCATTCCGAACCTCTAATACCACGGATTCTGCCTCTTATTTACTGAGCTATTTCATTATGTTTCTGTACCAAATTAAGTCCCGGTAATTAAATTATTTACCACAGTACGACTGGAACTAACTGGGGTGTGGGTACACGGTGGTACGACACGTACAGGGGTGGGGGTACGACTGGAACATACTGGGGTGGGGGTACACGGGGGTAGGACACGTACAGGGGTGGGGGTAGGACTCGAAC
The DNA here is from genome assembly GCF_964204655.1 of Triturus cristatus. Taxonomy (NCBI): domain Eukaryota; kingdom Metazoa; phylum Chordata; class Amphibia; order Caudata; family Salamandridae; genus Triturus; species Triturus cristatus. The sequence goes on along the minus strand of NC_140593.1, from coordinate 820,523,362 downwards.
GTACTGGGTACACGGTGGTACGACACGTACAGGGGTGGGGGTAGGACTCGAACGTACTGGGGTGGGGGTACACGGTGGGACGACACGTACAGGGGTGGGGGTACGACTGGAACGTACTGGGGTGGGGGTACACGGGGGTAGGACACGTACAGGGGTGGGGGTAGGACTCGAACGTACTGGGTACACGGTGGTACGACACGTACAGGGGTGGGGGTAGGACTCGAACGTACTGGGGTGGGGGTACACGGTGGGACGACACGTACAGGGGTGGGGGTATGACTGGAACGTACTGGGGTGGGGGTACCCGGTGGTACGACACGTACAGGGGTGGGGGTACGACTGGAACGTACTGGGGTGGGGGTACACGGGGGTAGGACACGTACAGGGGTGGGGGTACGACTGGAACGTACTGGGTGGGGGTACACGGGGGTAGGACACGTACAGGGGTGGGGGTAGGACTCGAACGTACTGGGGTGTACATGGACGGTGGTATGACACGTACAGGGGTGGGGGTAGGACTCGAACGTACTGGGGTGTACCTAGACGGCGGGGGGTGTACATACACGGGGGGTACGTGTCGGACGTACGGGGGCTGGGGGGAGTGTTGGGCGCGTATGCGGGCACATGTCTCCATGGTTGCTATAGGAGTTCGGTGCGGACGGTGTTTTTTCCATACGGTTGTGACCTCGGACGCACGGGATGGATCGTGATTCCTCGGTCGGACTTGACTTTTCACGTTTGTACGGTAAATCGTCCGAGGACGTGTCGGACACATTTTCCGACCCGAGGACGTGTGGGGAATGATTCCCAATGCGGTTCGTATGGACTTTTTCCCATGCGAATCGTGATTGCCAGTTCGTACGGCACTTGTACGATTCGTACGGTAAAAAGACCGGATACGAGTCGCACGGGGTAATTTTTTACCGGATCGTGATCGGCACCTTAATCTTTTGTTTTACACTTTTTTTAGTATAGACTCGTAAAAAACTACATAATTTTTCAATAGATTCCTGTCGTACACTACAAACACTACTGCAATCCCAAGTGTACACAGGGTTTTTAGCACGTCTCCCTAAAACTTCATCAGCTATCACTTCTTCTGCATTTCTTTCAATCATTTTCTCTTTCTCCATTGGACAACCATCACTAACCTCATAACCTCTACCACTGGTGTCAACTGCATACAATAATTTTTCACTTAGTGAATAACTCTCTTCATTAAAAAAAGGCTCTGAACTAGAACTGTGTTTCCATTCTCCCAAAAAAACATCACAAACATTTTTTTTTATTAACAACTCTTTTCCTCCTAGTTTTGGCCTTCATTACAAATATTGGTTTATCTAGTGATCGAATTCTGTTTAACAGTAAAATAAACATTTTCCTTTTTACTTCAAAAGCCTTTTCCACAATGCTTTCAATATGCTTCTTCTTTTTATAAAATAAAGCTCTCTTGTTATATTTCTTCACATCTTTCAGCAAATTATGCACTACTCTCTTGTAAAATATTTTTTTGCGTAATTCCTTATACTGATTTTGTCTTCTTTTACCATACTTTATCTCCTTTGAATGAACAATTACTTTTCTACTTTCCCTATTATTTTGATTTTTTTTCTTACTTAAAAAAATTTCTGAAGTTGCAGCATTCTCTACATTCTGTTTGCTCCTACAAACATTTTTAATAAATTGCTTCGTGATCTTACCAGATTTTTTTTTCCTTTTAGCCACATTATCTTGTTCATTCAATACTTGTGGTTGATGTTTCCTCAAATAATCCTCCTGTCTCTGTTCTTTTCTTTTTCTTTTTTTTTCTGGCATAATTTCTCAATTTTAACGTTAAAAAACAGTATCTGCAAAAAAGAATCACAAATAAATGTATATTAATAACTTTCAAATTTACAGTGTTCCATTACTGTACAAACACATTTTATATAAAAACAGACTAAGAAACTATAGACCTGAACCACAAGTGTGACGATGATTAAAACACTACATACATAGTGCATACTACTTTGAAGCAGTTCATGCCCTAAAGCCTACCTCACTAAAAGACTACATGCTAAGTGACTGAATTATTACACTACTAAAAGGAGACACACTGGGTGAGTACCAGGGTGTTTGCTAGAAGTATATGAATACTAACTGGGGAATTGAAGGTGCAAAAGACAACTGTGTAGCTGATTAGAGAACTGAATGCATACTGCATACGCATTTAAAGCAGTCCATGTGCTAAGGCCCGGCTCACTGCATGAGTACTTCGGTACTGACTGAATGATTAGACTACAGCAAGGAGACTGCCTGGATGAATTTATAAGTGGTTGGGTTTTCGCACAGGGAATGGATTAGTACTTGGTACTGAATGGGTCACTAGAAGAGTGCAAAGGGAGTGACAGGATGTTTGCTGGACTATATGGATACTGACTAGGGAATTGAAAGTGTAAAAGACAAGTCTGTAGGTGGTTGGAAAACTACATGCATAGTGCATAGGGGTTTGAAGCAGTCCATGTGCTAAGGCCTGGCTCAGTGCATGAATACTTAGACAGTGACTGAATCATTACAGTACTGTAAACAGAGTGTCTTAGTGAAGTTATAAATGTTTGCGTTTTGGCACAGTGAATGGATTACTACATGGTGCTGAATGGGTCACTATAGAACTGCAAAGGGACTGACAGGGTGTTTCCTAGAAGTGTATGGATACTGACTAGGGAATTGAAGGTGTGAAAACAAATGTATAGGTGGTTAGAGAACTACATGCATACTGCATAGACATTTGAAGCAGTCTATTTGGTAATGGTTGGTTCACAACATAAGTACTTAGAAACTGACTAAATCATCAGACTACTTCTAGGACAGTGCCTGGGTAAAAATTTTAAATTTTCAGCTCTGGTGCACTGAGGACAATACTACATGGTACTGTACTTTAGTGTCAAATCATGACTCATTTTATCAACACATAAGCAAAGACTGGCTTCTAATGCTACTAAAAGTTGACAACATGACAGGTTTTATAACAGTTATCTGTCAGCAAATACACGATCTAACCAAACGCTTCTCTCACAGTGGTTCCCAAATGTACACAGACTCACAGTGTGATTCTAGACAAGCACCACTATCCCTAGGAGTTTACCAAAACTCATTCACTACACTGGAAGTGGTAAGCGAACTGCACACAATCTACATATTTCACGACTACACTTTACTGTCAATACCTGACTCATTTAATGAAAGCATAAGCCATAACTGTCTTCTAATGCTACTAAAACTTGACAACATGACATGTTTTAAAACAGTTATCTGTCAGCAAATACACAATGTTACCAAACGCTTCTCTCACAGTGGTTCCCAAATGCACACAGACTCACAGTGTGATTCTAGACAAGCACCACTATCCCTAAGAGTTTACCAAAACTCATTCACTACAGTTGAAGAGATAAGGGAACTGCACACAATCTACATATTTCACAACAGCACTTTAGTGTCAATGCCTGACTCATATAATCAACGCATAAGCAAACACTGACTTCTAATGCTACTAAAACTTGACAACATGACATGTTTTAAAACAGTTATCTCTCAGCAAATACACAATGTTCCCAAACGCTTCTCTCACAGTGGTTCCCAAATGCACACAGACTCACAGTGTGATTCTAGACAAGCACCACTATCCCTAGGAGTTTACCAAAACTCATTCACTACACTGGAAGTGATAAGGGAACTGCACACAATCTACATATTTCACGACTGCACTTTACTGTCAATACCTGACTCATTTAATGAAAGCATAAGCAGTGACTGGCTTCTAATGCTACTAAAACTTGACAACATGACATGTTTTAAAACAGTTATCTGTCAGCAAATACACGATGTTACCAAACACTTCTCTCACAGTGGTTCCCAAATGTACACAGACTCACAGTGTGATTCTAGACAAGCACCACTATCCCTAAGAGTTTACCAAAACTCATTCACTACAGCTGAAGAGATAAGGGAACTGCACACAATCTACATATTTCACGACTGCACTTTAGTGTCAATGCCTGACTCATATAATCAACGCATAAGGAAACACTGACTTCTAAAGCTACTAAAACTTGACAACATGACATGTTTTAAAACAGTTATCTGTCAGCAAATAAACAATGTTACCAAACTATCGACTATATAAAAATATCATAGATAAATGCACTGAGGACATTAAGATCTGTACATACGAGGGAGGAGACCCAAGGCAGGTTCTTAATGCATATCATAACCTGACGGAGAAGGTGTCTAAGATGCTGTTGGTCCCCGCTAATAATATGGAGAAAGGTTGCCCAAGATGGTTTAACCATGATTGCTCCAAAGCTGCTCGCAATCTTAGGAGCGCCCTGGCAGTCAAACCGAGAAACCAGGAGGATGTAAAACTATGCTGGAAAGAATACAAATCTGTTATTGCATCTCATAAAGAGACCTTAAGAGATGAGGCTTGGAGCGAGATTTTAGACCCCGCCATCCTAAAAAGTAGTTCCAGATTCTGGGCCCTAGTTAAAAAACCTTTTTTGGTAGAAGACCCTGGCGGTGGTTTAGTTTGCTGCATAACCAAAGAGGAGTGGGAACATCATTTTAAACAATTGTATTATTCAGCTCTCCCTGTAATAAATAATTCACAATTGAGTGTAAGGGGAGATACCATCAAGTTCAATAGAAGTGAGGTCATGGAGGCCATAGAGGGATTGACAGCTAGGAAAGCTCCAGGACCTGATGGGATCCCTCCAGACCTGTATAAGTCTGATCCGAGTTTCTGGGGCCAAATCCTGGCTGTAGTCTTTAATGCAGCCGCTAAACTGAGCTGTCCTCTGGCATGGGGGTTATCAACGATTGTCCCTGTGTTTAAGAAAGGAGATAAGGGCAGCCCTCTTTGCTATCGACCAATCTCATTGATCGACTCCATGGTTAAAATCATGGGAAGAGTCTTGTTACAGAGATTGTCATGTTGGGCGGAGGATAACGATATTATGTCAATCTCTCAATACGGTTTCTGCAGTGGACGCTCTACCATAACCCAGTGCCTCAGTCTCTTTCTGGTTCTGAGTAAATACATGGTGGTTCAGAAGGGGACTGTTCACCTCGCCTTCATGGATCTGTCATCAGCCTTCGACTATGTTAACAGGGGAAGGCTGTGGCAGACCATGAGGGAGAAGGGGGTGGATAGGGGGATTGTTGATTTTCTGGTGGATTTGCATAGTAATACCAGTGCAAATGTTAGGTATTCTGCAAATGGGGACACCACTGGTAATTTCGACATTAAGAAGGGAGTACGGCAGGGCTGCATTCTCGCCCCATTTCTTTTTAACTTTTATATTAACGATTTAGATGTTGTCCTGCAGGAGGTACAGGCTGACTACCCTAGAGTTGGCAGGCGGAGTATTCCAGTTCTTTTATATGCAGAGGATGCGGTTTTAATCTCCAGAACGGAGAAGGGACTCCAGGCTCTCCTAAACGCTTTTAACAATTTTATGTCTGTTAGAGACTTAATGGTCAATAATGCCAAATCATACATTATGCATGTTGGCCGTCAACCAAAAAAGAAGTTTGTTTTTAAATTAGATGACGTTTTAATCCCCACTTCACAATCATTCACATATCTTGGTGTTTTATTTGACTCCAAGCTTAGCTGGGGTCCCCATCTGGCCAAAAAAAAGGGGGAAATGTTAAGGGCAAATGCCTCTATTTTTAATTTCGCAACAAAACTGGGGAAGAAGCCAACTAATTCAATGATTAAACTTTATAATGCCAAATCAGTAGCTAGCGCTGTTTATGGCAGCAAACTATGGGGCTATGTAAAGGGAGAACATTTACAGGTCGCGGAAAATAATTTTCTTAAACGTCTACTCTGTGTTCCCGGTAGTACACCGAATATGGCAGTTCATGAAGAACTGGGGACAAAATATTTATGTGATATATTTGCCCTAAGGCCACTGCTCTGCTGGGTAAAGCTGTGGCTAAATAAAGATGTACCGCTCACCCATCTAATTGTGAAAGATCTTGTATCCCAGGACAACTCAATGTGCGTCCCCTGGTTGAAATATTTGAAAGCTTGCTTCTTCAGGCTGGGTCGTTTGAATCTGTTTGAACACCCAGACATGATTGTAAAGGGGGACGTGGTAGCAATTAAACAAGCTTTTTTTTTGGATAGGGTGACCCAAAGAGAAGGGGTGGAGCTTATGAAACCTAGTATCAGAAAATACGTGATCCTTAAAACTTGCGATACAATGGAGCCGTATTTAACGAGCAGTTTTACTTCGCACGAAAAATTTTTACTGACAAGGTTTAGGCTCAATATTTTTCATCACCTTTTAATCAGACCAAAACTAGACAATTTTAATAAAACTGCTGCTCCCTGTGGCTGCGACGGAATGTCTCCACAGGATATGCTGCATTTTATTTTTTTATGTAAATTTTATGAATATCCGCGCAGACGTTACCTGGTTGCCCTGTTGAAAAAACTTAATTTTAATCAAATTAGACCAGCCCTTGTGTATCTTCAGCTCCTGTATAGTGATAGTGTTTTACATGTACTAGAATTTTTAAAATTAACTGTTAAAATGAGGAACTGCATGGATCAATGATGCTGCATTGTTTAACTCATGATTAGTTTAACCAATGGAATACCTTTTAACACTTACCAAACCTGATATTATTTGCACTTTATTTTAAACTTGCTATCTGCCTCATGTACTATGGATGTTTTTAACTATGATTAATGTAAATAATATGTGTTGTACATGTGTACTTTTATGGTGTGAAATAATACCGAAATAAAGTCTGTAGAACTGAACTACCAAACGCTTCTCTCACAGTGGTTCCCAAATGCACACAGACTCACAGTGTGATTCTAGACAAGCACCACTATCCCTAGGAGTTTACCAAAACTCATTCACTACACTGGAAGTGATAAGGGAACTGCACACAATCTACATATTTCACGACTGCACTTTACTGTCAATACCTGACTCATTTAATGAAAGCATAAGCAATGACTGGCTTCTAATGCTACTAAAACTTCACAACATGACATGTTTTAAAACAGTTATCTGTCAGCAAATACACGATGTTACCAAACACTTCTCTCACAGTGGTTCCCAAATGTACACAGACTCACAGTGTGATTCTTGACAAGCACCACTATCCCTAGGAGTTTACCAAAACTCATTCACTACAGTGCAAGTGGTAAGGGAACTGCACACAATCTACATATTTCACGACTGCACTTTAGTGTCAATGCCTCACTCATTTAATCAACGCATGACTGGCTTCTAATACTACTAAAACTTGACAACATGACAGGATTTAAAATAGTTATCTGTCAGCAAATAAACAATGTTACCATATGCTTCTCTCACATTGGTTCCCAAATGCACACAGACTCACAGTGTGATTCTAGACAACAACCACTATCCCTACGAGTTTACCAAACCTTATTTACTACTATGGAAGTGGTAAGAGAACTGCACACAATGTGCATATTTCAAAAGTGCACTTTTCTATCATTGCCTGACTCATTTTATCAACGCATAAGCAAACACTGGCTTCTCATGCTACTAAAACTTGACAACATGACCGGTTTTAAAAGAGTTATCTGTCAGCAAATACAACATTTTACTAAATGCTTCTCTCACAGTGGTTCTCAAATGCACACAGGCTCTCTGAGTGATTCTAGACAAACAGCACTATCCCTTGCACTATACCAAAACACATTTCTTCATCTACAAGGAGTACTACATTTTACTACAGAAACATAACTCATTTCACAAATTCATAAACAATGACTGGTTTCTAATTCTACCAAAATGTGAACACTGCATAGTTATCTGTCTACAAACACATGAAAAAAACAAATCCTTATCACAAAATGGTTTCTACATGCACACACACTGTCAATAACATTGTAGAGAAAAAAAGTACTCCCTACACTTTAGCAGAAGAAATACATTAGTCTGATTAAAATAAAAATAGTCTACATACATCCCCTCACAATTAAATAACTCCCCTTTCAAGTTGTTTTGTAGATTAAGAAGTATATCAGTCACACACACCAGATTTTCTTACACAGAATCTCTGCACTGTGCACCTGTCAACAGAACCAAAGAATGGCAAAGTTTCCCTCTCATTTTCCACACATATACATGTAAACATCAAATCATATTCCTTCCCACATAAATTCAAAAGCAAACACACATTTCTGTTGGTTAAACATTTCAACCCTTTCCAAATGACATAAACTTCAACCCTTCCCCCAATCTGCCTTCTGCCCGTTACCATAGAAACAGGTCATGGAACACTGTACTGAGCACACAGGTCACAAGTTCAGCACACAATGTTGCTAAACAAGACAGGAAGTGTGCTTGACTTCTCATCATATCAGCTTATCATATATAATGTTCCTTACTATCAGTTTTTGTTAACCAATAAGAATCATGTGTTTAAAAAACAGAAATATGCACCCTACCTTTCAGTGTAGAAGGTTGTCAAACAACCAATGATTTCTTGTCTTTTTTCAAAATTGCATCTTAGCCACCATTTTAGAAACATCTTACTTTCCACACTGCCATTTCATTTACAGAAACCATCTGAGTGCATCCAGACCTCCTTACAAGATGCTTACAGTGTGGATTGTGGGACACAGCTACATTTTCTGGAGCCAAAGGTATGCAGAAAACAAAGGCATTCACAAAGACCTAGGTTTGCCAAATGTAGACATTAAATGGATTGGACAGAGAGGGTTAAAGTGGCACCAATTGATGCCATTGGTGAAATCCTTCATGCAAATCCAACACCCTGACCTCATAATAGTGCACTGTGGTGGCAATGACCTAGGCACTTTGACTGGGGTAGGTCTGGAAATGCGTATGAAGGACACCTTTGCAGAACTGATTTCACTTTTCCCTAAAACTGCCTTTGTGTACTCTAACATATGCCAAAGGCAGATATGGAACTGGTCCGATCATTTTTGTCCAGAGATTGAGAAAGCTAGGAAACATCTGAATAAATCTGTTTCTGCTTTTCTCCGAGACTACAGAATGGGGTCCATTTACAATAACAATCTGCGCTTTCATATGCAAGAGATGTATAGGAGAGATGGAGTACACTTTACTGATGACGGAAACAGAGTCTTCCTCAACAACTTTAGACTCTGTATAGGTACTTACTTATAAGTACCAAAAACTCTCAATGAACACAACGGCTCGTTTTAGAGCCACTCAAGAACAAAACACTTAAGCTTAATCTTTATCTCCCAACAATTTCATTTTTTTTCCCATGGATCCGTGAACCCACCGCGGAGGATCCGTGCATCCAACGCGATAGGATGCGTGCACCGTGCGCGCATTTCGCCGTTTAAAAAAAAAAAAAAAAAAGGGGGGCCCCAGGGGGTCCTTCTGGGACCCCCTATGCACCTCTAGAGGGTCAGAGTATTTCCACTCTGCCCCCTTTATATGTTTTACACACTTATTCCCCTTGCTTCTTCAGCCTCGCTTCTACCGAGGCAGAAAATGGCCGCCAACAGTTCCTGGTTTCGAATGTAGAGAGACACTCGACAGCCAATTAGCATTCAGCGTGCGATTGGGAGGGTGCACGCCCGGTTCGGGGAGGGTGCGCGTACGGTGCGGGTACGGTCCGCGGATCGTCCACGGCCATAGATATCACTAACTTTTTTACCCTAATTTTCTCAGGAACTACTGAACAGACTCACACCATATATGCAAAAGGCACGAGTCCGAACTGAGGACTACCTCTTTACCAAATTTGGTGTCATTCCGTTCAGCGGTTCGGGCTGTAGCTGCGACAACAGATCCTATGGGAAATTGCATGGGGAAAACGCGTTTTGGGACCCCCCTTTTTTCTCGGCCCCCGCTTGACGGATCACCGCAAAACTTTCAGGGTAGGAGCGGAGCGGAGCGGAGCTGGCCAAAAGTTTGGAAAATTTCCCGAGGATTCGTCAACCAGCGCCAACGTTATTCCAAATAGAATGTTGCGGATTTCCTATGGAAAATAGGTCCTAACTATAACTACCTACTGGCGACCGCCAGTAGGTAATATTCACTTAAAATGTGTAGAGAAAGTGAAGACAATGTGGCGTGTGTAACATCCAAGCATTACATTTTGTTGCTGGCCAAAGGGCTTCACAGTAATTACACAGAGGACTTAAAAAAATGGAGATGCTGTTTGTGCCTCCTTAGATATGTAGGTGCAAATGCTTTGAGACAACTTTGGTCCCTGTGCTGGCTGTGAGCCCTTCTTGCCACCGTCAACTTCTTCAAGACAGGAGCAGAGCCGGTCCTAAGACTTCAGGGGCCCCGGGTAGAAAGGGAATGTGTGAACCCCTCTCAATTTGCATTCATTGTGAAATCAAAGAAAACAGCATCATAAGAAATGCCATCAGTTTCCTATTGTTGAGCGACTTTGCAAGATCCAACTTTATTAGCGTGGATATCAGTAAAACAAAAACATATGTCTTAACACTAATAAAATAAGCACATATTTTAAATTTCAATCAAATGGAAATACATTATAACAGTCACACTGGATGGAAAGGTTTGGCCTAGGTCTCTCCAAGGGCCATATGTAGGTAATTTCTATTTACCAATTCCTAAATACCGAATTTTACCGATTCGGTATTTAAGAATCGGTAAATAGAATGTAGGTAAAACATTGGTAAATTTTACCGATTCGGTAATATTCGTTATTACCGATTCGGTATTTACCGAATCGGTAATATGGCATACCTTCCCATTCATTCCGATGGGCCTGGAGGCCCATAGGAATGAATGGGAAGCCATTCACTATTACCGATTCGGTAAATACCGAATCCGTAATAGTGAGCATATTCAAGGGTGGCAGGGTGTCACATTGACACCCTGTTGCACCCCTGAATCGTGCATGTGTGCACATGTGGCGCACATACATGCCCTAAGGGCACTTTTAAAAAAGCACAAAATTGCTTTTGAAAAGGTATTCGGTATTTACCATCAACTTGTAGTTGGTGGTAAATAACGAATCCTTAAACCAAAAATGCACTCACTTGAGTGCTCCCTACATAGGATTTAAGGATTCGGTAATTTACCGAATCGGTATTTTACCGATTTCTTAAGATACCAATTCGGTAAATTACCGAATCCTTAAAACCTGCCTCCTACATTAGAAAGGGCTAAATACCGGTCGGTAATGGGAAAATTACCGATTTTCGTCCGTTACCGACCGGCATTTAGCTATCTACATATGGCCCCAAATCTCTTAAGTTTAATCAAATGTCAGCAATTTGTTTCCAGATTAGTGCATTAGATACTTATATGTGTATGCGGTATTTATTTAGCACAAACCAAATTGAAAGGCTGCTAAGCACTGTACCGGGTCAAAGACACAGTCAGTATGTGATAAGAGTTGTGGATGGTGACAGCATCAAGATTTTGTTTCTTTTAAAGTTGAGTATTCGCTGTTTTCTTAACTGGAGCTAACTTTAGACTCTCTGGATAGATATGAGAATAACATTCTAGATCCTTGGGGCATAGATAGTTGCGCCTTTTTCTAATTTTGTCTCTTTTTAGCACACCTTCTTCAACCATCTGAAGGTGTCCTTGCTGCGGGGGTGTGGAGAGCCACTGGAGATGGCAAGCTTGTCATCCAAGAAGGCAGTTGTGTCAGTCATATAGAGCAAACCTATCCAAAAGCAGCGGAGCACTGTTCAGGGTCAACGACAAACATCACGTCAAGGAGTGATGGGAAAGGTAGCTGGTTTGTAGACTATTAACCCATTGTGATAGCTTTGCAGATTATACAGCTGAGTTTGAAGATGGTGCAGGACAGCAAGGAGTACCTATGGAGTTCCTTTACAGTGTTATGATGTGGTTCTGTTTCTTCCTACCCTAGTGAGGTGTGTTGCAGCATGTAGACTGCTCTTAAGGGGGCCAGTGTGGATAAAAGCAACAAGATGGTTTCTCAGATACACATTGCAAGATTGGGTATGTGCAAAAAAGATATGAAAGGGAATAAACTGTTGAAAATAATTTGTCTTCTAATAGATGCATCACCCAAGTCATTGAGAGACACCAGAAACGACCAGAATGCAATCATATGCAGGCTAAAAGGGTTTAATGTCATGTGCAATGAGTTATGGCTACAACACCCCTATCAACGTTCTGTGAAGCTTTTAAATGTTGGGACTTTAATAATTAGTAGACAAGTACATGGTTCCAGAGTGCATTTGATTTTGTAAACTAGCATAATGCAGATTTGAGATATATCTCTTCTCATTTCATTTCACCTAATTTTGAACAATTAAATAATGGTGCGAGCCAAGCCCACAAACCGGTCCATTTCCTTGAGTGTCACAGTGCTGGACTAAGGCAGGCTGCAAGCCTCCTGGGAGAGAAGCCAGGCCTCTAGGGTTGTGTCCGGTCAGTATATGACCATCATGGATAGTATTTCATGTCTGAAATAGAGTGAAAAAGCAAAAAAACTCTATATAACTTCTCGGGCTATAACAATATAGACCAAAATATCCGTGCCTCATCAGCTAAGTAAAATTTCTCAGTTTGGAAGTGCACAAAATATAAAAACAAATGGTGGAAGCAGAGGTCTTCAAATTGAGACAAGGCTCCCCTGGTGGACCTCAACTTATCATAGGGATCATCAGCCTCAGCAATGGCTGGGATTAATTAAAGCATTCTATCTTTCCCTTTTTTGGATACTTTAGTGAGTTGCCCTAAGAGGAACGGGTATCCCCAGACGTGGGTCCTGTGTTCACTATGTTACTGGAACCAAGCTATACCTGGCTGATGATCCATAACTAGGGCGCCACCTGTCCTGGGTTGCTTATGTTCCGGTTCATTGTGGACCTGGCCTGGTAGTTTGATATTGTCTGTTCCTATTGGAGCAGGGTCAAGACTGATTTGCATATGGCTGGGTCCAAACTGAGGTAGCATGGTGTGCAAAATAATCGAGTGGGATGCAGCCTTCGGAATTATCAGTTGATGCGCACCCCCACCTCTCCATAATGCCTCGAGACACCTTTGGGTGAGTAGCTGCACTATATAAACACCTGATTGATTGATTGACTGATTGATTGTGATTAATTAAAGTATTCCATCCATCACTTTTTGTGGACTTTTTTGTAGAGAGTAAAATACAGCCATAATTTGGGCGCATTGGACCCATAACCCCACAAGGCCGCACCCCTATTGCACTTTGATATCTGTGCCCTTCAGAGGGGCCTCTTGCAGCACTGGTCTTTGGCTGCAAAGCCCAGAGCAAGGCCCAAAGCTACAGGCTCCTCCCTTATGCCTCTCAGCACTGGAGCATGGCTGGTAGGCCTAGGGGAGGATGGACCTTTCCTGACCTTCGCAGCTCTGGATCATGAGAGAAGGGATCAGTGGCATAGTAATGTAGCCATGGGCCCTAATGCAAGAAAATGATGCTGGTCAGTAAAGCGCAGCAATAATCTATGTGCATTGGTTCCAGAACATCCATGATCACTGGTGCCACTTCCCCTGCTGCACTACTGCCAGCTACACCCCTGATAGAGGCCTCCCAATGACCCTCACAGCCATAGTCCTGCTCTGCTAAGCTCATGGACTGGTGCCTCCTCCCCTGAGTGTCCAACCACGGCTGACTCTAATGCCCATTAGAGGGAGGACCTCTCCCATGCCTCACAGATCTTGAACATGGCTGCAATGGCTATATAAGAGAGACAAGTAGCACAGAAAAGGTGCTATTGGTGCTGGTGCAAAGTAAAATTACCCCCTCACTCCTGCTCACTGGCTACACAGTAAAATAGAGCTATAATTGGGAACATTGGGCCCTAAATACTCCTGGACCCAGTACCAATGCGCCTGCTACACTACTGATGGCGAAGCTGCTAGCTGATGGCTTTGCCAGGGTAGAAAGGGAATGGTTAGCCCCTCTAATTGCATGCAATGTGAAATCACAGGAAATGACATCACAGGAAATGGACCTTGACATTGACCTATGCACAGAGCCATTGTACAGTGCTATGAGACAGTTTCAATGGGGCCTGGGGGAGGGGCCCACAAGAGGTGCCCTTTCCTACCTCTTGGGCTTCTCAGACATGGTGTAGCAGTGAGAGTATTAGGTCGAGAGCCCACTATCCCATGAGCCTCGCAGCAACATAAGCGTGACGGCAAGGCCCAGGGGACAGATGCCCTCTCCAAGGCCTGGTAATGCTACAACATGGCTACGAGGCATAGGCTAGGGACATCCACTCTCCTAGGCCTTGCTACAATGATCTAGTGCTGCGATGCCCAGAAAAGGGACCCAGGATAGGGGAGCCCTCTACCATTGGTCTCACAACAATAGTGTAGCACTGCAAGACCAGGGAGGGGTGTTCCCTTCCATGGACCACCTCACCATGACCCACAGCTGTGAGACTCATGCAAGTGTTGTCCCATTCTCTGGCCTCACAGCTATCATGTAGTGCTGCAAAGCTTCTGGGCTTCCTGAGCTTCGCAGCTCTGGATCACGGCTGTGCAGTGCATGAGAGAAGGGACCAGTGGCATAGTAATGTAGCCATGGGCTCCAATGCAAGAAAATGATGCTAGTCAGTAAAGCGCGGCCATAATCTGGGTGCATTGGTTCCAGAACATCCATGATCCCTGGTGCACTGCACCTGCTGTACCACTGCCAGCTACACCCCTGAGAGAGGCCTCCAATGAGCCTCACAGCCATAGTCCTGCTCTGCTAAGCACATGGACTGGTGCCTCCTTCCCTGGGTGTCCAACCACAGCGGACTTTAATGCCCATTAGAGGGAGGACCTCTCCCATGCCTCATAGATCAGGAACATGGCTGCAATGCCCATATAAGAGAGACAAGTCGCACAGCAATTGTGCTATGGGTGCTGGTGCAAAGTAAAAGCAGCACCTCCTCACTCTTGCCCACTGGCTGCACAGTAAAATAGATCCATAATATGGGAACATTGAGCACTTAATACCCCTGGGCCCAGTGCCACTGCAACCACTACACTGCTGATGGCTATGCAGCTTGCCGATGGCTATGCCAAGTAGAAAGGGGATACGTTAGCCCCTCTAATTGCATGCAACGTGAAATCACAGGAAATGGCATCACAGGACATGAACCTTGACATCGACCTATGCACAGAGTCATGGTGCAGAGCTGTGAGACAGTTTCAAGGAGCCCTAGAGGAGGGGCCACACGAGGTGCCCTTCCCCACCTCCTGGGCTTTTCAGACATGGTGTAGCACCGAGAGGATTAGGGGAGAGAGCCCACCAACCCGTGAACCTCGCAGCAACATAAGCATGGCAGCAAGGCCCATGAGAGAGGTGCCCTCTCCATGCCCTGGCAATGCTACAACATGGTTACGGGGCATAAGGTAGAGACCTCCACTCTCCTAGGTCTTGCAGCCAAGGTCTATTTTGCAAGGCGCAGAAAAACGGGTCCAGGATAGGGGAGCCCTCTACCATTGGCCTCACAACAATGTTACAGCACTGCAAGACCCGGGAGGGGTCTTCCCTTCCATAGACCACCCTACCCTGACCACAGCTGTGAGACTCATGGCATTGTTGTCCCATCCTCTAGCTACACAGCTATGATGTAGTGCTGCAAAGCCCCTGGGATGTGGCCCCACTGCCCAGGACTTCACATCCATTGTCTGGTGCTGCAAGACCTAGGGAAGGAGAGTCCCCTTCCCTGGGACTCACAGCCATGGTCCCCAGTCATAGCTGCAAGCGCCAAGTAGGGACTTCGCAGGAAAATGTATGCCTTTGGAGAAACACTGCACGTGTGGAGACACATTTTGGGTGCAGAGACTTTGGGAGATGTTTATTGGGGAGCAGAGGATCCAAGAGTCACTTAGCAAATTTTGTAGGTTTCATTCTAAATCTCCTCTCTAAAACAGGTCATGTTAAAAGATAACTCAGCTGGAGATTAAGGGCTATATGTACAATGAAGTGGCAGAGGGAGGCGTTAGCCTTCCTGGCTTAACGCCTCTCTCCGCCACTTCTGAAACGCAAGGCTGCACCATATTTTCAAGAATGTGGTGCAGCCTTGCATTTCCCCCTGTGGTGGCTCTAAGTTTAACAACTTAGCGCCAAAGCAGGCACCCTTGTACCACAGTGCAAGGGTGTCTGCGTGCAGGGGAGGATTCCTTATGTGTAGGAAGGAGTCTCTTCCTGCACAGAAACAATCCTAAAATGCCATTCTGCCACTTTCATGTGTGCTGCTTTATTGACCACACATGAAAGTGACAAAATGAGTGTTTTTTTTAAAGTTTGTTTATGTACAGGAAGGGACACCTACCTTTACATGAACAAACCATGGTATTTTGCTTTTTCCATGTGTGCTGCACACTGCAGCACACATGGAAAAATCTAAAACGAGCAGAAATAATAAATTTCTCCCCCTTTCGCCAACTTAAGAACCTGTTTTTACCTGGTCTTTATGTTGGTGCTGCCTCTATGTACGCCCACTCTTGTCCATAGGGGGCAGCATAAAAATAAATGGGTGTTGTGGTGGAACACCCACCGCAACGCCCACTGCCTATCCCTTTCACGCTAACCATAGCAAGCGTGAAAGGAGGCCCTATTTACAAGGCAAGATTAAGCCATGTTAAGTGGCTTAACACTGTCTGGTAAATAAGACACAGCCCCTATCGCCACCACAACGTCAATAGAGGTGACGTTGTGGTGGTGATAGGGGCTTGTACATATGCCCCTGAGTTTGTAGAGTCTGACTACTCTTCATGCTATGTTTGAGTTCTAATCCCTTTACCACCTATTGGAGTAAGCCTTGACTGCTCACAATTGCAAATTTCGAGCGACAAGTTTAGAAAAGTAACAGTAGTAAATCAGTATCTACAATGTATACTGCCCAGTAAGTACCCTCTGCACAAGACCTCGTCTAACCAGTATGTTTTAACCATGGAACTAGGATATTTGGCATCTAATCAACATGTTTTAAAGATGAACATGGCCGGAAAGAGAGTGGCAATTTCCTTGGAAAGGCAGCCCCTTAGCCTTTTCATCAGTTGCACATCCCAATTGTAGTCTAGTGGACTAATTGGAGAAATGGAACCAGGAGAGGCGTCTTTCAATCCTTGCCTCCCCTTTGGCCACATTGTGTGCTCTTGGGCAATAACTTTTCAGAATTTGTTGCCGGAGCCAGTGGGATTATGAGATTGAGTGACTGCTATATTTTTCTCATAATTATAGGTTTATCATCTAATCCATCATCTGCTGCATAATCTGCAGGTTTTAACCAAAAATATTTTTGTTTCTAGATCAAATGGTTCAAAAGTTCCTATTAACACAACAACAAGAGTTGCCTTGCAGCAGAAGATCCTTTGAAAAGCTTGACTGGTTACCTTTCTGTGTCCTATTCCTAAAATTGAATGTTAAACTGGTACTTATTAAGTGCAACCAATGCCCAGGCAGTGTTAAGTGTAAAAATGACCAAATATTGAAGTAATAATATCATAAAATGTGCTGAATTATGCCTCATAATATGCCTTTCTTGGTGCATAATTTACTCATCCCCGCCGCATAATTTGACCCTACTCTACCATAATATTCCAATGGCCCTGCTTATTACTCTGCTGCTCCCTTTTTGGCAAGATTGGGAGTACTTTGATTCAATGTGAAATCTGGTATTCACCAGGTTTTTAAAAATGTACTGAATAATTCCTGAGAGAAGGGAGGTGCCCAGGCATAGGTACTAGTCATCTAAATGCAGTACACTGGTAAATCTATAGTCTTTGCAACAAGTAACAGTGTACTGCCGTCCTGGGTCTACTAATTTAACAAACTGTTTGATCCTGGGCAAATAACACTATCCTTGTGCCTCATCCTCTGATCTGACAATACGGCAGCACTTTCAAACAGGATTAATGTGAGAAATAGCCACCAAAGGCTTACTCTGGCTCAGCTTGAGGTACAGTTAAAACCACAAGTCCATAAAGAGCCAAGCTTTCATGTAGCATCTGCCTGCCACCCTCTGTCTCACCAGGATGTGGAATTTCGGCTAGAGCTGCCGACTTTATATCTGGGGACCCAGCTTCCAGTCTTGACATCAGCTGAAGAGCCTGTGATTCTGGGCAAATCACTTAGTCTCGGTGTGCCTAAAAAAAGTAAAGAAGATGTCCTTGTGTAATGTAACTGGTTCTCATGTTAAGCACTCCAATACCTTCGAGACCGTTTTTGCTATAAAAAATTGCAAAAAATGGTTCTCATCCCTCATTCAAGGCTGTTTGTATCTAGGGTTGCCGGGTTTTCTGTCCTGTTCTGTTTCAAGTCCCGGCTGCTACCAAATCACCTAACATTTTTATTTTTAGGACTTATCTGCACATTATCAAAACTTCAAATATAAACAGAAAACACATTTAAACGTGCTCTAGAGCTGCACCCATCCCTGAGTAATAATTCAGGTAAACAAAGACAGAAACGACTTGTTACAAATAATACAGATGCTTTTGTTTAAAGTGGTAGTTAGTATTGTCTTCCGGCCTTTGCATACTCCTAAAACAGCAACGAATGGCCTGGATTTTTCTCCTAGAAAGGTGACAACCCTAGTTGAATCCCAATATTTGAAGCTGATCCTGAACCTGCATGGTGCACGACCCCCCCTGTGCAGCAACGGCCCCTCCCAGACACTGACAAGCATCTCTTTCAAAGCTCATCAAGGGCTGAAATAGTGAGAGCTGTTTGTCGTTCCGAAGGGACTTCCCCTGTTCGTGGCAGCGCACCACATGCCTGGGAGGCAGGGCTGGACTGGGATCGCAAATCAGCCCTTGCGATTAAGTTCGACCGGTCTCCGGGGTAAGGGAGGGTGCCGGCGGAAACACCACTGCTGCGTGCACTTTTGTTACAAGGGGCTGATTACATAACAGGTCCCAACTAACACAAGCATTGGCATAGCCAATAGGTCTAGCCTTTGGGACCTTATAAGTGTTTCGCCATGCAACAGTTGCATAACTAAATACTTATAAGGTCCCAAAGGTGAGAGCTATCGGCTATGCCAAGCGGCCGTGAAAGTGGTCGCGATCAAACATCAATGCGGTCAAGCGCGCGCGCCCGCGCACTTGCACTGTAGCTCTACGCTGGCCTGGTAGCCCTTTTTGGAGCCCTCTCAAAAAGTCTCGCCAGACCAGCGCATGTGTTGGGTTAGGCGAGACCTAAAAAATAACCACCCCTCGGTCCAAAACCGGCCCCCACCATTCAGGCTCAGAGGGAAAATGCAGGTTCCCGCTACGGCCAGTCCGGCCCAGCTTCGAGGCCAGGAGACAAGTGCCCCTCCCCATGGCCTCGCATCGTTGGAGCATAGGTGCGAGGCCGCGCAAGGCCCCCATATTGGTGGACTGAGCGCGGGGCCCTGGGTCGTTGCTCATGCCTAACGCCAACCCTGAGCAGATGATATTTGTCATAAAAGGTTCAGTATTGTAACAATTTCAGACCTTTATTTTGTGTTTATATGTTCTAGTGTTAAGTTCTAGGCAGCTTTAAGCATGGGCTTTGTTTTAATCTTGGCAGGTTCCTTTTTGACTGTTCATTTCCACTTAAACATAGTTTATTACTCAGTGAATATTCAGGATACAACCTCGACTCGAACAAACCGTGAAATAATCACACACCCTCTAAAAATACATCATCCCCTTTTCTTAAGTTCAGAGGTTTTTATGCCAAGTTTATGTCATAGCGGTGCTTTGGGCCTGAGAGACACCAGCCCTTCTTTGCAGCCCAGGTCCGTATCCTTTTATTCTGAGCCCATTCCGGACCTTTACCTTCATCCTCATAGTCAGGAAGGTCCTGGGTGGTTCCGGGTGCATCTGCTAAGCTCCCTGGGGTAAGGCCACTGGGACTCTCCATTGTATTGCCTCTGAGAGCCCTGGTACTTCACCTGTCCTGTCCTGATCTCTCTGAACACTGAAGGTTCTGATGTGATCTTAGTTGCTATGGCCAGGGTTCTGAGTTGTGACATCACACAGACGAGGCCTCAAGCCCTGGCCGCTGTGTACATTTGAAGCCATGGCTTCTCATGAACATTCTGAACATTGGGACCTAACACCCAGAACCACATATCCACTCTATAAGCGGCGACATTACATTTATATTAGAGTGTCACAGCCTTTAAAATTATAAATTGTATTTTTATGTTAATTATTGCATTTTGAGAAATATCGAGGTGCCACGCTGGGCCAATGGGGATATAGTTCCATTGCTCACACACCTCGTTTTTAACCATGTAAATCAGACAGTAACAGTTAGAGGTGTAAGGTGTAGGCATAATGGTGCCTCTCTGTCTTTATTTACTCATGAAAGGAAAGTAAATCAATCATTCATTCATTGCAGATTTGAGATATATCTCTTCTCATTTCATTTCACCTAATTTTGAACAATTAAATATTGGTGCGAGCCAAGCCCACAAACCGGTCCATTTCCTTGAGTGTCACAGTGCTGGACTAAGGCAGGCTGCAAGCCTCCTGGGAGAGAGGCCAGGCCTCTAGGGTTGTGTCCGTTTAGTATATGACCATCATGGATAGTATTTCATGTCTGAAATAGAGTGAAAAAGCAAAAAAAACTCTATATACCTTCTCGGGCTACAACAATATAGACCAAAATATCCGTGCCTCATCAGCTAAGTAAAATCTCTCAGTTTGGAAGTGCACAAAATTTAAAAATAAATGGTGGAAGCAGAGGTCTTCAAATTGAGACAAGGCTCCCCTGGTGGACCTCAACTTATCATAGGGATCATCAGCCTCAGCAATGGCTGGGATTAATTAAAGCATTCTATCTTTCCCTTTTTTGGATACTTTAGTGAGTTGCCCTAAGAGGAACGGGTATCCCCAGACGTGGGCTGTGTTCACTATGTTACTGGAACCAAGCTATACCTGGCTGATGATCCATAACTAGGGCGCCACCTGTCCTGGGTTGCTTATGTTCCGGTTCATTGTGGACCTGGCCTGGTAGTTTGATATTGTCTGTTCCTATTGGAGCAGGGTCAAGACTGATTTGCATATGGCTGGGTCCAAACTGAGGTAGCATGGTGTGCAAAATAATCGAGTGGGATGCAGCCTTCGGAATTATCAGTTGATGCGCACCCCCACCTCCCCATAGTGCCTCGAGACACCTTTGGGTGAGTAGCTGCACTATATTGTGGAAATATGGATTTTTCTGGTCAGTTATGTCCCCTATCTTGGACCCCAACGGTTCTATGTGCATGTTACAAGTACATGTATGTTCCCTCCAGTTCCAGTTATGAAGACGCAAATACATGTGCGTCCACCGTTAACATGTCCTCTTTCAGATCCGCCATGAATGGGCCGGATATTCCATTCCTAAGTACGAAAGGCCACCGCCTTTATATGGTTCACTTATGCCATTTTTACAGTTCAGACGAGTAGGCCCTGATTCTGTCATCAAGCTTTTCTTGCTTTCTGTCTCTGAAGCTCCAGTCCGAGCCTGCATCTGTGACCATGAACTTTGTCTCATCCTCTGCGCGGCTCACGATGCCTGACATCAGCTTGCTGCCTGCCAAGAACTGTATTTCACCTTCGGAAATTATCTGCTCCGCTCCCTGCCCAATGCATTCCTGTCTAGTAGCTTAAAGTAAACATTCTGCCAGCTACCGAGCAAAGGCCCGGTTTCTCTGTCTTTATGCAAGTAATTCATAGCCCTGTTACTATGGAAGATTCCTGCCCTCGCATCTAGTGTAGACACTTAGACGCTTGTACACGCACTAACAGTCAGCATAGTCAGTATAGAATAAGATTCTACTCCAAGAAGGCCTCTCTTTTGGATAACATAGTTCTTTAAACATAGGATGTTAGATATGATTTGGGATTAGGTTGACTTGACCCTCTAGACATCTGTCGCCACATGTAGAGCTAAATGTCAAGTCCCCTTCACCCCCTAGCTGCACGTCAATCACACGTCATGCTGCTGCGCGCGCATCTCTGCAAAGTATTTCTGCTGACATTGCGAAATTATTTCATAGGTCCACCCATATGTAACATCACAACCAATGACGTTTCCTTGTTACTCCCAATTACGCCTCCTTCAGCTACGCATGTGAAATGTTATCTTTGCTATCAATTGTTACGCCTCTCGCATTTGCTCCACTGTAATGCCTATTGTATAAAAGTAATTAATTATCAATAATGTATGTCCTTCACTTCCTGAGCCTCCGTGGTGATGGAACCTGGAGTCCACGATTTCGAAATCGTTTATTGGAATAAAGCCCGTTCTTTACCTCTAATACCACGGATTCTGCCTCTTATTTATTGAGCTATTTTTATTATGTTCTGTATCAAATTAAGTCCCGGTAATTAAATTATTTACCACATAAATGGCGCCCGAATAGGGACACTTTCTCATCTCACGCGCCGGCGGTGCGTTGCAGGCCCGGTCTCCTGCCACAGCTGGACGGACAACAACGCGTACCAGCAGGATTTCCTGTATCTCCCTCCGGTCAAGCGGGGGCGACTGAGGCTGCGATCAACACCCAGACGAGGCGGTGAGAAGTGCGAAGTATCCCGACCAGAGCCTAGCTGAGAGAGCAAGATCCGAGGTATACAGAAGCCCACCAGGTTTCCGATGTCCCGACGTGTCTGAAGTTTTCGAGTCGAGTCCAGTCCAGTCCGGTCCAGTTCAGTTCAGTTCCGTTCCGAGGCCTTCCGTTCCGAGCTACCCGGTGAGTACCATTACTGGGGAGGCGTTCTGGCGTGCACATAAATTGTGCCGGTCCAGACGGGTTTGGGTACACAAATCCGGTCTGCACTGTTTCAGCAGTGTATCTGTACTGTTTAGCAGTATATCTAGTATATCAAGTATATAAGTTCAGAATAATTTCCGTTAATGTTGAGAATTATGTTTTTATGATTAAGTTTTCTTAGATCGTCATTATCATTGTTGCTCATTTAAAAACGTTAAATGTTAAATGTATTAATACGTCCTGCATATTGTGGTATGAATGACTGTTCATTATTGTGTTTTATTGTATTAAGTTTGTTCAAGATCAAGTAGCAGACCAGTTCTCAATATGCCGCTCTTTTCGAAACTAAGACAGATCACAACTAGAAAAGGGGTACTCGAAGAAGCTGTTCCCATTCCTCCTAGGGACACTCCAGGGTACTTCATGTATCATAAACACGGCCTAGACGCTATATTATTTCTCGATCTATGGGTAGACTACACTAAGGAATTACCAGAAAGTCAGAGGTGGCCCGCAGCTGGGACCTGGGATGCAGAGTGCATCGTGAAAGTAGAGGAAGAATTATGGAAAAAGAAAGCTAGACAATCACAGAAAGACGCCATTGAATTATGGCGTAAAGAATCGTATAGACGTACAGAAAAAGCACGTAGACAGGAAGAGAAGAGTAAAGAGAATTCAAATAAAGTCCGAGAAAATCTATTAATTGAAGAAGGTACACGAGTGAAATCAGAACAAGTAGACAGACAAAGAAATGCCCTTATGAAGGGTATGTATCCCCTTCTGGCCGAGGGATTACCTAAGGCTACTCCGGGGATACCAAAAAACTTGCCACCCCCATTATTTCCAATAAAAGTACATCCTAAGGGGCATCCTAGAACCGCAGAAGATGTTTTTCTTTCCTCATATTTAGATGATGCAGCTCCCGAGTATGCTAACCCCGCCCCACATAGACCGTTGGCCGGGGAGGTTCAACGCCAAGATCCTGTATCTATATCCTTACAGCATCAAATCCTGACACAAGTTCCGACAAGCACGTCCGTTTCCACATCTGTTCCTACGGCTACTTCTATAGCTGTGTCCACACCTATAGTTGCTGTATCGCGTTCTACGAATCCTTTCACGCCCGATACTCCAGACGGGGTTACTGGAGGTGCTACCAACATTTTCTCTACGCCACCCAGAGTAAATAAACTTACCTTTCAAGAGTCAGCACATCCGCGTACCCCCAAACTCATAAATGCCCGCACGCTTAAGGAACTTCTTATAGATTGTAGATATGACCCTGTGCCCGGCAAAGAGGACGAAATGATCATGGCATCATTACGTATCAGACGAGCCGCGGTGTATTTAGGGAAGTTACCAGGAATGACTATGCATCTAGATAATATATATCATTATGTCCAAACAGGGCGAGACTCTGAATGTATTAACAGAGCTATGGAATACCAGAAAGTGGAGATACAGGGGGAACTGTTACGTTTCCTCATAAATTGCGTAATCAGAAATCAAGACCGACCGGGGGTAGATCCGGAAATAATGCAAACTCTTACCAGATGGAGCCAGAATATATCAGAAGGGAGACATGATAGGCAAAAATGTATAATAGCCATGTGCAGAAAGATCCGTAAAGAATTAGAACGCCTACACGAAGAAAGATTAGCGGTAGATCAGTTTGAACAAAACGAGGAGGAGGAAGGATCAGGACCGTCCACAGGACAGTCAGACACCATAGCCTATGTAGGTAGAGGAAGATCTTGTAATAGTACTAGATATTTTACTGACCCAATACGTCCGATATGTCCAGATAATAACAGGAATTTCCAAGCACCTATAATAAATATGAGGTCCCCCGAGCATTCGTTCCAAGCCGCTGACAAATTACTGCGAGAACGAAGGGGTTATCATTTACTCGATTCTATGGATGAACAAGAATTAGCCAGGTCAGCCGTTCATTGGGTTGACAGTCCCGGAAAATATGGTGATGATACAGTAGCACACACATTTTTGAACCTCACCCCAGATGAACAGCGTTTAGCTGGGATTTATATGATTCAACAACTTCTTATACTATATAAAAGCCAACATTCAGATCCTGGTCCCTTACCTGATATATTGACTGAATTACTCACGAATAGATGGAGAGGTTCAGGTACTAAGTTAATTAAGGAAATACTAGAATCCAGAAAGCAGTACTTTCTTTTTGTATGTCCAGAACATGATTCACTGCCCATCAAGGAAAGACCGATGTATTACATGGACAGACAGAATCCCTTACGAGAAGTGCACCCAATAAAGGGCGAGGACAATCAGTTTAAACGTGTATATGTATATACGCCCATATCGAAAATAGAATTGTTAGAAATGAAGAAAGTGGTACCCAGTCATGACAAAGACCCAGCGGGTTTCCACCGAGAAATTAAAGACATGTTACTCATGGGAGAGTATACCTATCCCGACATTATGACAATATTAAAGGTATTAATGCCTGCTGGCATTTATGAAAAACTCAAGGAAAAAGAGTGGGAGGTAGGAGACCAAAAGATAGATTGGACAGCATTAGAAAATGAAGAAAAGGCCCGAGGTCCAGGTTCGGGGCTTGGGGACAAAACTAAAGCACTACCAGGTTTACTAGTACAGGTACTGCCACGTTTATTAACCACGAAAAAGGAAGACTGGGGTGCAATCTCAGCCTGTAAACAAAAGCAAGATGAAGACACTAGTGATTTCTATGCCCGATTCGAAAAATGTTTTGGTATAAATAGTGGTATAAAAGCAAGTAGCGAGTCATACCCACATCTGTTTGTGACAAAATTAGTTGAAAATTCCTGGCCTAAATTAAAGAATAGAGTATTAAAATTCGAGAGTACATGGCAAGGTAATACCCCATCACAAATGTTACAAATGTTACAGTACCATTACAATAGAATTAGAGAAGAACAAGAACATGAACAAAGACGCATGAAGGACACGAAAATGAAAATGCTAGTCTCCCAGACAGTTCCAGCTGAAGGTCATAAAAAGGGTACGACACAGTCCGGTGATTCAGCAGGACCTGTAAAAGGGACATGCAACTATTGTAAATAGCCAGGACATTACATACACGACTGCCCAGTCCTGAAGCGTAATATCGCCACAGGTATTACAAAAGAAAGACCACGGCCACCTAGACAGGATCAGAATGAACAAGGAGCACCGCAGCATGCACAGGCCATGCCAGCTCCACAACAGTCTATACAGTTTGTGCCAGCCGCACCAGCGTTGCCTGCTGCTGCCACACAAACCACGACACGACAGCTGTACCAGACCGCACAGTATGACTATCCTGATTATCAACGATATGCATGAACCAGCCTAGAGAGGGAAGTTGACTTACCCCTTATCGAGGTCCCAGTAGACCAATAAGGACCTTATGTACATAGTGAATTATTAGGCCAAGATAGAAAATTTTTACTTGATACAGGGGCAAGTCGAACAACTATAAAACGTAGTGAAGTTCCAGGGGCACCCCTCTCAGGCTCACAGAATATTTCCCTTGGTTTTTCAGGAAAACCTATTATTAATGAAGTATCACAGCCTCTTCCACTTACGATAGGACCCTTGACCAGAACTACAGATTTATTGCTTACTAAATCATGTCCAGAAAACTTGTTAGGTATAAAAACACTGAAAGCTCTAGGAGCTATAATATGTTGTTCTCCGGAAGGAGTAAGATTGTTTTTACGTGATTTCAAAGGTCACTATGTGTCTCGAGATATGGATTCCCGACTGCAGACTTTACCGACACATTTATGGGCACAAGGCCCTACAGATGTTGGTTGCATGAACATTACGCCATATCGAGTCACACTAAAGGCAGGAGTGGTACTACCACGAATGCGACAATACAAGTTACCCCCAGATGCTGTAATGGCTTTACTGCAAATCATTGACGAACTTATTGGCCAAGGAGTGGTTGTGGAGACCGACTCCAATGTATGTAATTCACCGATAATTCCGATTCTTAAACGAACTGATCCAAAGGCTCCCCCAGTATATCGATTGGTTATTGATCTGCGCGAATTAAATAAATGTATTGTACCACAATACCCCGTAGTTCCAGACATCTCTTCATTACTGACAGCTATTGATTCCGAAGCAACATTCTTTACTGTAATTGATCTCAAGAACGCCTTTTTTAGCGTCCCAATAGATCCGGAAAGTCAATACTTGTTCGGATTTAGTTTAAATGGACGTAGCTTTAAATTCACACGCGCACCTCAAGGATTTACAGAAAGCCCCAGCATCTATAGCCAGGCACTGAAACGAGAACTTGACAGTATACACATGCCAGTCAACACTGCTCTGCTTCAATATGTCGATGATCTGCTGATCACCGCCCGAAGTGAACCTGAATGTGAAAAAGCATCACTGACGGTTTTACAATTTCTAGCCAAAAAGGGGCACAAGGTGTCCCCTTCTAAGCTGCAATTCTGTGTCCAGCGAGTTATTTACCTTGGTCACTCGCTGTCCAAGGAGGGAAGGCAGCTTACACCAGATCGCATCCAGCTAATTGCAAATATGCCAATACCCAAGACACAAAAGGAGGTGCGGGCTTTCATAGGCCTCACTTCATATTGTAGGCAGTGGATCCCTCAATATGCATTTCTAGCAAAACCACTCATTCAATTAACAACACAGGAGGCAGCCACATCGACTGTCCTCCCTTGGACTCAGGAACACACACTAGCTTTTGAAAGCTTAAAGAAAGCTCTATGCCAAGCACCTGTTTTAGCAACACCATGTTACAGAAAACATTTTACACTCTTTGTTACAGAACGAGAAGGTACTGCCTTGTCAGTACTCACACAGGAACAAGCAGGATCACACAAACCGTGTGCTTACTTTTCTAGCACATTAGATCCCGTAGCTCAGGCTCTGCCTGCGTGCCTGAAATCAGTGGCAGCGACAGCTTTAGCAATCAGACAAAGCGATGCCATAGTGTTAGGACATCCATTGACAGTCCAAGTACCACATGCAGTAGAGGTTCTTGTGAATCGAACGCAAACACAACACTTGACTATAGCGCGACTTACAGGTTACGAATTAACATTGTTTCAGCCACATATAGAAATCAGACGTTGTAACACATTGAATCCTGCCACACTTTTACCTGTACATGGAACAGACCCACTAGCTCATGATTGTATTGAAGTTATTACAATAACGACGAAACCCAGACAAGACTTGACGGATGTCCCATTGTCAGATCCAGACCTGACGTTGTATGTAGATGGTTCATGTATGAGAACAAGTACAGGAGAGTTAGTGGCCGCTTACGCAGTCACAACGGACACTGAAATTATCGAAACCAAGTGTATAAATACCTTGTCCGCTCAAGCAGCAGAGCTCGTCGCTCTGACACAGGCCTGTATTCAAGCCACAAATAAAAGAGTCAACATATACACTGATTCACGTTATGCATTCGGAGTTGTACATGACTTCGGCGTGCTGTGGCGAGAGAGAGGTTATTTAACTTCTCACGGTGCCCACATTCAGCACGGACCCCTCATTCATGCCTTATTAGATGCAATACATTTACCCACTGCAATATCGATTATGAAATGCAAAGCTCATACGAAAATTACTGATATCATTTCTCAAGGCAATGATCTAGCTGACAGAACAGCTAAACAGACTGCTCAAACTCAAACATCCGACATGACAAAGACAATAGTCCAGACACCAACACATTGCATGATGGTTAAGGATCCCGCTCTTGATGTAATTGACATACAGACACATGCTACTCCAGACGAAATAAGGAAATGGACTGAGTTAGGAGGGATCCAAACAGATCAAGGATGGATGACGAAGGAAAAATCTGTGTGGTTCCTTCCTGATTCAATGGTCCAAGTCATTATTAACACTGTCCATAGTCCAGCGCATCTAGGAGAGAAAGCTATGCTAGACAGCATTCAACACATTTGGTTCAACAAACATTTACGAGCAGCAGCAAAACAAAAAGTTCGTACCTGTATGATCTGTTGTCAGTTCAACCCAGGAAAAAGCATTCCCGTAGAGCAGGGTGGATTTCAGCCTCCTGATCACCCTTTTGAAATCCTCCAGATGGATTATATCCAGATGGAACGATGTCGAGGATTCAAATATGTTCTCGTAGTTGTCTGTGCTCTTTCCCGTTGGACCGAAGCGTACCCAGTATCAGATTACACTGCCCCGACCACTGCCAAGCAGCTAGTTCGAGAATTCTTCCCACGATACGGTTTACCACGTGCTGTCTACTCAGATAACGGCCAGCCGTTCTCATCCGAACTAATGAAACACGTTTCACTTCTGCTAGGATATCAGTGGAAGTTTCATTGTGTCCGACACCCCGAGGCAGCAGGTCTCGTGGAACGACATAATCAAACTTTAAAAATCAGACTGTCCAAAATATGCAGGGAGAAAGGTGTCGACTGGGTAGTAGCATTACCAGTTGCACTCTTTTACATGAGAATGGTAGCACACTCTCGAACAGGGCTATCCCCGTATGAGGTGATCTTTGGCAGACCACCAAATATGTGGGGGACGCCTATACCACGTAAAATAACTGATATTGACTGTAATATGCTGACAGATTATTTGGCTTCCTTGATGTCTGCACTACAATCTTGTCGTTCACAGGTAGCTGCAGCTTTTCCTGACAACACTGAGGTGAAACCCCATGACGTAATTCCGGGGGATCTCGTTTTAGTGAGGAACTTTGATCGAAAGACTCAGCTGGATCCTAGGTGGAAGTCGCCTCAACTGGTCTTACTCACCACAAGGACAGCCGTGAAGATCGAAGGCAGAAAAGGCTGGGTACATTCAAGTCATATCAAGAAATTTTATGGACTACCATCAGATATAAAAACTACACCTCGTGTGTCTTCACCCATTGACTCAAAACTTTCTTTGGTTGACTCAGGTAGTCACGAACATTATAAACTAAAACTCCGATCTAATCAGTCAGGAAATTTGATTGTTTAAGTCCTCTCCAAGGTGAAGCGGTCGAATTTGTCTCTGACATGTATCCCTTAGATCTGAATAGAGAAATAACCCGAAAAATGTTGAAACGACATACATACTGTAAATCACTGCGTAGTCATTGCACAGTGACGTTATTGATTTTGTTTTTCCTAAGTCTTTTAATAATTACTGCAAGTATATTGTTGCACATATGTTATCCTATTTCTAGACATGTTTATAATATTACTGCTGAACATTCTTTTAGCGAATTACCTCCGCATGAATTGTCATACAGATTTGCGCTGCGCAATAACACTTTTATTAGTATGTTACATCATTCCCATCAGGTTAGCAATGCTACAAATTGTTGGATATGTGGCCGACTCCGTCCCTATCAGAACTATAAAGGAATTCTACCTCTTTTTCCATACCCGTTCACACACAACGGCTCCTGTGGAGCATGGTTTAGCTTAATTAATTCCTTAGATTCAAATTCCGCAGTTTATCAAGACAACTGGGTATGGGGAAATCTGAACTTAGTTTTACTTAAAGTCTGCCACCCCAACAAGGAGGGACTTCCCAAAAGAACAGGAACTGATCTAGAAAATGAAGTATATGGATTAGGTAATTTTACGCTTAATCTCCTGATCTTGAATGTCGAATCCGAAGCTAATCCAAGTTTGTCCGCCATGGCAGTATTTCCAGTAAAAGGTGAATTATGTGTGAGAAAGAATGGTTCCATACATATGGGCCATAGTAGATGCACCACTGTAATAGAATTCAGTGATCAAGGCAAGTCGACATTTAGAGCTTCCCGCCATTCCTATTTTATATGTGGTCAGACGGCATATGTACGTTTGCCTCTAGACTGGGATGGTACCTGCTACATTGGATTCCTTTTGCCACCTGTTTTCCTAGCTCCTCCTGATTATCATAGAAATACTCATTTAGTACACAATAGACAGCAGAGAGATCTCCCAATAGTCGATTATACTGAAACAGCATGGGAAAAATACACAGATTTCAATAAAGGTCTCTTTCCCTATATAGGTACCGTTACTAATAGTAAGCTGATACGTAGATTGACTAGAACCCTTGAAGCAGTAGTGAACGAAACTATTTCCGCCTTAGGCAATTTAACAGAAGAGCAGTCTGCTATGCGGATTGTTGTGCTTCAAAATCGTCTTGTCCTTGACGTCATCCTGGCCGATAGGGGCGGAGCTTGTAGGGTCATCGGATCAAGCTGTTGCATTTTCATACCAGAAAATTCGCCATCTGTATATAAAGCTATAACGCGCCTTCATAAGATTGTGAGCCAGATACACCAGAATCCAGGCACTTGGACTTGGTCCGGGTGGTTTTGGAGCGTGTTATCAGCCTGGGGATGGAGAGTTCTATCCTTCCTAGGTATTGGCCTTCTCATACTATTCAGTTGCTGCTTATGCCTGCAATGTGGACCAGCGATTTGTGGTCTGTGTGCCACATCGTGTATTCCACATCAAAATTTTCGTTCAAAATCCCGGAAGAAGAAAGAAGAACAAATGATGCTATATGAACAGATCAATGGATTAATGAAGATTGATATCTCTTGACGGGCAAGTAGGGGACAAGGAGGGAATGTGGAAATATGGATTTTTCTGGTCAGTTATGTCCCCTATCTTGGACCCCAATGGTTCTATGTGCATGTTACAAGTACATGTATGTTCCCTCCAGTTCCAGTTATGAAGACGCAAATACATGTGCGTCCACCGTTAACATGTCCTCTTTCAGATCCGCCATGAATGGGCCGGATATTCCATTCCTAAGTACGAAAGGCCACCGCCTTTATATGGTTCACTTATGCCATTTTTACAGTTCAGACGAGTAGGCCCTGATTCTGTCATCAAGCTTTTCTTGCTTTCTGTCTCTGAAGCTCCAGTCCGAGCCTGCATCTGTGACCATGAACTTTGTCTCATCCTCTGCGCGGCTCACGATGCCTGACATCAGCTTGCTGCCTGCTAAGAACTGTATTTCACCTTCGGAAATTATCTGCTCCGCTCCCTGCCCAATGCATTCCTGTCTAGTAGCTTAAAGTAAACATTCTGCCAGCTACCGAGCAAAGGCCCGGTTTCTCTGTCTTTATGCAAGTAATTCATAGCCCTGTTACTATGGAAGATTCCTGCCCTCGCATCTAGTGTAGACACTTAGACACTTGTACACGCACTAACAGTCAGCATAGTCAGTATAGAATAAGATTCTACTCCAAGAAGGCCTCTCTTTTGGATAACATAGTTCTTTAAACATAGGATGTTAGATATGATTTGGGATTAGGTTGACTTGACCCTCTAGACATCTGTCGCCACATGTAGAGCTAAATGTCAAGTCCCCTTCACCCCCTAGCTGCACGTCAATCACACGTCATGCTGCTGCGCGCGCATCTCTGCAAAGTATTTCTGCTGACATTGCGAAATTATTTCATAGGTCCACCCATATGTAACATCACAACCAATGACGTTTCCTTGTTACTCCCAATTACGCCTCCTTCAGCTACGCATGTGAAATGTTATCTTTGCTATCAATTGTTACGCCTCTCGCATTTGCTCCACTGTAATGCCTATTGTATAAAAGTAATTAATTATCAATAATGTATGTCCTTCACTTCCTGAGCCTCCGTGGTGATGGAACCTGGAGTCCACGATTTCGAAATCGTTTATTGGAATAAAGCCCGTTCTTTACCTCTAATACCACGGATTCTGCCTCTTATTTATTGAGCTATTTTTATTATGTTCTGTATCAAATTAAGTCCCGGTAATTAAATTATTTACCACAATATAAACACCTGATTAATTGATTGACTGATTGATTGTGATTAATTCAAGTATTCCATCCATCACTTTTTGTGGACTTTTTTGTAGAGAGTAAAATACAGCCATAATTTGGGCGCATTGGACCCATAACCCCACAAGGCCGCACTCCTATTGCACTTGCCCTTCAGAGGGGCCTCTTGCAGCACTGGTCTTTGGCTGCAAAGCCCAGAGCAATGCCCAAAGCTGCAGGCTCCTCCCTTATGCCTCTCAGCACTGGAGCATGGCTGGTAGGCCTAGGGGAGGATGGACCTTTCCTGACCTTCGCATCTCTGGATCATGAGAGAAGGGATCAGTGGCATAGTAATGTAGCCATGGGCCCTAATCCAAGAAAATGATGCTGGTCAGTAAAGCGCAGCAATAATCTATGTGCATTGGTTCCAGAACATCCATGATCACTGGTGCCACTTCCCCTGCTGCACTACTACCAGCTACACCCCTGAGAGAGGCCTCCCAATGAGCCTCACAGCCATAGTCCTGCTCTGCTAAGCTTAGAGACTGGTGCCCCCTCCCCTGAGTGTCCAACCACGGCTGACTCTAATGCCCATTAGAGGGAGGACCTCGCCCATGCCTCACAGATCAGGGGACAGATGCTCTCTCCAAGGCCTGGTAATGCTACAACATGGCTACGATGCATAGGCTAGGGAAATCCACTCTCCTAGGCCTTGCAACAATGATCTCGTGCTGCGATGCCCAGAAAAGGGACCCAGGATAGGGGAACCCTCTACCATTGGTCTCACAACAATAGTGTAGCACTGCAAGACCAGGGAGGGGTGTTCCCTTCCATGGACCACCTCACCATGACCCACAGCTGTGAGACTCATGCGAGTGTTGTCCCATTCTCTGGCCTCACAGCTATCATGTAGTGCTGCAAAGCTTCTGGGCTTCCTGAGCTTCGCAGCTCTGGATCACGGCTGTGCGGTGCATGAGAGTGGGGACCAGTGACATAGTAATGCAGCCATGGGCTCTAATGCAAGAAAATGATGCTGGTCAGTAAAGCGCAGCAATAATCTGGGTGCATTGGTTCCAGAACATCCATGATCCCTGGTGCACGGCACCTGCTGTACCATTGACAGCTACACCCCTGAGAGAGGCCTCCAATGAGCCTCACAGCCATAGTCCTGCTCTGCTAAGCACATGCACTGGTGCCACCTTCCCTGGGTGTCCAACCACAGCTGACTTTAATGCCCATTAGAGGGAGAACCTCTCCCATGCCTCACACATCTGGAGCATGGCTGCAGTGTCCATATAAGAGAGACAAGTAGCACAGCAATGGTGCTATGGGTGCTGGTGCAAAGTAAAAGCAGCACCTCCTCACTCTTGCCCACTGGCTGCACAGTAAAATAAACCCATAATATGGGAACATTGAGCACTTAATACCCCTGGGCCCAGTGCCACTGCAACCACTACACTACTGATGGCTATGCAGCTAGCCGATGGCTATGCCAGGTAGAAAGGGGATGCGTTAGCATCTCTAATTGCATGCAACGTGAAATCACAGAAAATGGCATCACAGGACATGAACCTTGACATCGACCTATGCACAGGGCCATGGTGCAGAGCTGTGAGACAGTTTCAAGGAGCCCTAGAGGAGGGGCCACACGAGGTGCCCTTGTCCACCTCCTGGGCTTTTCAGACATGGTGTAGCACCGAGAGGATTAGGGGAGAGAGCCCACCAACCCGTGAACCTCGCAGCAACATAAGCATGGCAGCAAGGCCCATGAGAGAGGTGCCCTCTCCATGCCCTGGCAATGCTACAACATGGCTACGGGGCATAAGGTAGAGACCTCCACTCTCCTAGGTCTTGCAGCCAAGGTCTATTTTGCAAGGCGCAGAAAAACAGGTCCAGGATAGGGGAGCCCTCTACCATTGGCCTCACAACAATGTTACAGCACTGCAAGACCCGGGAGGGGTCTTCCCTTCCATAGACCACCCTACCCTGACCACAGCTGTGAGACTCATGGCATTGTTGTCCCATCCTCTAGCCACACAGCTATGATGTAGTGCTGCAAAGCCCCTGGGATGTGGCCCCACTGCCCAGGACTTCACATCCATTGTCTGGTGCTGCAAGACCTAGGGAAGGAGAGTCCCCTTCCCTGGGACTCACAGCCATGGTCCCCAGTCATAGCTGCAAGCGCCAAGTAGGGACTTCGCAGGAAAATGTATGCCTTTGGAGAAACACTGCACGTGTGGAGACACATTTTGGGTGCAGAGACTTTGGGAGATGTTTATTGGGGAGCAGAGGATCCAAGAGTCACTTAGCAAATTTTGTAGGTTTCATTCTAAATCTCCTCTCTAAAACAGGTCATGTTAAAAGATAACTCAGCTGGAGATTAAGGGCTATATGTAAAATGAAGTGGCAGAGGGAGGTGTTAGCCTTCCTGGCTTAACGCCTCTCTCCGCCACTTCTGAAACGCAAGGCTGCACCATATTTTCAAGAATGTGGTGCAGCCTTGCATTTCCCCCTGTGGTGGCTCTATGTTTAACAACTTAGCGCCAAAGCAGGCACCCTTGTACCACAGTGCAAGGGTGTCTGCGTGCAGGGGAGGATTCCTTATGTGTAGGAAGGAGTCTCTTCCTGCACAGAAACAATCCTAAAATGCCATTCTGCCACTTTCATGTGTGCTGCTTTATTGACCACACATGAAAGTGACAAAATGAGTGTTTTTTTAAAAGTTTGTTTATGTACAGGAAGGGACACCTACCTTAACATGAACAAACCATGGTATTTTGCTTTTTCCATGTGTGCTGCACACTGCAGCACACATGGAAAAATCTAAAACGAGTAGAAATAATACATTTCTCCCCCTTTCGCCAACTTAAGAACCTGTTTTTACCTGGTCTTTATGTTGGTGCTGCCTCTATGTACGCCCACTCTTGTCCATAGGGGGCAGCATAAAAATAAATGGGTGTTGTGGTGGAACACCCACCGCAACGCCCACTGCCTATCCCTTTCACGCTAACCATAGCAAGCGTGAAAGGAGGCCCTATTTACAAGTCAAGATTAAGCCATGTTAAGTGGTTTAACACTGTCTGGTAAATAAGACACAGCCCCTATCGCCACCACAACGTCAATAGAGGTGACGTTGTGGTGGTGATAGGGGCTTGTACATATGCCCCTGAGTTTGTAGAGTCTGACTACTCTTCATGCTATGTTTGAGTTCTAATCCCTTTACCACCTATTGGAGTAAGCCTTGACTGCTCACAATTGCAAATTTCGAGCGACAAGTTTAGAAAAGTAACAGTAGTAAATCAGTATCTACAATGTATACTGCCCAGTAAGTACCCTCTGCACAAGACCTCGTCTAACCAGTATGTTTTAACCATGGAACTAGGATATTTGGCATCTAATCAACATATTTTAAAGATGAACATGGCCGGAAAGAGAGTGGCAATTTCCTTGGAGAGGCAGCCCCTTAGCCTTTTCATCAGTTGCACATCCCAATTGTAGTCTAGTGGACTAATTGGAGAAATGGAACCAGGAGAGGCGTCTTTCAATCCTTGCCTCCCCTTTGGCCACATTGTGTGATCTTGGGCAATAACTTTTCAGAATTTGTTGCCAGGGCCAGTGGGATTATGCGATTGAGTGACTGCTATATTATTCTCATAATTATAGGTGTATCATCTAATCCATCATCTGCTGCATAATCTGCAGGTTTTCACCAAAAATATTTTTGCTTGTAGCTCAAATGGTTCAAAAGTTCCGATTAACACAACAACACTTGTTGCCTTGCAGCAGAAGATCCTTTGAAAAGCTCGACTGGTTACCTTTCTGTGTCCTATTACTAAAATTGAATGTTAAACTGGTACTTATTAAGTGCAACCAATGCCCAGGCAGTGTTAAGTGTAAAAATGACCAAATATTGAAGTAATAATATCATAAAATGTGCTGAATTATGCCTCATAATATGCCTTTCTTGGTGCATAATTTACTCATCCCCGCCGCATAATTTGACCCTACTCTACCATATTATTCCAATGGCCCTGCTTATTACTCTGCTGCTCCCTTTATGGCAAGATTGGGAGTACTTTGATTCAATGTGAAATCTGGTATTCACCAGATTTTTAAAAATGTACTGAATAATTCCTGAGAGAATGGAGGTGCCCAGGCATAGGTACTAGTCATCTAAATGCAGTACAGTGGTAAATATATAGTCTTTGCAACAAGTAACAGTGTACTGCCGTCCTGGGTCTACTAATTTAACAAACTGTTTGATCCTGGGCAAATAACACTAGCTGTGTGCCTCGTCCACTTATCTGACAATACATCAGCACTTTAAAACAGGATTAATGTGAGAAACAGCCACCAAAGGCTTACTCTGGCTCAGCTTGAGGTACAGTTAGAACCACAAGTCCATAAAGAGTCGAGCTTTCATGTAGCATCTGCCTGCCACCCTCTGTCTCATCAGGATGTGGAATTTCGGCTAGAGCTGCCGACTTTATATCTGGGGACCCAGCTTCCAGTCTTGACATCAGCTGAAGAGCCTGTGATTCTGGGCAAATCACATAGTCTCGGTGTGCCTAAAAAAAGTAAAGAAGGTGTCCTTGTGTAATGTAACTGGTTCTCATGTTAAGCACTCCAATACCTTCGAGACGCGTTTTTGCTATAAAAAATTGCAAAAAATGGTTCTCATTCAAGGCTTTTTGTATCTAGGGTTGCCGGGTTTTCTGTCCTGTTCTGTTTCAAGTCCCGGCTGCTACCAAATCACATAACATTTTTATTTTTAGGACTTATCTGCACATTATCAAAACTTCAAATATAAACAGAAAACACATTTAAACGTGCTCTAGAGCTGCACCCATCCCTGAGTAATAATTCAGGTAAACAAAGACAGAAACGACTTGTTACAAATAATACAGATGCTTTTGTTTAAAGTGGTAGTTAGTATTGTCTTCCGGCCTTTGCATACTCCTAAAACAGCAACGAATGGCCTGGATTTTTCTCCTAGAAAGGTGACAACCCTAGTTGAATCCCAATATTTGAAGCTGATCCTGAACCTGCATGGTGCACGACCCCCCCTGTGCAGCAACGGCCCCTCCCAGACACTGACAAGCATCTCTTTCAAAGCTCATCAAGGGCTGAAATAGTGAGAGCTGTTTGTCGTTCCGAAGGGACTTCCCCTGTTCGTGGCAGCGCGCCACATGCCTGGGAGGCAGGGCTGGACTGGGATCGCAAATCAGCCCTTGCGATTAAGTTCAACCGGTCTCCGGGGTAAGGGAGGGTGCCGGCGGAAACACCGCTGCTGCGTGCACTTTTGTTACAAGGGGCTGATTATATAACAGGTTCCAACTAACACAAGCATTGGCATAGCCAATAGGTCTCGCCTTTGGGACCTTATAAGTGTTTCGCCATGCAACAGTTGCATAACTAAATACTTATAAGGTCCCAAAGGTGAGACCTATTGGCTATGCCAAGCGGCCGCGAAAGTGTTCGCGATCAAACATCAAAGCGGTCAAGCGCGCGCGTCCGCGCACTTGCACTGTAGCTCTAGGCTGGCCTGGTAGCACTTTTTGGAGCCCTCTCAAAAAGTCTCGCCAGACCAGCCCATGCGTTGGGTTAGGCGAGACCTAAAAAATAACCACCCCTCGGTCCAAAACCGGCCCCCACCATTCAGGCTCAGAGGGAAAATGCAGGTTCCCGCTACGGCCAGTCCAGCCCAGCTTCGAGGCCAGGAGACAAGTGCCCCTCCCCATGGCCTCGCATCGTTGGAGCATAGGTGCGAGGCCGCGCAAGGCCCCCATATTGGTGGACTGAGCGCGGGGCCCTGGGCCGTTGCCCATGCCTAACGCCATCCCTGAGCAGATGATATTTGTCATAAAAAGTTCAGTATTGTAAAACTTTCAGACCTTTATTTTGTGTTTATATGGTCTAGTGTTAAGTTCTAGGCAGCTTTAAGCATGGGCTTTGTTTTAATCTTGGCAGGTTCCTTGTCGACTGTTCATTTCCACTTAAACATAGTTTATTACTCAGTAAATATTCAGGATACAACCTCGACTCGAACAAACCGTGTAATAATCACTCGCCCTCTAAAAATACATCATCCCCATTTCTTAAGTTCAGAGGTTTTTATGCCAAGTTTATGTCATAGCGGTGCTTTGGGCCTGAGAGACACCAGCCCTTCTTTGCAGCCCAGGTCCGTATCCTTTTATTCTGAGCCCATTCCGGACTCTTACCTTCATCCTCATAGTCAGGAAGGTCCTGGGGGGTTCCGGGTGCATCTGCTAAGCTCCCTGGGGTAAGGCCACTGGGACTCTCCATCGTATTGCCTCTGAGAGCCCTGGTACTTCACCTGTCCTGTCCTGATATCTCTGAACACTGAAGGTTCTGATGTGATCTTAGTTGCTATGGCCAGGGTTCTGAGTTGTGACATCACACAGACGAGGCCTCAAGCCCTGGCCGCTGTGTACATTTGAAGCCATGGCTTCTCATGAACATTCTGAACATTGGGACCTAACACCCAGAACCACATTTCCACTCTATAAGCGGCGACATTACATTTATATTATAGTGTCACAGCCTTTAAAATTATAAATTGTATTTTCATGTTAATTATTGCATTTTGAGAAATATCGAGGTGCCACGCTGGGCCAATGGGGATAGTTCCATTGCTCACACACCTCGTTTTTAACCATGTAAATAAGACAGTAACAGTTAGAGGTGTAAGGTGTAGGCATAATGGTGCCTCTCTGTCTTTATTTACTCATGAAAGGAAAGGAAATCAATCATTCATTCATTCCAAGGGTTACTTGGCACCCGATTAACTAATTCATTGTACTTTTGTGAATGTATGTAGTATTTATGTGCTTGGTAGAGGCTTGGAAATTGCTTGACTCATCCCCAAAATTCCAAACCATGCATACAAGTTGGCAACAAGCTATTGAACATTTTCACTGAAATGCTTGAGAGTCACACACAATACTTAGTTATGGCTATGCTCTCTAACTCAATGTCTGTGGTGGTACTGCAATGTACATTTTTCTCAATCAAAGAGCAGGTACGAAATAGACTTCATCAGTGCAAGTGCCCTTCAGAAATAACCATTTACAGCTTGCATATAACCATTGCAAGCTTCTTTCACTCACAGAATATATGTAGCTTGGACATCAGTAATGTGTATTGACATCTTCCACAGAACAGGGACAATTCAACATAAGCATCAAACAAAGAACATGTCCAGCGCAATTGGGAAGGAAGCTTGCTCTGATCCTAGTACAACAAGACATAACTGCCCCTATTATGGGTATCAACAGAGCCAGCCGTCCTCAAACAAAGAATGGACCAGAGAGTCAAGCATCTATGTATGACAGAACTGGTAACACAAGGAAAACAATAGTGCAAGCTTCCCTCATAATCATATAAGTCGCAGTGTGGATACCTACAGTGTAGTCCTCACAGCATCAAGGATCAAGCCCAGCATGGCCCTCATCAGTGCAAATGTGTCCCTTTCAAAGAATAAGCACAGCATGGGCATGGCCCCTTCAAGCTTCCTTTGATGAGGGAAAATGCACAGCATTGACATCACCAATGCAAGCTTCATTCACTCACAGAATATGCATAGAATTAGCACCAGTAGAGCAAGTTGCCCTCCTTCACAGAAGGGTGGAGCACAATTGTCAGCAGTGCAAGCTTTGCTCTCTACAACCACAAGGGCACCATGGAGATTAGCAGTGCACACATTCCTCCATCTCTGGCCATGTTTCACACCCTCCCACACTAAGCGCCTCATGGGCATCAACCGAGCAAGACTCCCTCACTATAACAAAAGGTACACCCTGGGCATCAACATTGCAGTGTTCACCTCATGAAAGTGTAGGCCCAGCATGTCCATCATAAATGTGTGTTTCCCTCTGTTAAAGAACAGGTGTGACATTAGCGTCACCAGTGCAAGCTTCCCTTGATAATTGAACATATGCTGCAAGGACATCACCAGTGGAAGCTTCCCTTGATAATTGAACATATGCTGCAAGGACATCACCAGTGGAAGCTTCCCTTGATAATTGAACATATGCTGCATGGACATCACCAATGCAAGCTTCCCTTAATATCAGAACATATGCAGCATGGGCATCACCAATGCAAGCTTCCCTCCGTCACAGACTTTTGTATAGCATGGTCTTCAAAAGTGTGAGTTGTCCTCACGCAGAGACTAGGCATAACAAATGAGTAGAAGTGCATGATTTACCCCCCACAGATCAGATGCACTATGGGAATCAGTAATGTAAGCTTCCCTCTGTCGGGTTCTGAGGTACTGAGAGTGTCACTAACCTGGACGCCGGGTACAGCGGGAACGATGAGCTGCTAGATAATCCCTTCCCCTAAGAGGCGACACCCACGCGTAGAATATATCTCACGTCACGGATGGCACCCCTACCGGGAAAGGGAAAAAAGGGATAAAAGAAACAAAACGGTGTAGCTGCCAGATTCGGGACCGGAATGAAGCCAGAGGCGTTGACCCTTCTCTCCTACAATCCACCCCAGGGCCCTGTAAAGAAAGCACAACACACATGCATCAGTAATCAGGTCAATGTACCTCCCCCTTCTCTTTTCCTCTATGTGTATTTTTACTTACATGTAACGGCACAGTGCCTATCCACTGAGGAAATGCCAAATCAAAAAAAGAAAAACAAAAGGAAAACAAGGATATATAGTCCAAGAGAGAACCAGTCAGTGATACTTATCGTCCTGTTGAATATTCGCCGGTTCCTTCTTTCAGGCAAGTATGTCTTTTCCTTTCTTCCAAAACGGTGTTGTAACCACGACTAGGAGGCATTTCCACTATAAAGTCCATGGAAATAGTGTGCCAAGGAGCTGGTGGCGTAGGAATGGGTCTAAGGAGAGCACTGGGACGCTGATGTACGGTCTTTGCTTGGGTACAGACGGAACAATCCGACACGTATGCTGCTGTATCCTTACGGAGGGACTCCCACCAGAAATATCGTGACATGGCTTGTTCTGTTTTCCGACTTCCCAAGTGACCACCTAAAGTGGTGTCGTGGATCCAGTGTAACGCCTGTTGCTGCAGAGGTCCCTTGAGGACATAGAGTTTATTGGCATGAAACAATAGTCCTTCTTTCAGGGTTCTCTGTTGGGGTTCTTCCTGGACCCAGGCATTCTTGTCTATGGTTCAGGTTTGTCTTTTCATTTCGGTGAGGAAGAGCTGGGTGGAGATCAACGCCATTGTTTCTGTAGGAAAGGATGCCTCCTGTAGGATTAGAGGAGGTTCCTCGGCCTTCTCGGTATCTGGCGTGCAAACAGGTAGGGGTCTGGAAAGCGCATCCGCCTTGCCGTTTTGCGGTCCTGGTCTATATTTGATAACAAAATCAAAATCCGCAAAGAACAACGACCATCGCATTTGTCTAGGTGTTAAAACACGGGCGCTCTTCAAGAACAACAGGTTCCGATGATCTGTATATATCTCAACGGTGTGTCTGACCCCCAGTAGATGGTGTCTCCATTCTTCGCAGGCTCGCTTGATGGCTAATAATTCCTTGTCTGTGATGCTGTAATTCATCTCGCAGCTGGTCAGTTTCTTCGAGAAGAAGGCAACCGGGTGGAGCTGCCCTGTGTCTGGGTGCCTCTGACAAAGAATACCCCCTAAAGCAGAAATGGCAAGGAGGCATCCGGATGTCTTAAAATTGGAGCCCTGGTGAAACACCCCTTGAGGGAACGAAAGGCCTCCTCAGCTTCTGTTGTCCACTTGAACACCGCTCTCTAGCTTAGTAGGTATGTTAGTGGATGAATGATGCTGGAGAAATTTTTTATGAACCTTCTATAAAAGTTCGCAAACCCCAAGAAACTCTGTAGGGATTTTACACTGGAAGGTGATTCCCACTCATGGATGGCCTGTGTTTTCTTTGTGTCCATGCACACCCCGTTGGGGCCAATTACGTACCCCAAGAACTCCACTTCTCGAGTGTGAAAAAAGCATTTCTCAAGCTTAGCGTATAGCGAATACTGCTGAAGCCGCTCCAATACTGCTGCAACATGTTGTATGTGTTCTTCTAGGGAAGAAGAGTAGACCAGGATGTCATCAATGCAAACGATACAGAATACGTCTAGCAGGCCTCTTAACACCTCATCCATGAAGTACTGGAAGGCGGCGGGGGCATTACAGAGCCCGAAAGGCATCACTTGATATTCATACAAGCCAAACTTGGTTCTGAAGGCCATCTTCCACTCATCCCCCCGCCGCACTTGTACCAGGTGGTAAGCCCCACGGAGATCTAGCTTTGTGAAGACCGTGGCTCCCTTCGGTTGGTCTAATAATACTGGAATGAGATGGAGGGGATACCTGTTCTTTTTGGTAATGCGATTCAGTGCCCTGTAATCTATGCAGGCCCTCAGGCCTCCCTCACGTTTCGGAATAAAAAAAGAGGCGAGGATGCCGGAGAGGACGAGTGCCGGATAAAGCCATTGGCCAATAGGGAGCTGAGGTATTGGTGCAAGTAGGTCGTTTCTGCTTCCGTAAGGGCGTAGATGCGGCTACATGGGATACTGGCTCCGGGTTCCAAGTCAATAACACAGTCATACGCACGGTGGGGAGGCAGCTTATTCGCTTCTTGCTCATTAAACACGTCGTGGTATCTATGATATTCAAGGGGTAGTGTCGAGGTACATCCCACGCTCGTGAGGTCACAACCTCTGGCCAATAACTCCGCCGGATTTTCCGTCTTTGGCCGTTCTTCCATCTTATCAGGAGTACAGTGTTCGGTGCAATAAGGAGAGTTCAATGTGACTGTTCGTGCTGCCCACTGTATATAGGCGTCATGGAGTGTCAGCCAAGGCATTCCCAAGATCAGCGTGAACTGAGGGGCGTCTATCAAATCGAATTCAATGGATTCACAGTGATTGTGGCCAACTGTCATGTGGAGTAGTTGCGTATGGTACTTAGCCGGTCCAGAAGTTAATTCTGTGCCATCCACGGCTTTTACCATTTCTGGAATTGTCTTCTTGACACACTGTATGCCTATTTCCTGGGCATATGTCTGATCCATAAAGTTGCCAGTAGCCCACGAGTCTAGCAAGGCGTGTACTGACACCAGACCAGCCTTAGGTATATCCAGAGTAAGACACACATTCATATGCGCGACCGCACTTTGGATAGTGTTAACCAGGGCCGGGCAGACCTCTTCCTCCTTTGGCCACAAACAGGGGGTCTGGTTCTTGCATGGGCGATTTAGTTTTCCGAAGTTGCTGGTAAGTATTTGGTTGCGGTTGTCTTCTGTGCCCCTTTCAGGTCTCTGTACAGGGCTCGGGTTTTAGCCTTGCACTCCTTTATGAAATGCCCAGATTTCCCAAAGACATACACAGGCGTTGCTTTCTTCTCCGTTCTCTTTCTTCTTGATTTAATGGTCCTCGTATACCACTGATTTGCATAGGTTCCGCCCCATCCACCGCGGGTGATGGACCGTCACTTACAGCTCGAGGACGTGGGGTCGTGTATCTAGTTTCCATACGGGTTTTATCACCTCTTCTTTCCTGCAGACGGTGATCTAGCTCGACTGTGAGGTCAATGAGTTCGTCACAGGAGGTAGGTAGGTGCACCACCTGTGCGAGGATGTCTTTTAGCTCGCCACTCAAACCTTGGTAATACAGAGAAGTGCGTTTTTCCATGGGCGAATCTGTCTCAGAGACAAGTCTATTGAATGTGGTGATGTAAGTTAATAAATCCTGGCTGCCTTGCTTAAGAGTAATCAATTCTCTGTCTAGGGAGAGGGAGTGTGCCTTCCTGTCGAACAGCTTGCGCATTTCCTCACAAAAGGAATCAAAATCGTGCAGAGCCGGGTCATTTCGTTCTATGTGTGGGAAAGACCAGCTGGCAGCATTACCCTCAAGATAGGACATGACGAAGGCTGTTTTAGTCTGGTCATCAGGAAACACTGCTGGTTTGCACATAAAGTGCAGCTTACACTGCCCTAGGAAAATACCGAACTTCTTCGGGTCTCCAAAGAATCGTTCCGGGGGGGCTAAAGGTAAGTGTGCTGGCTGAATGACCTGTATGGTGGAAGGCCCTACGCTGCCTCCTC
Source organism: Triturus cristatus (assembly GCF_964204655.1). Lineage (NCBI taxonomy): Eukaryota > Metazoa > Chordata > Amphibia > Caudata > Salamandridae > Triturus > Triturus cristatus. The sequence continues at coordinate 820,478,800 of NC_140593.1, read as the reverse complement.
CCGCCTGTGTAGTATGCCCTGAACTCACCCTACTAGACGCTGGTGGGGGTAGTGTCCACTGTCTAATATATTGAGCTCCTCTCTGATCACCGGCACTAGGGCGAGACAGCCCAGCAAACTCACGCCTCATAGTACTCATCTCATTACGCATTTCCAGGTTTTCTCCCCGGAATGCATCAACTTCCATTCTCAGAGCGGTCAATGTTTCTAACACTGTGGTACGTACGGTGTTAGTGTCCATCGTTCAGGCTGTATGTAACCGTGGGCTTGTCACTCTGTCGGGTTCTGAGGTACTGAGAGTGCCACTAACCTGGACGCCGGGTACAGCGGGAACGATAAGCTGCTAGATAATCCCTTCCCCTAAGAGGCGACACCCACGCGTAGAATATATCTCACGTCACGGATGGCACCCCTACCGGGGAAAGGGAAAAAAGGGATAAAAAAAACGGAACGGTGCAGCTGCCAGATTCGGGACCGGAATGAAGCCAGAGGCGTTGACCCTTCTCTCCTACAATCCACCCCAGGGCCCTGTAAAGAAAGCACAACACACATGCATCAGTAATCAGGTCAATGTACCTCCCCCTTCTCATTTCCTCTATGTTTATGTTTACCGGCGCAGTGCCTATCCACTGAGGAAATGCCAAATCAAAAAAAGAAAAACAAAAGGAAAACAAGGATACATACTCCAGGAAAGAACCAGTCAGTGATACTTATCGTCATGTTGAATATTCACCGGTCCCTTCTTTCCGGCAAGGATGTTTTCTCCTTCCTGTCAGAGTCTAAGCGTGTAGAAACTAAGACACGCTGGAGGTTCATCCACATGCGTAAATCATTCCTTACATCTGCTCTCTGCCAGTCGAGAAACAGATACAAGTGATCCTGGACACAAGAGGAAGGTGTTTTGCAATGTTAAAGTTAAAGCGCCATCCAGCGCGCTCCCGTATCTATTACAATCCTGTTTGGCTTGAAGAAGCGCATGACGTCCTCTGTAGCGCTTTTGTAAGCGCGTGTCTCGGCAGGGAGGTAGTACCCAGTCCTTACATGTGACCAAGCACCAAGGAGGCACCTCGGGCACTCCCTTGAGGGTCCTGGAGTCGATCCTCCTCGCAGAGCCCCGAGCGCCAGGAAGAAGACGAAACTGACGTTGCAGACCGCTGATTCCTCTCAGCGTCTGTAGATCACTTCCGCACAGGAAGCGCTTGAGTGGGAGCCGCCGCGGCGGTTCTTTGATAAGGCTGAGCGCACTGCTCGTAGCGCTCGGAAATGCGAGAAGCCCGCTTCACGGGCAAAAGAGTCTCAAGCTGGTGCGGTTGTCTGTAACACCGCTTGGGTTACGATTCTTACAAGTGGGATGGCATCAGCCCTCGGAAGCAGCGCACATCCTCCACAGCTTCGCGGGAAACTTGAGTGACAAGCCACGATCCCCAGGTAGGTTGGGCTTAAATACTTTGGCCCTATGTTGCCTCAAGCAAAGTATCTGCACTGTTTCAGGGTCCATGTGTGATGCTCATGGCACCAGCAAAGTATGCTTCACTCATACCCAAAACTGATACCTCAGGTTTATCAGCAGCAGAAGTTTTTTGGTTAACAGAAAGTTTACAGAATGAACATACATCAGCAGTGCAAGCTTCCCCCACTCTCTGAACATACACAGAATCTGCACTGTTCCAGGGTCCATGTGTGATGTCAGGTGCACCAGCAAAGAAAACTTCACTTGCAAAATCGATACCTCGTGTATCAGCAGTAGAGACTTTCTTAGTTAATAAAACATTTACTGCATAAACTTCAGCAATGCAAGCTTCCCTCACTCAGTATGTGCACTGTTTCAGGGTCCATGTGTGATGTCATTAGTGATAAAAGTATTGCTTCCGGTCAAAGCCAAACATGTTTTTATGGTATTCTGATGGTTCAACTACCTTTGCAAGAAGGTTAAAGCAGCAGTTCCCATAAGGTGGCAGGCAATCAAATGAAAGCAGCTTATTGCAGTGCACTAATATGTGCCGGACTGTTATGAATTTTGTAAAGAATCCACAGCCTACTTCCTACCATTTATCAACAAATATGTTCCAATAGATTCCGTCTAGCACCACTAGGCCGAAACCTAAATACGTTTGCTGCCAATCCATCATGTTGTCTTTGGTCCATCATCAAAATATTTTGCACAGTGGATTTAAGCATGTATTTTAATCTCTTCTTTTCATTATCATCTGTTCTATTTATAGAGATTGCTGTTCCTGTTTCTAACATAGCTAGTAGAATTTGGTGTGAAGAGTGGTAAGACATTTAAACATATAGAATGTGAGCTAAAGTCCCTATAGGAGCAGAGTTTCTGTTGTAAAGCACACATCTGGAAGGGCTTAAAGCAGCTTGCTCCTCATTCTGCATGTAACCCTGCAGTTTGTATATTGCAAGTAAGTTATATTATATATATATTCAGTGAAAAAACCATAGGTTTCACACATGTTATAGTTAGCTGGACATTTTACTCGTAACAAACCAATGAAATTGCCCCGTTATAGTTAGTTCAGCTAACTATAACTCGCGCGCCCGCAATGCACTGCTGATGACGTCACATATTACATCACTCATGACATGGTCAGTGACATCACTCATGACATCACTGATGACATCTCAAATGACATCACTGATGACATCACTGATGACATCATCCAGTGAATGTGTGTTTTTCTGAAAATTAAATATGTTTTATATATGTGTATCTCAAGGTCGATGGAAGAATAAATGGGTATATAAGTGTCTAAATGGATGATTTGTTTTTGAAAAATTGATTGTGTTACTGACTGATTAAGTGTATCTCTCACTTTGTGTATAAGTGGCTGCATGGGTTGGTGAGTAGCTACATGGGTGTCTATATAGGTTATTAGTTGTTTTTTTGAGTATCAGTCTGAGTGTCTGTATGGTACGGTGGGGGGTATTACGTAGTGCATAGATGCATGAATGAGTGACTCACTGTTTGTATGTGTTGAAGACAGCATGTGTGCAGGACTGTATGTGTGGATGAGTGTGTGTATGGGTGTGTTATTGAGTGAATGACTGTCTCAATAGTGTCTTCAGGAGTAACTACATATGTTTTTAACTAGTATATGTGACTATTGGTGTATATATGTGAGTATATGTGAGAGGGAGAGATTGAAAGAGTTCCTGTATGAATAAGTATGTGTTTCTATAAGTGATTGTTTAAAAGACTAAGTATGTGTAAGTTTCCGTAGAAGTAAGTATGGTGGTGTGTGTATTACTGTATATGCAAGTAAATGTATGTTTTATTCTTTATTAGCATGAGTGACTATGTGTGTGAGTAACTCTATGGATGAGTGGCATTGTGTAACAGGATGTATAGATGTATGAGTACATATGATGAGTGAGTACATGTATGAGTGACTGTATAGGACTGTTGGTGAATGAGTGGATGTGTATGTGGATCTTAGAATTACTGAAGAGGTTGTTGTAACTGGTATTGGTATGTCCATTGTTTTGAAATTTTTAGTCTCTATTTTTGAATGTGTGTATCAAAGCTTATATTAAGGTGAGAGGAGGTCTGCCACTCTATCACAAGGATGATGTCATCAGTGATGTCATCAGTGATGTCATTTGAGATGTCATCAGTGATGTCATGAGTGATGTCACTGACCATGTCATGAGTGATGTAATATGTGACGTCATCAGCAGTGCATTGCGGGCGCGCGAGTTATAGTTAGCTGAACTAACTATAACGGGGCAATTTCATTGGTTTGTTACGAGTAAAATGTCCAGCTAACTATAACATGTGTGAAACCTATGGTTTTTTCACTGAATTTCTAAGGTTTTTTAAATGCTAATTCCTAACTATAACGTGTGTGAAACCTATGGTTTTTTCAGTGAATTTCTAAGGTTTTTTAAATGCTAATTCCTAACTATAACGTGTGTGAAACCCATGGTTTTTTCAGTGAATTTGAAAGGTTTTTTAAATGCTAATTCCTAAATATAACGTGTGTGAAACCCATGGTTTTTTCAGTGAATTTGCAAGGTTTTTTAAATGCTATTTTTTTTTTTATTCTTCATTTTTTTCAAACATATTTTTAATTTAATTTTCTTATCTTTTATAAAGACTATGCTTAAATTTTTAAAATCCTTAAATATTTTTTTTATATATATTTTTTAAAATAAACATGTAAAATTTTTTTCCAGTTTTTTTTTTTTTTTTTTTTATTTTTTTTTATAGTACGCGTACCGTAAGCTCACGGTAAGCGTACGGTTTACGCAACGCCCGTAATCTATCTACGCTGCTTGCGTATAGTTCCGTACTTTGCGTAGCCGCGCGTACTGCGCGTGGGACGCGTGCGCGCTTACGCAACACGCGCACGTTACGCGGAAGTGCCGGGGAGTGACTGTTATGCGCATGCGCGCAAGCGCGTGTCTTTTTTACGCGCACGCGTACTTTTTGCCGTAAGCGTACCGTAAGCGTACCGTAAGCGTACGGTAGGTCATGTGATCTTGAAACACAACTTTTGATTGGTTGAAACTACTTTCAGTTCTAGAACTCTCCTACACCACACCCATTCCCCTCATTTCTGCTTGTGATCCCTTGGGAGAAGGAGCTGGTTTGTCTTTGGGATACGATGGCAGAACAGCAGAGCTCTTCTGAGAGTGAGGCTAGCACCAGCAGCACTGTCTTGAGGCAGAGAGCGAGGAAAGTAAAGCCTTCTTACGTTTGGGAGTATTTTACTTTTCCAGAAGGCCAGCAAAAGGTGAATGCACCCTTAGTTACTTGCAAGCTGTGTAAGCGTGTACTTTCTAGAGGTAATCCTAACAGGAAGTATTCCTTTGGGAATCACACCATGAAGAGACACCTCCAGGAAGTACACAGAAGGACACATGGTCATCTTTTTGGAGGTAACTCTTTAGAAAGACGAGCCAGTACATCCACAGCAGCTCAGCCTGGACCATCATCTGCAGGGCAGACTCCTTCTTCTGCAGGTCAGGTGAGCCCTTCATCTGTGGGGGGAGAATCTCCTTTTGCTGGCCCTCTGGAAATTAACCCTCGGTTTGCGAGGGTTGAAGTACGGTGCGCCACTTGTCACGATCTAATTACTTATAGGGAGACCAGTGTTTCCCTGGTGAACAGTAAAATAGATCAGCACACTTGTCGTACCGTCTAATATTCCCAATCTTTCTTTCCTCTGTCCCTGCATGAACACAACGGTTCTTTTAAGAGCCAACCTTATCTTTCATCTTTTTTTTTCTTTTTTTTTAAAAACTTTTTTTTTTTTTTTTTACCGTACGCGTACGGTAAGCGTACCTTTTTTTTATTTTTTAAAAAAAAACACTAAAAATCATTTATCTCATTACAAAGTCCTTGAGAGACTACAATTTTTATTTTTAACTTACCATACTCACTCAAAAAAATATTTATTCATTTGTTTTTTTAAAAAATAGTTTTTAAAATGGTTGTAGTTTCCGAAAATTTTCTATATCGATCTGAAAATAAAGAAAAAAGTATTAATATTTTTTATCCATTTTATAATACAATACACATATTTACATTTTTTACAAAAAAATATTTTTGCCTTATTTTTGCTGTTTTCAGAATATATTGCATTTCACTATTAATTGTGAAAGCAATTGCATTCATCATTTTACAGCGGGCAAAAAAAATTAACAATCACAAAGATTGTATTAAAAAAGCCCAGAATGTCTTCTCACTTAAACTTATCATTACAGAAATGCATATTATTCTAAAAAAATATCATCTAAAAACAATACTTTTTTCTTTAAAATACCGTCTGATATGTTTGTTTCAGAAGTATAATCACAATATTATATCTCAAATAACTCCAAAATACATCTGATTTTATTTCCTTTAGGCCAAATAGTATTTTTTTTTTTTTCCTGGAATAAATTTCCAAGGGAAAACCATTAAAATTCTAAAGTTTAATCTGTCCAGATCTCACCAATTCTCTGTAACATTTTGGTTCACGAAAATTTTTTGAATAATTTATTTAGTCCACAATAGAATTGCTTACTTTTCCACATGGCCAAATAGTAATTTTTTAAATCATTTTTGAAAAAATTTCCAATGGCAGTCCAATAGCATTCCATAATTTAAAATGTGCAGAAGTTACCGATTATCTCTAAATTATTGGTTTTTGAAAATTGCATTAAAATTTAAAAAAGTCCACATTACAATTGGTTATCTTTCCTTTAGGCCAAATGATAATTTTAAAAATCTTTTTTCTACAAAATTGCAATGGTAATCCAGTAAAATGGTAAAATTATTTTGTCCAGATCTTGCCAAATCTCTCTAAAATTTAGGTTTCAGGAAGATTAGATAGGAATTTGCTAAATCAAAAGGCAAACGTTGTTTGAAAATCAATTGGGAATCATTACACAGTGTCCAGCCTTTTTCACATTTTAGATAAACTGTGTAATGTCCAGAAGTAACAGTAGGTCCATCATGGAAAATTATTGCAACAGTTACAAAAGTTTTTCCTGAAATTGATAATTGCTGTCCTGTAAACTTCTTTATTAAAGTATCCAATTTTGATCCATCAGCTCTACATCGTTGCATCATTAAAATTACATACTGTCCGTATTCCCTTAAAATTAATGTTGAAAACATGTCAGAATTACACTCACCACATTTCATGCTATGATTAGCATCTTTAACTAATTTTGCAAAAGTGACTGTTTTACTCTCTGGCAATGTCAAATAAATAAACCTTTCATTATCAACAATAGAGCCACATATATTATAACAATTATCACAACTATGTTCCCATTTATAAGAGAGACCAAAAAAAATGTCAATGGGAACTCCTTCTTCTTCCACTACCTGAAGAAAATACATCAAAAATTCGTGTGCATCTTGCTGTTCATTTTGAGAAAACTGTGTTCGTCCTGAACATACATCTAAAAGTTTTCTAATTTCAGTAGCACTTTCTATTTGAGTTTTATCTTTACTCAGCTTTTGAAAAAGGAGACTGAGCTCTGAACAGAATCTTTTTCCCTGATTTACTATTATCTGCTCTTGCAAACTTTCCAGATAAAATGCAACATTCAGCACTACATTAGCGTAGCAGTTGACACCAGAGCTATTTTCAAAATGACATCCTACAACCTGTTCTTCATTTTCCTTATTCTTTTTGCTTGCAATTACATCACTCCTCTTTTTTTTCCTCTTCTCTACATCTTCATTACAGATATTCTCATTTCTCCTTTTACGAGAAACTACACGTTTCTCCAACACAGGATACTGACCTAAATGAGGAGCATAGCTTCTTCTTAATCTATTATACTCCTTTACACAGTTTGTATCAGCACTAACTTTTGAGTCATCAAAGTCTATCATGAATAAACCTGATAATGTTTTGACTCGTGACAAAGCTACATATGCCATACCTTCTTTGAACACAGTTGAACCAATGTTCACAAATGCACAATCTACAGTCAATCCTTGAGACTTGTGGATAGTTACAGCATATGCTAGTGAAAACGGAAACTGCTTCCTACGTACATATAAGTCTTTCACAAGCATGAAACGAACTGAACAACGACAAATGTCTTTAACTTCCTCTATCTGATCAAATTTTATCTGTAAACATTCAATTCCTTCTTTTTTCTGATAATTAATAAAACCCACAACTCTTCCCATCGCTCCATTCACTAAGCCTTTCTCAACATCCAAATTTCTCCTTAAAAACACTCTACAGTTCATGCAAACATAAAGATTTTTTTCTAATCCTGCTGTTTTGGAGATTTTCTTCTCTAGTGAGTCCAATTTATTTTTCAGTTTGCCTGTTACTGTGACTGTAATTCTTCCATCCTCAATTTTGTCCACTGCTTCCAATTTCCTGATGTCTTCCTTTTCCAATTTCAAAAGCTCCTCATTAAATATTGAGCATTCACGTAGAGTTGGCATTAAGCAGATGACACTTTTGTTTTCTGCAATATTCTTGTATATTTTCTCTGCAACTATTTCTTCCTTTGGAAATAAATTATGTAGCAGCCGACTCTGTAATGCTTTTTTCCCAACATCTGTGAGTAGTCCAATCCTGATATCTTTCAGAATACTTCCATATTCTTCATCGTTTGCTTGCCTCATATTAGTTGTAAGTTCCTTGTACTCAAAGAAGGACCAAATATTTGTATTTCCAATGCTTCCCAATGACTTCTTTGTGTCTTCATGTGTCACAGTATTAAACACTGGTTGTCCTTTAACTGGAGTAAGTTGCAAAAGATCCCCAAAAACTATGACGTGTTTTCCACCAAATAACACGTCATAGTCTGTCTTCAAAATTTGCTGCATTCTTAAATGCACAAAGGCAAGCATTAAGTTTGATACCATGCTCACCTCATCAATAATGAGAACTTGCATCTTCTTCAATACTCGTGAAACTTCCAAGGATGCTTCTCCAGTTAGCTTGTTGAATTGTATTTTGTTCTCATGCTCCACTGGTAACATTAGCAAACGATGTAAGGTGATTCCTTTTATGTTATATGCTGCTAACCCAGTTGGAGCAGTAACCACACAAGACAAAGTAGAATCCGTTTTTTGCTTTAGGTAGCTTCTGATGACTTTAATTAGGAAACTTTTTCCAGTGCCAGCTTGTCCGCTTACATACATCCTGATTGGATGAAATGATGTGCATGAGCACTCTTTTTTGATATGTAAAAATCCGTGATCAATTTTGTTTTTGATCTCTTCATAAATTTGTTGCTGCTCTTGATTCAGTTGTCTTTCCAAATTTTCTAAGTCTATAAATTCTTCTTGAGCTTGATTCATAGCCGTTTCCACTTCATTCATGGCTATTGACGCTTCATTTTCAACGATTGGTTGTCCTAGGGGATCTTGACTGTGTGTTCCTGAACTTTGGCTGTCCTGAGAACTGTCTCTAGCTATTTCTGCTGCAATTGTAGTTTCCTGTTCAATTTCTTCATTTAACATTTGCAGATAAGTTGAGAATGTACTGCATTGTATGCTGTCTTTGCAAGCATTAAAAGAATCTTCATAGCTCTGGAATTCTCCCAGTAGTTCATCCTCTGTACGCCATGGTTTAAACAACTGTAAAAGAGCCAAGTAGTAAAATTCTTTCTTGTCGGTAGTGTCGCAACTCAGCTTCCGGTGATTTATCAAACTTCCTTTGGTTTGCTTCACCAAACATGCTTCTTCACCAACAACTTTATATTTTCCACTGTTGATGTCTTCTGCAGCTTTCCGTGAATAAATGTAGTTCTGTAACACTTCATAGAGACACATGTTCTCCAGATGATGACTTCTCTTGGGATAATATGTGTCCAACATGTTTGTTTTCAATATGTCTGTACTTTCTGGGTCATTCTCAGCCAAATATTCAATTTCTCCAACAGATTTCAGTACCCGATTTCTCATTGCTGCAAGGCCTAAACTTGCCCAAATTATTCTTCTTGACTTCGAGTAGAGACTTGCAGAAGATAACCTATCTGAACATTCGTAGGATCCAATTTCTCGATGCGATAACATCTTCAAACTGAAACTGTACAGCTTCTTACTGACAGTCTTCTCGTGAGAAATCTCTTCCCACATTTCCTTCAATTCTGTTTTTTCTGATTTCGTAATGTAAGACGTTACATATCGAGCAACAGCAATGGAATTGTCAGCAACATACTGTATATCCATGTTAGCGTTCCACATGGATAAAATGACTGGGTTGTAGTCATTTATATTTTTTGATTCTTCTTTTCTTTTAAGGTTGTAGGTATTCTTAGGTGATTTTCTTGTGATAGTATGTCTCACAGCTGACATAAAACTGTTGACTCTTCCATTTGTAAGAACAGGTCTAGGAAATCCAAATCGACATTTAGTGTAGTATTTTTCTTTGCTCTTGTATTTCCGTCGACAGTATTTTCCACACCGATGACTTTGGAAACGTAGAACTTGCTCCTTTAACTTGTTCTCTTCTGTGCTTTTAGGTATAGCACATGTTGCATATTCTTCAATGTAAGATAACACTGCTTCATCAGTATCTGTTCCAAACTTTGGGGCATCCTTGATCCACAGCAGCATATGAATATGAGGAGCACCTCTTGCCTGGTACTCTTTTCTCCAAAAGAAATCCACTACTTCTCCAAGGGGTGGATTTTTTTTATTGCAGATGAAGGACATCATAGCCTCAAATCTATGATTGAAATATCTGCAAACATTAACCGGATCCAATGAGCACAGTTCTCCTGCTGTCTTGTATTCGATGTTTTTAATGTTTGAATTGGCCTCTCGTAGAAAATCCAGTAAATCATCCCAAGCGTACTCGGCACAGCTTAGGGTAAGGAACCATGTTGGTGTTCCTAAATTGCGTAACATGCATTTTAGTTCACCATGGCGTCGGTACCAATATTCATTTGTCCCACGCTGACAAGCCATCAGATTGATCAGTTGTGTTTCCAAATGATCATCTCGGTGCTGCACTTTCTCCATAAAATCCTTAGCAGACACATTTTGTAAATGTACTCCACTTTTTAAAATGTGATTTACTGCATAAGACAGTGCAGACAAGTCGCTTTCAAATAAAAGATGGAACAAATAAGGAATACTTTGTCGAAATCTGGGATCTTCAGCATATAGTCTTGTAGTTCGATACTCTGAAGCTGGAATCTGTTCTGGACGTTCATCGTATCGTCCTCCTTTTCCTTTAGGAAACAGCTGGGGAAAACATCGAGCTTCCAAGCTCTCCTCCCATACACTCACGGGATTTCCTTTTGCTTTCTTCATCTGAAAGAGATCAATATTGTCTCCCATAACTTCTTTCGAATGGAGAGGATGTATGCTAAAATGTTCATAAATTTCTTCTTCCTTTGACTTGTCCACTTTTTCAATTTGTCCAGTTGGTGTTTCTGTGTCTCCTTGTAAATCTTCTTCTTCTTCTTCTTCTTCTTCTTCTATATAAATTGATTCATACCATTTGTTATTTTTTTTTCAAATACAAATTTGCTCTTTGTACTTTCCGCACATCTACCAGCTCCTGCCAAATCTTCTTATTCTTTGTAGGTACACCATTAACCAGAATAATTAATGGTTCAGTTTCCAAAGTATCCGCATCAATAGTTTCCATATTTTTTTTCAAATCCAAGGGCAAATACACCACTCTACCTTTTAAACCTCTCAGTAAATCTGAAGGAGGTAATTTACCAGTTTTGGGCTCCATACGTACTATGGTCTGGAACGGATGAACACATTGAATGAGTATAGACTCATATGTATTTAATTCAGAAAGTTCAGCAGGAATAGCATCCAATTCTAAATTATTATGTACAGCTCTGGTCGGCATTCTATTTTCCTCTAACTTGTTGTAGCAGTATTTACAAATACGCTGATCTTCACCCAATTCAAAACAATTTTCAAGAAATATATATGTGGCAAAATCCATCCACTTATAATTATCTTCATTTTCACTCTTTCTGTAGAGATCAACATTCCTAGTTTGTTTTCTATAATGAGTTCTGCGGCAACAAATACAAGTAACATTTGGTCTTTCATTAGAGATTATTGCAAATTTTGTTATGTGATCATTAAATGTCTTACTTACACAAGGTTCTACATTCTCTTCCACTTCTGCCTCATTTACTGTGTCCTTCTCTGCACTGTTTTGTTCAGGACCAAAGTAACAAAACTGAATTTCATCAACAACCTTCTCTACATCTGATACCGTTCCTCGGAACAGAGCCCTATTCAATTCATTTAACTTTATTGCTGGACTTTTGGCAAAATACAACCGTCTCACAAACTTTCTCATTTCAGTATGATGAACAGCCAGCATCCTAAAATGATGGAAAACACTATTGCACACTTTTCTAGATAGACAAGCAAGAGAATGACCCTGCAAACCAGTATTCTCTCTCACTCTGCATGGATCCAGACTTTGAAGCACCTTAATCTTTTGTTTTACACTTTTTTTACTATATTCTCTTAGAAACTCTCGAAATCTGTCAATAGATTCCTGACGCACAGTGCAAATACTACTACAATTCCAAGTGTACACTGGGGCTTTAGGACGTCTCCCCATTGCCTCATCTGCCATCACTTGTACCTCATCTCTTGGAACCATTATCTCCTTCTCCATTATGCAACCATTTTTTACTTCGTATGAACGACCTCTGGTGTCAACTGCATGCAGCAAACTATTACTTTGAAAATAGCTCTCTTCATTAAAAAAAGGTTCACTACTTGAACTATGCATCCACTTTCCTAAAAAAACTTTACAAAAGTTTGTTCTGTTCACTACTCTTTTGCTTTTGCTTTGTGATTTCAGCACATTAACCATTTTATCTAATGTACGCATCCTATTCAAAATTAAAATGAATAGTTTCCTTTTTAATTCTAATGCCTTTGCTGCAATGGCTTCAATTTCTTTTTTTCTCTTGTAATATTTTGCCTTTTGCTTATATTTCTTTATATCCTTTATCAAATTGGACATAACTCTTCTCTGAAACATTTTTCTACGTATCTCTTTAAATGCTGTTTTTCTGTTTATGTTAAACTTTTCAATTGCAGAAGGTATATTTGCATTAACTAAATTCTCAATTTTTTGCTGTTCTCTATTTTTTGTTACATTTTTCCGAGAACAGACATTTTGTACATTTTTCTTTGTTTTGAATATTTTGTTTAGAAATTGTTTTTTTTGCTTACCAGAAGATTTTTTCTTTTTCCCAACATCAGCATCTTCTACTAACTTTGGTCCTCCAGTTGTCTTCAAATATAGTTTTTTTTTTAGCGTTTTTTGAACTCGAGATTTTGTAGGCATCTTAAATTTTGTTCACTGTTCTTCAGCAATACCTGAAAAAAACTAAAAAAAAAATCCGTTATTGTATTTAAATATATTACTAAATTTCTTTTCACAATAGTCACAAAACGAAATTTCTTTGCCAATTTGAATTCACACAAACTGCTCTTTTTTTTGGGCAAGTGAAAATCTCTTTTACAAACTGTCACATTATGAAACCACTTTTCAGATTTTTTAAAAAGCCCATGTCCACAGTGCTACACTCCACCAAGGGCAACCAGCCTTAGTGATGCTGAATGTATTTGCATTACAGACTTAAACCTGAAAACCCCACTGGCTTGTACATACTGTGCATGACTATACACGGCAAGGACATGGGTGTGTGCTAAGCCTCTGCTTCTTCCCCAAAAAATTCGCTCCCCCTTTCCATCTAATGCAACTGTGAAATCACCAGAGCAAGACGCAATAAATCTCTGTCTATAATTCTTCTATGCACACAGAGTCATGTTTTCACATTAGTGCCAAAACGAAATTTCTTTGCCAATTTCAAAGCACACTTACTGCTCTTTTATTTTTTCAGGGGCAAGTGAAAATCTCTTTTTACAATTTGAAATCACTTTTACAGACTGACACATTATGAATCCACTATTTTTGCTTTATTTAATTGCACGTGTCCAAGCTGTTTTTTTTTCAGACCACCACCATGTGCATTCTCTGTGACTGCCTACACTCCACCAAGGGCAACCAGCCTTAGTGATGCTGAATGTATTTGCATTACAGACTTAAACCTGAAAACCCCACTGGCTTGTACATACTGTGCATGACTATACACGGCAAGGACATGGGTGTGTGCTAAGCCTCTGCTTCTTCCCCAAAAAATTCGCTCCCCCTTTCCATCTAATGCAACTGTGAAATCACCAGAGCAAGACGCAATAAATCTCTGTCTATAATTCTTCTATGCACACAGAGTCATGTTTTCACATTAGTGCCAAAACGAAATTTCTTTGCCAATTTCAAAGCACACTTACTGCTCTTTTATTTTTTCAGGGGCAAGTGAAAATCTCTTTTTACAATTTGAAATCACTTTTACAGACTGACACATTATGAATCCACTATTTTTGCTTTATTTAATTGCACGTGTCCAAGCTGGTTTTTTTTCAGACCACCACCATGTGCATTCTCTGTGACTGCCTACACTCCACCAAGGGCAACCAGCCTTAGTGATGCTGAATGTATTTGCATTACAGACTTAA